>NC_138295.1:80037500-80040000 GCF_965601325.2 Salmo salar | reverse complement strand
AGCAGGTGATGGCCACCATCTAATGTTAGAGACAGGAATCAGCAGGTGATGGCCACCATCTAATGTTAGAGACAGGAATCAGCAGGTGATGGCCACCATCTAATGTTAGAGACAGGAATCAGCAGGTGATGGTCACCATCTAATGTTAGAGACAGGAATCAGCAGGTGATGGCCACCATCTAATGTTAGAGACAGGAATCAGCAGGTGATGGCCACCATCTAATGTTAGAGACAGGAATCAGCAGGTGATGGCCACCATCTAATGTTAGAGACAGGAATCAGCAGGTGATGGCCACCATCTAATGTTAGAGACAGGAATCAGCAGGTGATGGCCACCATCTAATGTTAGAGACAGGAATCAGCAGGTGATGGTCACCATCTAATGTTAGAGACAGGAATCAGCAGGTGATGGCCACCATCTAATGTTAGAGACAGGAATCATGATGGCCACCATCTAATGTTAGAGACAGGAATCAGCAGGTGATGGCCACCATCTAATGTTAGAGACAGGAATCAGCAGGTGATGGCCACCATCTAATGTTAGAGACAGGAATCAGCAGGTGATGGCCACCATCTAATGTTAGAGACAGGAATCAGCAGGTGATGGCCACCATCTAATGTTAGAGACAGGAATCAGCAGGTGATGGCCACCATCTAATGTTAGAGACAGGAATCAGCAGGTGATGGCCACCATCTAATGTTAGAGACAGGAATCAGCAGGTGATGGCCACCATCTAATGTTAGAGACAGGAATCAGCAGGTGATGGCCACCATCTAATGTTAGAGACAGGAATCAGCAGGTGATGGCCACCATCTAATGTTAGAGACAGGAATCAGCAGGTGATGGCCACCATCTAATGTTAGAGACAGGAATCAGCAGGTGATGGCCACCATCTAATGTTAGAGACAGGAATCAGCAGGTGATGGCCACCATCTAATGTTAGAGACAGGAATCAGCAGGTGATGGCCACCATCTAATGTTAGAGACAGGACAGGAATCAGCAGGTGATGGCCACCATCTAATGTTAGAGACAGGAATCAGCAGGTGATGGCCACCATCTAATGTTAGAGACAGGAATCAGCAGGTGATGGTCACCATCTAATGTTAGAGGCAGGAATCAGCAGGTGATGGCCACCATCTAATGTTAGAGACAGGAATCAGCAGGTGATGGCCACCATCTAATGTTAGAGACAGGAATCAGCAGGTGATGGCCACCATCTAATGTTAGAGACAGGAATCAGCAGGTGATGGCCACCATCTAATGTTAGAGACAGGAATCAGCAGGTGATGTTTAATGTTTATAGAATGCTCACCAGGACCAGTCTCTTAGAGGGAGTTATTCAATTACACTGAGTGGATGAGCTTCATATTGTTCTCTGTGTTTTACGCACCGTTAAATGCATTATCTGTAATTGTCTTTAATTCAATCTAATAGGGATCTCATGCATTATTGCCTTCATATTAGTACTGTACGCAGTGTTATTGTCATCTTCATTTGTGAGTTATACATATTTTCACTAATGGATGAGCTTGAATTAAAGAGATTTTCCTTTTGAATAAGTATTCATTTTTAGTCAATGAATGAAGTATTACTTTTTTGTTAACATAAATAGTAGCTTATGTGGGAGATGAATATGTAAATAAATTGTAGTCATTTAGAAATACGAATTTGCAGAATTAGACTTAGAAAAACAGTTAGCGGTATAAAAGCAGTGCATTTGGGAGAGGATAAATACATGAACTAATTGACATATATTTACCTGAGAGAGAGAGAGAGAGAGACGGAGAAGAGAGAGAGAGAGAGAGAGAGAGAGAGAGAGAGAGAGAGGGAGGGAGAGAGAGAGAGAGAGAGGTTAAGCTAACAAAAGCAGCGATAGCCCCCATTATTGCTCATCCAGAGTGAAATGGAACATGACGAATAACTCCCTCACACACACACACACACACACACACACACACACACACACACACACACACACACACACACACACACACACACACACACACACACACACACACACACACACACACACACACACACACACACACACACACACCTTAACCTCTGAGAGCACAGCCAGTCAATTGATGGCTGTTAACACTCTACCCCCATGGAGGAAAAAATAACTACATAAAAAAATACATAAATTAATTAATTTGAATTAATGAATTAATAAATTCTAAGCCTTTTAATTAGAGACGGATGGCAGTAGAGTGGCAGTCATACAGCCTGGAGAGAGAAGAGGCAGAGAGAGCTGTCTGATAGCCCCTGATTAGGGAGGAGTGGAGGAGGAGGGGAGGGGATGAGAGGGAGAGGGGGAATGAGGGAGGGGAGGAGAGGAGAGGGAGAGGGGGAATGAGGGATGGCTGTCCCTGAAGGCTTTTCATTTAAGCCAGGCAATTAGCACATGTTACATGTCCTGAATCTGCATGCCTCTCTCTGTGTGTGTGTGTGTGTGTGTGTGTGTGTGTGTGTGTGTGTGTGTGTGTGTGTGTGTG
>NC_138295.1:80030000-80035000 GCF_965601325.2 Salmo salar | reverse complement strand
CGTCAGTCAGGTCTGTAGAGAATCAGGGATGAGTGAGTTAGCTGTATTATCTGTGACCATAACAAAACGCCACTCTACAAATGACGCACACACACACACACACACACACACACACACACACACACACACACACACACACACACACACACACACAGACACACACACACACACACACACACACACACACACACGACACACACACACACACACACACACACACACACACACACACACACACACACACACACACACACAGACTCTCTGATAAGACTCCTTTTCAGATCTCTAACGTCCGTTCACAGATGAGTCTCTGGAGTCACAACCTTAAAGTAATTTTTCCACCCTAAATCAACATCTGAAAGGAAAAGTTCACTCCTAAATCAATGTTTTAAAGAGATGGGTCACCCCAAAATCAATGTTTTAAAGAGATGGTTCACCCCAAAATCAATGTTTTAAAGAGATGGGTCACCCCAAAATCAATGTTTTAAAGAGATGGGTCACCCCAAAATCAATGTTTTAAAGAGATGGGTCACCCCAAAATCAATGTTTTAAAGAGATGGTTCACCCCAAAATCAATGTTTTAAAGAGATGGGTCACCCCAAAATCAATGTTTTAAAGAGATGGGTCACCCCAAAATCAATACCTCTTTTGTATACCTTCAAAGTGGTCCAGCCTGCCTCTGACGTTTACACTGAAAATAACAACATCACCTAAGTAGAATATTCAAATTATTGCAATCGAACAATTCTACACTTCCATGAATTCACAATATGTAAATCATATCATGATGGAGATTTCTTTATTTACTGAGAGACATATTTAAGAATAAAGCTTACATGAACAGAATAATATATTTTATTATTAAACAGGCAGTGGTCCCTTATAAAACATGTATTTGATGTTGTCCGGCCATCGTGCTTCAGCCTCAGACAGCTGTTATTAAGTGTATCATCATGTTTAACTTAAAGCCTAAAAGGATGCAATTCTCTTCAACCACATTAGCCTCAGTAATGACCATAACCAACTTATCCCTGCATGCACGGGTCATTGACCGTTTAAGAGATGAGAGCGAGACATCGGAGCAATCAGGGGCGCCATGACAACCCCTCTCCTCCCGCACGCCCTCCATTACGCCACGGTTCCGGCCTCGCGCCGGAGCATATGGAATAATTGGTGTGTTATTGGTCTCCCGGGGGACCAGGCATGTGTGGCGCGAGGGGTTCCTAATTGGACTGATTTGTTTTGATGTGTTTTAGAGGCGCTGAAGGAGGAGAGGGACCCTATAGAGCCGGCCCATCTCAGACAGTTACACAGAGACTCATTACATCTTCAGGAACCAAAGGGTTCCATTATTTACCTCTAATAAAAGGATCCTTTAAAGCAGTTTGGTTGGTCTCGATTTAACCTGCACTCCCTGACACTATGAACTGGTTAACCAGACCAGTCTGTGTCACCAAATAGGGGACTGAAATGTAACGACTGCAAATATAAAGATTTACATTGATTAAATGACTCTGTCATTACTGCGTATGCAGATGGTGAAGTTGTTTATTTTAGCTCTTTAATTGCTGTGTGTTTTACCACCAACGTGCACACAGCCAGACTGTCCGTAGGCAGCTCTCCCAGTGTCTCAGCAGGATCAGAGCAGGCACAGTAGGCTACCCTACTGATCGGGCTCGCTCCATTAGCCTGGCACGTGCATGGGGATAGATGGACAACTCAATAAACTGTCATAATAATATTGTTCTCCTCTGTGCAGGGAGCGCGCAGGGCCGTCTCTGATTTCATTTTAATAAGGTCAGTAATAATGGCACGAGCCAGCCGAGGAGAAAACAGCTCCCGAGGGGCCCATTGAGAGGCGCGATGCGCGAGGCCCCGGAGGTGCCACTAGAGCTGACCCGCCAGCTTCACAAACAATCTGATCACGCGGCTCCGCGGCCGCTGTCCCCTGTCTCGCGGGACCCGCCTCGGCACGTCACGCGCTCATGCCTATTGTCATCCCCCTCGTCCCCCTCGCGCTAATAAAATTGTCCCTCCTGCAGGCGAGGCATGTCGGGAAATTAATTTTATCTAATTATCCTGATGTCACCGCCGTCTTTCAGCACGTAATTAAAATGTGACCTGCGAGCTTCCTCCTCTATTCTCCACCGGAGAGAAAAAAACACAAACTGAATTAAATAAATCAAGTGTTTGGTGGCTGATTGTGTCCCTTCTTCCTGTCCGTGGTGGCTGATCCACACACACACACACACACACACACACACACACACACACACACACACACACACACACACACACACACACACACACACACACACACACACACACACACACACACACACACACACACACATTCTCTCTCTCTCTCTCTCTCTCTCTCTCTCTCTCTCTCTCTCTCTCTCCCACACACACACTCACTTGTTCTGTGTATGTGTCCCCACAGCGTACGGTGCAGAAGAATGCCAAGTATGTGTGCCTGGCCAGTAAGAACTGCCCGGTGGACAAACGGAGACGCAACCGCTGCCAGTACTGCCGCTTCCAGAAGTGCCTCAGTGTCGGCATGGTGAAGGAGGGTAGGAACACACTCACATACGAACTCTCGTGCACGATCACAATCAGTCCCGTTAGCTAATTTTCCTATAGAATACATCTGCTAATAAGGTAAATCTGACCCCTGGTCTCCATGGTGATGGTGTGTATCTCTAATGATTGTGTGATTGGCCGGTAGTGGTCTGGCCTATACAGCGGTCACACAGGTGCACACGCCCAATGCACACATTTTGCTTTGGTAAGACAAGGATTTAAGTTGTGAAAATCAGACAGACTGGCATCTCCTACTGATTCTAGGACCCACACAAGCCATGGGTCCCTCAGGAGTCCTGATTTAATGTCACCCTCTAACTCTCACAGAGTAACTCTCACAGAGTAACTCTCACACAGTAACTCTCACACGGTAACTCTCCCACGGTAACTCTCCCACGGTAACTCTCACACGGTAACTCTCACACGGTAACTCTCACACGGTAACTCTCACACGGTAACTCGTACACGGTAACTCGTACACGGTAACTCTCACACGGTAACTCTCCCACGGTAACTCTCACACGGTAACTCTCCCACGGTAACTCTCCCACGGTAACTCTCACACGGTAACTCGTACACGGTAACTCGTACACGGTAACTCTCACACAGTAACTCTCCCACAGTAACTCTCACACAGTAACTCTCACACAGTAACTCTCCCACAGTAACTCTCACGCGGTAACTCTCCCACAGTAACTCTCCCACAGTAACTCTCCCACAGTAACTCTCCCACAGTAACTCTCACACAGAAACTCTCACACAGTAACTCTCCCACAGTAACTCTCACACGGTAACTCTCACACGGTAACTCTCACACGGTAACTCTCACACGGTAACTCGTACACGGTAACTCGTACACGGTAACTCTCACACGGTAACTCTCCCACGGTAACTCTCACACAGTAACTCTCCCACGGTAACTCTCACACGGTAACTCTCACACGGTAACTCATACACGGTAACTCGTACACGGTAACTCTCACACAGTAACTCTCCCACAGTAACTCTCACACAGTAACTCTCCCACAGTAACTCTCACACGGTAACTCTCACGCGGTAACTCTCCCACAGTAACTCTCCCACAGTAACTCTCACACAGAAACTCTCCCACAGTAACTCTCCCACAGTAACTCTCACACAGTAACTCTCACACAGTAACTCTCCCACAGTAACTCTCACACAGTAACTCTCCCACAGTAACTCTCACACAGTAACTCCCCCATAGTAACTCTCCCACAGTAACTCTCACACAGTAACTCTCACACAGTAACTCGTACACGGTAACTCTTACACAGTAACTCTCACGCGGTAACTCTCCCACAGTAACTCGTACACGGTAACTTGTACACGGTAACTCGTACACGGTAACTCTCACACAGTAACTCTCCCACAGTAACTCTCACACAGTAACTCTCCCACAGTAACTCTCACACAGTAACTGTCACACAGTAACTCGTACACGGTAACTCTCCCACGGTAACTCTCACACGGTAACTCGTACACGGTAACTCTCACACGGTAACTCTCACATGGTAACTATCCCACAGTAACTCTCCCACAGTAACTCTCCTTCTCTCACACAGTAACTCGTACACGGTAACTCTTACACGGTAACTCTCACGCGGTAACTCTCCCACAGTAACTCTCCCACAGTAACTCTCACACAGTAACTCTCCCACGGTAACTCTCACACAGTAACTCTCACACGGTAACTCTCACACGGTAACTCTCCCACAGTAACTCTCACACAGTAACTCTCCCAGTAACTCCCACAGTAACTCTCACACGGTAACTCTCCCATAGTAACTCCCACGGTAACTCTCCCACGGTAACTCTCCCACGGTAACTCTCACACGGTAACTCTCCCACGGTAACTCGGTAACTCTCACGGTAACTCGTCACACGGTAACTCTCACACGGTAACTCGTACACGGTAACTCTCACACGGTAACTCGTCACATCGGTAACTCTCACACGGTAACTCGTCACACGGTAACTCGTACACGGTAACTCTCACACGGTAACTCTCACACGGTAACTCGTACACGGTAACTCTCACACGGTAACTCTCACGGTAACTCTCACACGGTAACTCGTCACACGGTAACTCTTACACGGTAACTCTCACATGGTAACTCTCACACAGTAACTCTCCCACAGTAACTCTCACACGGTAACTCGTACACGGTAACTCTCCCACGGTAACTCTTACACGGTAACTCTCCCACGGTAACTCTCCCACGGTAACTCTCCCACAGTAACTCTCCCAAAGTAACTCTCACACAGTAACTCTCACACAGCTCCACTGCCCTCTGCTGGCCAGTAATAGTGGGAATGGTGGAACAGTGGGAAGGATGGGACTGGGATTTTCATCTTTCATCAGCAGTTTACCAAAATGAGCCATACCTGCTATCCTC
>NC_138295.1:79667500-80022500 GCF_965601325.2 Salmo salar | reverse complement strand
TGCTGCCTGGGCTGATTACGCCCACACATACGTGTCACATCCTGTTTAAGACACTCCCCCCCACCCCCCAGAGCACCACGCAGCCACGCTCAGAGGAGCGAGACTCGCTGAGCTACGCTGAGAGACAGCCAATCAAATTGCTTTTCACTCATTAAGGACAACCAATCACAAAATTATTTTCACGCCATAAAGACAATTATTCATATGCTTACCATTTTCTATCTGGTCCGTTTTTCTCAAGTGATGGGAGGATTTGAAAGGATGACAAAAAATGAAAGTGACATTTCTCTGTCCTGTTTTAGTCTGGTTATGCCTGAAGGAGGAAAATAAGACCCAGGTCTTTGTTCTGGACTGGTTTGGCCTGCTTCAGTCTGGTTCGGTTCAGTCTGAAGTTCATAGCAGTCTGTCCTAGGGGGAGGGGAATGCAGTCTGTGTGAGTAACTGTGTGACGCTCTGATGATGTCCCAGGGAAACAGAAGCTGCGTTTTTTTTGTGTTCCCTCTGCGAAATTGGAGGAAGGAGACATTTAAATAAAAAAAGGTATCGTCAGTCAAGACGACGTACAGCGTGAGTGACCCAGCAATCTGTCTGTGTGTGTGTGTGAGCTTAGTCACACAACAGAGTCTCCAGCAGAAGGCATTAAAACAGAAGGTCTATATAAAACACAACACACACAGTGAAGTGACTGCTGTTTGGCTCTGTTGTCCAAGTGCAATTTCTTTAGTGCTATCTTTTTATTTTTAAAGCAACAACTAGAGATGGAAAGGTTTCATTTCAAACTGTAAATGATTTGAATACTAAGACTGGCCATGTACTGTCAGTCTGTCAGTAGCTCCGGGAGAAAGACAGATTGGTGAGGAGGTACTGAGCACTAACCATTGATGACTCAGTCTCTCAGACTTGAACTGGCTGTAGTAGATTTAAGAATCAACTCTTAGGATTATTGGAGGAAAGAACGCAAGCAGCACCTACACCCTCAGAGGGTGACAAGCACAGACACACACCCACCCTGCTCCCCGAGAGAGGGAGCGAAGAGGCAGAGAGGAGGAGAACAGGAGGAGGAAAGGGGGGCTGGGAGTAGAAGGGTGCTCGATGGATGACTGTAAGGGGCCTGGTAGAGGTTGAAACATTCCACAGTCATGCTCTTTTTATATGTTTGTAATATGGAGGCTGTGAGAGATTGGAGGACAGTGTTACTGTCTATGTGTTTCCGTGTAGGAGTACAGGAGCATATGCATGGTGTGTTATAAGCTGTTATAAGCTCTTATGAAGCTGTTATGACAGCCTGGCCTGGTTTGCGTGTCAGACTGCGCCTGTGTGTGTGTGGTCCCCACCCACCCGGCCATCCACCATTACACATCACAGACTCACTCACAGGCATCCGTTTTGAAAGAAGGAAAAAAAAATATTCTATAGATATATAAATATATATATATATACAAAACTAATATTTTTAAGTGTTTTTAGCTTTTTCAAATATTGTGGTACAAGTTGTGCATTGTTTTTTGAAGAAGAGAAATTAAAAGAAGTACAAAAAGTTGTTTTCTATTTCCCTCTGACTGGAGTTTTTGTTCATCACTTTGACATCATGAAGTAGACCTGGTTATTCTGACTGCCTGGTTATTCTGACTGCCTGGTTATTCTGACTGACTGGTTATTCTGACTAACGGGTTATTCTGACTGACTGGTTATTCTGACTGACTGAGTCTGCTGTTTCTATCATTATTATCATTATCATCATCATCATCTTCACTCACAGTACCATGAATTAATGTTCTATCAGGACAATGAGGGAAACCAGAGGATTCACTGCAAGGAATTGATCCTGCACACATTTCTAAATAAATGAAATAAAAAATCACTGAATAAGTGTGATATGTGGAATGAAGTGTGTGTGTGTGTCTGAGTGTGTGTGTGTGTGTGTCTGAGCATGTGTGTGTGTGTGTGTCTGAGCGTGTGTGTCTGTGTCTGAACGCGTGTGTGTGTATGTGTCTGAGTGTGTGTGTCTGAGTGTCTGAGCGCGTGTGTGTGTGTCTGAGCGTGTGTGTGTCTGAGTGTGTGTGTGTGTCTGAGCGTGTGTGTGTGGTGATAGTTGGTTCCTCTTGACAGGTAAGGGGGATCTCCTCTCCCTAGGGACCCTTTGGGCTCTCACACGGAGGAGAGGAGAATTAGTAGGTAAATGGAGGCGTGGGAGTAGAGGAGGAGGGATGGAGGAGGAGAGATGGAGGAGGATGGAGGGTTCATGTAAGCGTGAGGACCAGATCAGCCTCTACCCTCGTTAAACATGATCGATCGCCATGGTGACATTTCTCAGCACACCGTCTATACTGCCACTGCCATCACTCGCGCACATGCACACACACGCACACGCACACACACACACACACACCCGTCATACTGTCACTGACACACTCACTCACAAATATGCACACGCACACACACACACACACACACACACACACACACACACACACACACACACACACACACACACACACACACACCACACACACACACACACACACACACACACACATACGCACACACACACACACACACACATCCAGGTGTTAAACTGTTAAGAACATCGCCCATGCCTGACCACGTGGTCTGTGTGTGTGTTCAGACCACTCTAACATCTTGTCCCTCTGTCAAAGAGAATGATGTCCCTGTGTCCAGTAAGCTGTCAGGTGAAAGGACCGGCACACTGTGTACAGAGACGGCGTGTGTGTGTGTGTGTTAATTCTCCTCTGACACAGGTAGTGACAGTGTTGAGTGACGAGTAACATAACACCAACACACACAGAGAGCAGAGAGCTCAACAACAGAAGTGAAAGACGGACACACACACACACGGACACACACACGGACACACAGACACACAGAAGGAGCTGTCAGTCTCTGCCAGCCGATCGATCAGTGCTGACAGATAGCAGATACCCCCAGAGTCTTAATTAGAGCTCCCATTAGAACACACACACACACACACACACACACACACACACACACACACACACACACACACACACACACACACACACACACACACACACACACACACACACAGCTCTCTCTCACACACACACACACACACACACACACACACACACACACACACACACAGCTCTCTCTCTCTCACACACATACTCTAAGCAGGTGGTATCCCACTGTTTGCATTTATTTATTATCAGAGATGGAGGCAGAAAAGTCCTTTAAAATGTATCATCTCCTCTTTTTAAAGGGGATCCTGAAAAAAGTTATTGCAAACACATAACAAGGTTGTGTGTGAACGTAGCAGTCATCAAACCAACAACAAAACAGTACAACATGGTAAATATTATATTTATATATGTATATAAATATAAAACTGGTATTTGTTTGTAGAAAATGAAGGGAGGGAAGTCCTGCTGGAATACCACAGTAGAATTGTGTAGGTAGAAGGTGCTCTTTGGTAAAGGGCTGAAATGGGCCTAAATAACTCAAAAAGGACCAAGTCACTCTTCATAGAATGACTTTAAAATGACTTTATTTTACTTATGGCATGTTCAATAGAACAAACCGTTTAAAACTAGGACGCTGAAACGCTTCAGAGTTTTACACTTTTTGTTTTACTGAACATGCCATAACTAAAATAAAGGCATTTTAAACTAATTACTTGAAGAGTGCCTTGGTCCTTTTTTCGTTTTTTAGGTATTTCTTTGTGTTGTTGCCTGCCAGTACTTAAAATTGGTAAAGTCAGGTAAGTATATTATGGGGGGTAATGTAATATTCATGAGTGGGAGGGGCTCCCCGCTGAAGCACTTCCTCTCCTGCTGAGACACACTTCCTGGATTACACTGGGACGGATGGCACCTGCGTCCTGCCACCACACACACGCACGCACACACAAGCACGCATGTAAACACATTGGTTCATATACTGTAAAACGTACATTTATAGCCTGGGCATTGATTCGCTTCAATCACTGAACACAACCGGTGCTTATTAGAGACAGGCTTCTGTTTGAGCCAGGCGTCTATTTCCTTAACCTCTACAGGATCGGTGGGTTCCTTGCGGGACTGTTGAGCTAACGTAGGCTAATGCGATTAGCATGAGGTTGTAAGTAACAAGAACATTTCCCAGGACATAGACATATCTGATATTGGCAGAAAGCTTACATTTTGCACTGTCCAATTTACAGTAGCTGTTACAGTGAAAGAATGCCATGCTATTGTTTGATGAGAGTGCACAGTTATGAACTTGAAAAGTTATTAATAAACCAATTAGGCACATTTGGGCAGTCTTGATGCAACATTTTGGACAGAAATACAATGGTTCATTGGATCAGTCTAAAACTTTGCACATACACTGCTGCCATCTAGTGGCTAAAATGTAAATTGTGTCTAGGCTGAAATAATACATTATGGCCTTTCTCTTGCATTTCAAAGATGATGGCACAAAAAATACAAAGAAATGCATGCTTCTTTTCTTTGTATTATCTTTTATCAGATCTAATGTGTTATATTCTCCTACATTAATTTCACATTTCCACAAACTTCAAAGTGTTTCCTTTCAAATGGTATCAAGAATATGCATATCCTTGCTTCAGGTCCTGAGCTACAGGCAGTTAGATTTGGGTATGTCATTTTAGGTGAACATTTTAAAAAAGGGCCGGATTTTCACACAGCTCTTGCTCAATCAAATGTTGAAAAGACTACCACACTGGTTATTGTGACCAGTATGACCAGTATAAACATTGTAATAACAAATCCATTGCAGATCAGACATGCAAAGACTAGCCTGCCTATCAAACGATTTCACGTTTCAGCACCATTATCTCACTCGTTGCACCTCTTGTATCCACCGTAGTTGAGCCGACCATGTCAAAGCACACTGCCGTCTCATCCATGGCTCTTCTTTAGGTGATGACTGAGGTACGTGGTCTTCCTGTCTGGGTTGGCGCCCCCCCCCCCTTGGGTTGGGCCATGGCGGAGATCTTTGTGGGCTATACTCGGCCTTGTCTTAGGACGGTAAGTTGGTGGTTGGAGATATCCCTCTAGTGATGTGGGGGCTGTGCTTTGGCAAAGTGGGTGGGGTTATATCCTGCCTGTTTGGCCCTGCCCGGGGGTATCATCGGATGGGGCCACAGTGTCTTCTGATCCCTCCTGTCTCAGCCTCCAGTATTTATGCTGCAGTAGTTTATGTGTCGGGGGGCTAGGGTCAGTCTGTTACATCTGGAGTATTTCTCTTGTCTTATCCGGTGTCCTGTGTGAATTTAAATATGCTCTCTCTAATTCTCTCTTTCTTTCTTTCTCTCGGAGGACCTGAGCCCTAGGACCATGCCTCAGGACTACCTGGCATGATGACTCCTTGCTGTCCCCAGTCCACCTGGCCGTGCTGCTGCTCCAGTTTCAACTGTTCTGCCTGCGGCTATGGAACCCTGACCTGTTCACCGGACGTGCTTGTTGCACCCTCGACAACTACTATGATTATTATTATTTGAGCATGCTGGTCATTTATGAACATTTTAACATCTTGACCATGTTCTGTTATAATATCCACCCTGCACAGCCAGAAGAGGACTGGCCACCCCTCATAGCCTGGTTCCTCTCTAGGTTTCTTCCTAGGTTTTGGCCTTTCTAGGGAGTTTTTCCTAGGGAGTTTTTCCTAGCCACCGTGCTTCTTTCACATGCATTGCTTGCTGTTTGGGGTTTTAGGCTGGGTTTCTGTACAGCACTTTGAGATATCAGCTGATGTACGAAGGGCTATATAAATAAATTTGATTTGATTTGATCTTCTTTTGAACAATCTTTACTGTACTCACTGAAGTTCACTCGCAAACAATTCATTTAGACACGGCATCTATTTAAAACAGGTGTTTATTTGCTGAAATGTGTGCCGATGCCCGGCTATTAAAAGGGATGGCAACTATTTGAAACTCTGCTTTTAATTGAAGTTTTAAGGTAGACACACATCTGAAACAACACAATGTTGTGGTGTGATGTGGGTGTCCAGACTTTCACTGTCTGCTCAGCTCCTCCCCCTCAGTCTGCTGTGGCTTTACCTTTCTGCTACGGGAGTCTCCCTGTGGGACTGGACACACACCAGGGGAGGTCCCCTGCCGGCTTGGTGTTTGAGGCCCAACGACATAAATAGAGAGGCCTCCTCAAATGCTTTCCAACCGGCACAGGAAGTGCGTGTATGTGTGTGTGTGTGTATGTGTATATGTGTGTGTGTTAAATGTTAAAGGTGATGACTGAGGTACAGAGGCTTGCTATAGATCTGCTTATCTCCCAGCAGGACCAGGGGAGCATGCTGCTCTATCCCCAATATCACACACACACACACACACACACACACACACACATACTCACACACAGACACGCACACACACTCACATGCACTCACACACGCACACACATATATACAAACACACAGTCACACACACACACACACATGCACGTACGCACGCACACATACTCACACACAGACACGCACACACACTCACATGCACTCACACACGCACACACATATATACAAACACACAATCACACACACACACACACACATACACACACACACATGCACGTACGCACGCACACATACTCACACACAGACACGCACACACACTCACATGCACTCACACACGCACACACATATATACAAACACACAGTCACACACACACACACACACACACACACACACACACACACACACACACACACACACACACACACACACACACACACACACACACACACACACACACACACACACACACACACACACAGACAATAGAGAGCCACAGGAGATGGCATGTCCATAATAATCCACTCTAAGCCTAGTGCTGTGCTGGCCCAGCCAGACCATGCACCTGGCACCACTCCACCCTCCTAGCAGCTCCACATCATAGTTTGTGGGTGTGTGTGTGTGTGTGTGTGTGTGTGTGTGTGTGTGTGTGTGTGTGTGTGTGTGTGTGTGTGTGTTTTGTGTGTGTGTGTGTGTGTGTGTGTGTGTGTGTGTGTGTGTGTGTGTGTGTGTGTGTGTGTGTGTGTGTGTGTGTGTGAATGTGGTGATAGTGCGACTGAGTGGAAATTCTAGCTGTCCTCGCGCGTCACACATTGGTCGATGTTATTTGCCTGACATGATCAATATTGTCTACCCAATCAATATAGATGTACAACTTGGCGGAAGTTCAATTCCCGCTTTTACAAAAATTGATATGAAATCAGTCACTCATCTCTTGCTATCATATTCACTATTGAACTTCATTCAATAACGTTCAATTAATCAGAAAGGTTACTGTATAGGACTGCTGTAGATTCAGCCTCAAGGGGAGGACCGTTCTCTCTGTGGGCTAAGGTTTTAGATCGGAAGTAATTCGTCTGCGCGCAAGGAAGAAAGTTGTTTACAAACAGAAGAGAAAGTTGGACATGTAGCTAACTCGAGACAAACAGTTACGAAATAGCCTACAAGAATTCTTCTCCCAAGTTTTACACTCCGATGGGTTTTTACTTTAAGTAAGTAATATGTTCACGGTTTGAAAATGAAATATGCTAGATTTTAAGTTTGAATAGTCAGCTGTGTTGGCTAGCTTGCTAAAATACTGTTAACTCACCTGACAGACATCTGATTCTGGCAGTTATAACATTATAACTGCCAGCTAGCTAGAGGCTGATGCCTTACCTTGGTCAAATGTGTTTTAATGTGTCATAATTACAGACATTTCTTCTCTATGGAACAAGCAACGTTTTCTGTTGTCATTTGTTCCCGGATGTTGTCGTTTAACGTCATTAGTTAGCTAACTAACAGCTCGAGCCAGACTCTGAGACCCTGTTATTCAAACCTTGGGCACGAGGATGTCAGCAAAGCTGCCTACTAGCCAACAATGGTATGATGTGATGTGTTTGGCATTGGGTTACAAGGAGGTGTGTATGTCTGTGTGCTCGTGTGTGTTTGAGTGAAACAGGTCACGTGGTTTTGTGTGGCATGCTGATGTTTGTATGTATACCTCCTCCCTCCTGTCTTCCAGGTAGCTGAGTAAGAGGAGCAGGTGTGTATGGTTGCAGGTGTGAGAACCCACCCGGGGTCAGAAGTCAGGGAGGATGTCAGAGGAAGGGGGCAAGCTGACGCTGAGGCGTCTTGAGGGGCCGATCCACAAGTTCACTAAAGTAGCCCTGCCGACAGACCTAGAAAGACTACAGAGACACCACAGCAATATACTGAAGGTAACACACACACACACACACACACACACACACACGCGCACATATATACACACGCAAACTCACATCACCGACCATTGGAAGTTACTGAAGAACCACACAGAGAAGCAGCAACTGAGCTTGTTATTGCCTTACAGTTCCAGCATAGTGGACAATGGGATCGCCTTCATCAGGAGCACATCAATGCCAGCCGCACTGTGCAGGTAAAACATAGACACACACACACTGGCCTTGTGCTGAGTATATACGGTATGTTGTGACTGTGTGCTGTGTGCCTGCAGGAGATCAGGAGTGTGCATGTAAAATTGAGTGTGTATGTAAAATTGAGTGTGTGTTTTAAAAGTGTGTGTGTGTGTGAAGTGCTGCACAGTGTGTTTTCACAATGACACCACCATGTCTCTGGAAGTGAAGGATTCACCCCCACCTCCTTCCTTCCCTCACACACACACACACACTCAAAACACACCATTCCCCTCAGACCCCTTGGGAGGGGCAGAGTGCTTTCCTGTGTGGCGTGTGTGTGTTTCTGTCCGCTGGGCTGGGTGTGTGTAAGGAAGCTGAAGATGGGTGATGATACACAAGGACATGCAGCACAGATAGAGAAGTAGAGAGAGAGCAAGAAAGGCAGAGGGAAGCAGAGAAAGACGGTGTCACCCCACTCTCTAGGCAGGAAGGGAAGTCTCTAGCAGGAAGTGGGCTCCTCTGCTTTCTGTATTTCTGTCTGCACGCCTCTATTTTCATCCATCACTCATCTATTCATCCCTTTCTCCTAACTGTGAATATTATTATAGACCCCCCTCTCTGCTGCTCATCCCTTTGAGGGAATAGGTTAGGTAGTTTAGACAGCACACTACAGATCACTACCACACTCCATTCCCCCAGGGGGCAGCAGCAACCTTGTCCAGGTGGTTGATAAGCACATTCGGTGCTGTCAATTAGGGTGATCGTCAGTCAGAGTACCAGCTCGGAAAGCCTGCTGGTTTGTTTTGGGGTCTTTTAGTTTTCTATTTTTCCTTCTTGAACATATTTATGTTTACTCACCATCTGAACAAATAATAATCCACTTGGACCAGCCGACCAAGAGGTGAAGACGGAGCTGGCCCTGGACCTACGGTAAGGTAGCTGTCTCCTGGGTACATACATTCACACCTAGACGCATACGCTGATTTCTCACACAGACACACGTCAAATCAGGTTACAGACCAGTTAACTAGGCCTAAGACCCTCTAGACTTAGTGAGTGCAACAATATTAGCAGGCTAGTGAATCGGTTTTGTAACGCCCTGTGTGTGTTGGTGGGGCAGGGCCTATTTAGCAACGTGTGCCTGGTTTCACTTTCTCCCTGGCGTTTACTGTGTGTTTGTCTGTCTGGCCCCTACTGACTGACTGACTGACTTATTTATACAGTTTAGTTATAGGATATCCATCTATAACATATTTTTGTATCATGTTTGTGCTGTGTACTTGATCTTGTGTTTTGAAAAGTGACTACACCTCACCAGTCTAACTGTTTTACCAGAAAGGTTAAATTGTAACCTTAGAGTTTGCAGCATTACTAGTTATTGTTTATGGCCCTCTCATGGTAAATAACGACTTTAGGGGATTACGTAGATTACATTTAAGAGGTTTGAACCAACCTTCTCCAGCAGCACAGAGAGTTCATTCACCTGTTAATGTTCTTATTGTTGATGTTCTTTGTGTGTGTGTGTGTGTGTGTGTGTGTGTGTGTGTGTGTGTGTGTGTGTGTGTGTGTGTGTGTGTGTGTGTTTGTGTGTGTTATCTGTGAAGCATATGCTAACAGGCCTTTAGCGTTCTGACAGGTGTGTCTCCCGTGGTCATAGCGGCTCAATGCTAATCCAGTCTGCAGCTGTGTGTGTATGTTTATTCAACATGTCTAATTAGCGTGGGAGCATCTATTGGTCATGGCCTCCTGACCCCTGGTCTGGTCTGCCCTGGGGCTGATGGGTACAACCAGGGGAGGCCATCTAACACCCTCCTACTTCCCCCTCCTCACTCCTCCTCCCAGCAGAGACACTGGAACCTGTCTGTCTGTATGAGGGTGTACTTCTCTCTGTCTCGTGCCTCTTTTTTAAATCTATCTGTTGGGAAGTTGAACTACTTGTTGAACCTCTCTCTCCCTCTGTAGCAGTTGAGGGCTAATGTTAGAGAGATGGAGAAGCTGTGTGGACGTGTCCGCCCGGAGGACGGCCCCGCCCTGGAGAGGCTGGTTCAGCCAATCAGAGACCGAGCATCTGCTGCCGCGCAAGACTTCCTACTCCTGCATTCTAACCCCGCCCCTCTGCCACAGGCACCACGCCCCCCAGGCCACTCATCCTCAGGTAGCACCTTCCCTTCTATTCAACAACATCAGTTTATTCCATTCTATGGCAGCCATGTTAGCTCTTCCTTTATTGACCAATAAACTAACTAATAAATCATCTAAATGCTCATTATGAATTTCAGAAGCAGTAACATGTCCAGATCTAAAGTTGGTCACTCTGGTTCTCACTGACCTTGTCCATTAGGTGGTTCCCATGGTGATGATGTGGGCAGGGAGCCCCCTCCTGTCAATCAAACGCAGCTCCTCCTCCCAGTGATCCCCCTCAACGAGAGTGCTGCCGAGTCCTGGGACACCCTGGAGGAGGTGGGAATATTTGGGCCCCTTGTACTGTATTCACAAATTGTCTTAATAATAGATTAAGCGATCATAATATTTATTCATGTCTTTAATATGTCATATAGTATGTTTTTGTTTGTGTGTTATTGTTGCTGTGTTAATATGAGTTTGTTTTGTCAGGACCTGAAGGAGCTTAGCGGTTTGGTGACAGAGTTCTCTCTGCTGGTCCACGTGAGTATGCTATGTACAGTGCATATCGAAAAGTATTCCCCTTGGCTTTTTCCACATTTTGTTACGTTAGAGCCTAATTCTAAAATTGATGAGGAAAACAATTTAATCAACCTACACACAATACCCCATAATGACAAAGCAAAAACTGTTTTGTTGACATTTTTGCAAATAAAAACTGAAATATCACATTTACTTAAGTATTCAAACCCTTTAGTCAGTACTTTGTTGAAGCACCTTTGGCAACGATTACAACCTCGAGTCTTCTTGGGTATGACGCTACAAACTTGACACACCTTTATTTGGGGAGTTTCTTCCATTCTTCTCTAAAGATCCTCTCAAGCTCTGTCAGGTTAGATGGGGAGCGTTGCTGCACAGCTATTTTCAGGTCTCTCCAGAGATGTTTGATCGGGTACAAGTCTGGGCTCTGGCTGGGCCACTCAAGGACATTCAGAGACTTGTCACAAAGCCACTCCTGTGTTGTCTTGGCTGTGTGGATTTCATCAAGGATCTCTCTGTACTTTGCTCCGTTTATCGTTCCCTCAATCCTGACTAGTCTCCCAGTCCCTGCAGCTGAAAAACATCCCCACAGCATGATGCTGTCACCACCATGCTTCACCATAGGGATGGTGCCAGGTTTCCTCCAGATGTGACGCTTGGCATTCAGGCCAAAGAGTTCAATCTTGTTTCAGCAGACCAGAGAATCTTGTTTCTCATGGTCTGAGAGTCCTTTAGGTGCCTTTTCAAATCCAATTTTATTGGTCACATACACATGGTTAGCAGATGTTATTGCGAGTGTAGCAAACTCCAGGAGGGCTGTCATGTGCCTTTTCCTGAGGAGGGGCTTCCGTTTGGCCACTCTACCATAAAGGCCTGATTGGTGGAGTGCTGCAGAGATGGTTGTCCTTCTGAAAGGTTCTCCCATCTCCACAGAGGAACTCTGGAGCTCTGTTAGAGTGACCATCAGGTTCTTGGTCACCTTCCTGACCAAGGCCCTTCTCCCCATGATTGCTCAGTTTGGCTGGCTGGCCGGCTGGCCGGCCAGCTCTAGGAAGAGTCTAGGTGGTTCCAAACTGAGCAATCGTGGGGAGCTGTATGGACAATTTCTTCAACCTCATGGCTTGGTTTTTGATCTGAAATGCACTGTCAACTCTGGGACCTTATATAGACAGGTGTGTGCCTTTTCAAATCATGTCCAATCAATTGAATTTGCCACAGGTAGACTCCAATCAAGTTGTAGAAACATCTCAAGGATGATCAATGGAAACAGGATGCACCTGAGCTCCATTTCGAGTCTCATAGCAAAGGTGCTGAATACTTATGAAATTAGCAAAAATTTCAAAAAACCTGTTTTCACTTTGTCATTATGGGGTATTGTGTGTAGATAGATGAGGACAATTTGTTTTATTTAATCCATTTAAGAATAAGGTTGTAACATAACAAAATGTTGAAAAAGAGAAGGGGTCTGAATACTTCCCGAATGTACTGTATGTACTGTGTGATTGAGTGCTGACAAGGTCAGCAGATAATGCCTTTCTGGTGTCTAATGAGACAGGATGAATGACAGGGACATGGCTACGTAACATAGATAGCCTGCTGCGGCTATGCTAACCATGCTGTTAGCACACAGGGCAGTGAGGGCACTGACAGACAGTGTAGTGAGCGACAGCTAGCCTAGCGTCTGTCTGTCTGGTTGGATTCATGCTGGGGCTCCTTAGAGAGCAGGTCACAGCACACCACAGGTTACTGGAGTGGGGCTGCAGGCAGGTGTACTGCTGGGGGAGGGGGGATGGTAGAAAATGGGCCATAGGGGAGAGGTGGGAGACGAGAGAGGATAGGAGAGAAGGGGGCTGTGTCCATGGGGAGAAGAGAGGAGAGTGCCGTGGGAGAGAACCCAGGCAACAGGGCGTATGGTAGGCCAGGAGGAAAACAGACGACTCTGATTATCACTCTATCCTCTGGGAACGAAAGAGCGATAGGAGTGGGAGGAAGGGAGGGTTTAAACATGGTGAGGGAGGAGGGCAGAAAGAGGTGTAGAGAGAGAGATTTTGGGAGAGAGAGAGACCGACAGGAGATTGTTTTGGAGAAGAGAGCATAAAGATGTTTTAGTGCTGTGGTCTCTCTGGGGTGACTGGTGTCGTTCAGGGACCAATACTCAGCCTCTCAACCAGAGGGTAAACACTTCTGTGTGTCGGTGTTTCTACCTGCCTGGGGATTTGAGAGAGAGAGAGGGAGGGAGAGAGGGGGACAGAGACAGGCAAGGTGAGATGTTCAGACGCAGCCTGCTAGTGTCTGACTGAAGCACTCATCTCCCGCTGTTCCACTGGCTGGAGCCTAGAAGCTCCACATCCACCAACAACCATACATACATCTGGGATTTAAAGGGAGGGAGGGTGAAGAAATGGGAACCGAAGTGAACATGAGTGGGGGAGAGATGTGAGGACTGAGGAGAGGAGTAAAGGCGACAGCATGCTTCGGTTCAGAACGAGTGTGCTCGCATAATCCCTTAAGACCTTTGTTTGAAATACCAAGCAGATCTTAGTCACGCAATTTTACATCCAAGATGTTTGGTGCAGTCTCCTTGAATGACATCAAACATTTAATTGAAGAATCCCTACTGTTGATCAATCACAAATGAAGGGGTGTAGACTTCAGCTACCGACTTCGGCATGCCTGGAGAAAATGTTTTGTTAGCATGGCCGGAAAAACCCTCACCGAAGACCAAAACTAACAAAAGCGTCACAAAATGCCGTCATAATATATGCGGACACCTTAAGGGAGAGGAGAATGATGGATGGAGGGAGGGGACCGTAACGGAGAGGAGGGAGTTAGGGGGCAGTAAGGGAGGGAGTTAGGGGCAGTAAGGGAGGGAGTTAGGGGCAGTAAGGGAGGGAGTTAGGGGCAGTAAGGGAGGGAGTTAGGGGGCAGTAAGGGAGAGGGAGGGAGTTAGGGGGCAGTAAGGGAGAGGGAGGGTGAAGAAATGGGAACCGAAGTGAACATGAGTGGGGGAGAGATGTGAGGACTGAGGAGAGGAGTAAAGGCGACAGCATGCTTCGGTTCAGAACGAGTGTGCTCGCATAATCCCTTAAGACCTTTGTTTGAAATACCAAGCAGATCTTAGTCACGCAATTTTACATCCAAGATGTTTGGTGCAGTCTCCTTGAATGACATCAAACATTTAATTGAAGAATCCCTACTGTTGACCAATCACAAATGAAGGGGTGTAGACTTCAGCTACCGACTTCGGCATGCCTGGAGAAAATGTTTTGTTAGCATGGCCGGAAAAACCCTCACCGAAGACCAAAACTAACAAAAGCGTCACAAAATGCCGTCATAATATATGCGGACACCTTAAGGGAGAGGAGAATGATGGATGGAGGGAGGGGACCGTAACGGAGAGGAGGGAGTTAGGGGGCAGTAAGGGAGGGAGTTAGGGGCAGTAAGGGAGGGAGTTAGGGGCAGTAAGGGAGGGAGTTAGGGGGCAGTAAGGGAGAGGGAGGGAGTTAGGGGGCAGTAAGGGAGGGGGAGGGAGTTAGGGGGCAGTAAGGGAGTTAGGGGGCAGTAAGGGAGTCGGAGGCAGGGGCGGTTCTGGGAGGGGCATGGGGGGCCAGTGCCCCTATGACAACAATTTTGGACCCCCTTGTGGCCCCCCTAAATGTGGAGTATGAAATCATTTTTACATAACAAATTTTTGCTATCCTTCTTTTTTTACATCTGTTATTAGACAGTGGCAACGCGGAACACTAATGATTATGAACATGGTCTTTTGCCTGCTAATGCCTGCAATGCAGTGAAGAAAACGATATGACAACAATAACGTCTAATGTAACTGGCCCCTCTAACAGTACAACTGGCCCCAGCTTGGCCCCCCCAGTTGAAATGGTCTAGAACTGCCACTGGACGGAGGGAGTTAGGGGGCAGTGAGGGAGGGAGTTAGGGGGCAGTGAGGGAGAGGGAGGGAGGGAGTTAGGGGGCAGTGAGGGAGAGGGAGGGAGTTAGGGGGCAGTAAGGGAGAGGGAGGGAGTTAGGGGGCAGTAAGGGAGAGGGAGGGGGCAGTAAGGGAGAGGGGGGGAGTTAGGGGGCAGTGAGGGAGAGGGAGGGAGGGAGTTAGGGGGCAGTAAGGGAGAGGGGGGAGTTAGGGGGCAGTAAGGGAGAAGGAGGGAGTTAGGGGGCAGTGAGGGAGAGGGAGGGAGTTAGGGGGCAGTAAGGGAGAGGGAGGGAGTTAGGGGGCAGTAAGGGAGAGGGAGGGGGCAGTAAGGGAGAGGGGGGGAGTTAGGGGGCAGTAAGGGAGAGGGGGGGAGTTAGGGGGCAGTAAGGGAGAGGGAGGGAGTTAGGGGGCAGTAAGGGAGAGGGAGGGAGTTAGGGGGCAGTAAGGGAGAGGGAGGGGGCAGTAAGGGAGAGGGGGGGAGTTAGGGGGCAGTAAGGGAGAGGGGGGGAGTTAGGGGGCAGTAAGGGAGGGGGAGGGAGTTAGGGGGCAGTAAGGGAGAGGGAGGGGGCAGTAAGGGAGAGGGAGGGGGCAGTAAGGGAGAGGGAGGGAGTTAGGGGGCAGTAAGGGAGAGGGAGGGAGTTAGGGGGCAGTAAGGGAGAGGGAGGGAGTTAGGGGGCAGTAAGGGAGGGGGAGGGAGTTAGGGGGCAGTAAGGGAGGGGGAGGGAGTTAGGGGGCAGTAAGGGAGGGGGAGGGAGTTAGGGGGCAGTAAGGGAGAGGGAGGGAGTTAGGGGGCAGTAAGGGAGAGGGAGGGAGTTAGGGGGCAGTAAGGGAGAGGGAGGGAGTTAGGGGGCAGTAAGGGAGAGGGAGGGAGTTAGGGGGCAGTAAGGGAGAGGGAGGGAGTTAGGGGGCAGTAAGGGAGAGGGAGGGAGTTAGGGGGCAGTAAGGGAGATGAGGGACTTAAAAAAGCTCAGGATTGATCATAGTCATGACTGAAAGCGCTACAGAAAATGTATACCTGTTGTCTGAATATTGTCTATCCATATGTAATAAGTAGCTAATGTAAAAAGGTACCATGTCCATAAAATGTTTATAGTATGTACATACAACAACTACAACTACAATAAGGAGGGAGAGAAGGATGGATGGTGTCCAGCACACAGAGAGAGGGACAGCTGCCACTCTGAATATTTCATGAGCTCCTCACAATAACCCCCCCAGACCCCCTCCTACCCCAATATAACCCCCCCAAGACCCTTTCCTACCCCAATATAATCTCCCCAGACCCCCTCCTGCCCCATTATAACCCCCCCCAAGACCCCTTCCTACCCCAATATAATCTCCCCAGACCCCCTCCTACCCCAATATAACCCCCCCCAAGACCCCTTCCTACCCCAATATAATCTCCCCAGACCCCCTCCTGCCCCAATATAATCTCCCCCAGACCCTACCTTTTCTACTTTACACCCGCATCACCCCCCACAGACAGATACACACACTCATTTGTGGTGCTGTGTCGAGAGGGACCAGGTCAGCGGTGTGTGTCTCCAGTGTATAAACCCTGTGTGTGTGTGTGTGTGTGTGTGTGTGTGTGTGTGTGTGTGTGTGTGTGTGTGCAGTCCCAGCAGGAGAAGATTGACAGCATAGAGGAGAACGTCAACACAGCAGCAGCCAACGTGGAGGAGGGGACCAGGAGCCTCGGGAAGGTGCGTGTGAGCGTGTACACGCGTGTGTGTGTGTGGTGTTTGGGAGATCGATGGCACTTTGCCTCCCAGCCATTCTACAACGTTTGTCCCTATTGATCCAGCAGAATACGGAGGAAAGCTGCAATTAAAGAAATAGAGAGAATAGATGGAGAGAGGGGTTAAGAGGTACAGTGATGGAGGGAGGGAGAGAGGGGTTGAGTAGGGGGTGTTGTCAATGGAGAGTGCAAGGTGTGTGTGTGGGTGCAGGAGGCGAGGAGAGGTATGAAGGGCTATTTAATAGCTCTTCAGGAGCAGCGTTTGGCCTCCCACTGTTGGCTCAATACACACACACACACACACACACACACACACACACACACCACACACACACACACACACACACACACACACACACACACCCTCAGAATAAAGTCAGACTGACAGCTCAATACCCACAGACATATTACAAGCTCAGTGTGGTATGTCATGTGAGTTCTATACGGCTGAACAGACGCTGCGCGTACACACCCTTTGTGAGTCTAGTTGCAGCCAAAATATCACAATATTAAAAAAATTGGTCTATTTAAGCGTAAATGTACCACCTCTCACCCCATGTTTTGATTGATAAATGGAACTTCAACTCAATTCAACTTCCTGAATTGATGAAGTTGAAATGGGATTGAGCCCACATTGAGGTCCAGAATATTCAAGGGTATGGGTGTGGCTGTGCTGTTAAGGGATCCTGAGGGGTCTAAGCGGTCTAAGGCACTGCATCGCAGTGCTAGAGGCATCACTACAGACCCGGGTTCAACCCTGGACTGTATCACAACCAGCCGTGATCGGGAGTCCCATAGGGCGGCGCACAATTGGCCCAGCGTTGTCCGCATTAGGCTTTTGGTGAGTTTTTTTGGGGGCTGTTCGGGCACAATTTTTTTTCTGCTAGGCAACCCGAAGTTGGCGCTCCTTCGTCGGTAATTGGTCAACAGTAGGGATTCTTCAATAAAGTCTTTGTCATTCAATGAGAAACGACTTGTTTTCATGCACATTCTTTCATTAAGAAATACTGCACCAAACATCTTAGTTAGATGTAACTAAGATCTCCTCGGCAAAATTAATGACAGATTTCTTGAGTTATCTTAATTCTATTTTGAGGAAGTGTATTCTGGCTACGGCATCTCTAAATGGACAAATAGTACTATTGCTGCTTTTTTTCAAATTTTTCAGGTCTTTTAAGGGAGTATGCTAGGCTGGGCTAGGCGTCAGCTGAACTGAAGCATGCTGAGGCCTTTAGAAGCAGTGTGTGTAGATAGAAGAGGTGTCAGACAGCAGTGTGTGTAGATAGAAGAGGTGTCAGACAGCAGTGTGTGTAGATAGAAGAGGTGTCAGACAGCAGTGTGTGTAGATAGAAGAGATGTCAGACAATGTCAGACAGCAGTGTGTGTTGATAGAAGAGGTGTCAGACAGCAGTGTGTGTTGATAGAAGAGATGTCAGACAGCAGTGTGTGTAGATAGAAGAGATGTCAGACAGCAGTGTGTGTTGATAGAAGAGATGTCAGACAGCAGTGTGTGTAGATAGAAGAGATGTCAGACAGCAGTGTGTGTAGATAGAAGAGATGTCAGACAGCAGTGTGTGTTGATAGAAGAGATGTCAGACAGCAGTGTGTGTTGATAGAAGAGATGTCAGACAGCAGTGTGTGTTGATAGAAGAGATGTCAGACAGCAGTGTGTGTTGATAGAAGAGATGTCAGACAGCAGTGTGTGTGCAGTGTGTGTAGATAGAAGAGATGTCAGACAGCAGTGTGTGTTGATAGAAGAGATGTCAGACAGCAGTGTGTGTAGATAGAAGAGATGTCAGACAGCAGTGTGTGTAGATAGAAGAGATGTCAGACAGCAGTGTGTGTTGATAGAAGAGATGTCAGACAGCAATGTGTGTTGATAGAAGAGATGTCAGACAGCAGTGTGTGTTGATAGAAGAGATGTCAGACAGCAGTGTGTGTTGATAGAAGAGATGTCAGACAGCAGTGTGTGTAGATAGAAGAGGTGTCAGACAGCAGTGTGTGTTGATAGAAGAGATGTCAGACAGCAGTGTGTGTAGATAGAAGAGGTGTCAGACAGCAGTGTGTGTAGATAGAAGAGGTGTCAGACAGCAGTGTGTGTAGATAGAGATGTCAGACAGCAGTGTGTTGATAGAAGAGATGTCAGACAGCAGTGTGTGTTGATAGAAGAGATGTCAGACAGCAGTGTGTGTTGATAGAAGAGATGTCAGACAGCAGTGTGTGTAGATAGAAGAGGTGTCAGACAGCAGTGTGTGTAGATAGAAGAGATGTCAGACAGCAGTGTGTGTTGATAGAAGAGATGTCAGACAGCAGTGTGTGTAGATAGAGGTGTCAGACAGCAGTGTGTGTTGATAGAAGAGATGTCAGACAGCAGTGTGTGTTGATAGAAGAGATGTCAGACAGCAGTGTGTGTTGATAGAAGAGATGTCAGACAGCAGTGTGTGTAGATAGAAGAGATGTCAGACAGCAGTGTGTGTAGATAGAAGAGTGTCAGACACAGCAGTGTGTTATCTGTCATCAGGACAGGTGCCATTACACCCCTGCTTTACCAACACCCTGTACTCTGAACTTTCAACTTACCTCTGGTTGATTAAAATGACCTTCGCTGCCATGAGGTGAGGGGCTGGGAGGGCGTTTGAACTGGATCCATTTAACTGTTAATCTGTTAATCAGCCGTGGGAGGGGGTAGTGTGTGTGTGGCGGAATGTTCAGAGGAGTCACTCATTTACAGCCATCAGTCTAAAGGAGCGTCTTCCTCTCTGAAGATAACAGTATTAATAAACACACACACACCTCATTTCTCCAATTTTAATAAATGTGGGTAATTAAAGTATACAGCTTTGATGATGGTGTGTGCGCATGTGTTGCTGTTTGTGTGTGTGTGTGTGTGTGTGTGATCATGAAAGGCCAGGTAGATCTGAAGACTTCTCTTACTGTGTGTCTTAGAACATCAAAGGAATACCCCCCTGAGTGTGTGTGTTATATGTGTGTTGATTTGTCCCAAGTGAAGTTTCTTCTTATTTCCTTGTCTTTTTAATTGAATTTAAGAATCTTTATTGGGATAAAAAGTCAAGAAACCTAGACTGTCAATGCATGTAGTGACTCGTCTATCCCTCTGTCCTCCCTCCAGGTGGTGGGCTACAGGCTGGCAGTGTTACCCGTGGCGGGGGCAGTGTTAGGGGGGGTGTTGGGTGGTCCGCTGGGCCTTCTGGTGGGGTTCAAGGCAGCGGGGGTGGCAGCAGCGCTTGGAGGGGGGGCTCTGGGGTTTGCAGGGGGGAACCTGGTCCAGAAGAAACGCAGAGCTAGAGTAGAGTCCCAGATGAACCAGCTCACTGCACCCCCTACGGAACCAGAACCACCGCTGGACAAGTGACTTCTGATTGGTCGTGGCGGGACCTCTGACCTCCAGAAGCCTACACTGGTCCAGGTACTGCCCGACTACATTGCAGACGCATGCTAGAGCTTACATATCAGCTGACCACATCATATGATATAGCAATCTGATGCCCGACTGCACAGTTGAAGTGGCGCACAACCATTGGTTGATGCAACGCCTGCGCATCTAGTCAGGCAGGAACTCAACCAAGATATCCCTCAGACTGACTGACTGTCCGCTCAAACAATCTGTTGTTTGACCAATAGCTTTGCTCTCTTTACTGTGGTAATAAGGAACTCCTTCTCGCTGCCAATAGACCGAGGAGAGGTCTGTGAAGAGAAGCCTACTGTGAAGAGAAGCTTGCCACTGGGATCTACCACTTCCCAATCAATAGGACTTTTAAACATTGTAGGAGAGCCTTGTTGAGGACCTGAGTGTGAAAGGGAGGTGTGTGAATGCTGTGTTAGTTGAGTGTGATGTGTGTGTGTGTGTATATATATATATATATATGTGTATATATATATATATATACACACACTGGGTCTGTTGGCTTTGTATTTAAAACTTTAAAGTAACTGTCCAGTGTTTCCAGATTTATATTAAATATGACCTACACATTTTTACAATATAAATGAAAGTTTTCCTTCCAAAATCAGCTTTTCTGTGTTGGAATGGTGTGGGCGTATACTGATCTTAAAAATATTCATGCGAGTAGACCGCTGATTGGCCAGCTCATCATCCTCTGAGGAAACAGCAAGTTTTGAAGTTTTTTTTATTTTTATTGTTCTACAATTAATGTTTTGCCCACAAATACGAGTATAGGATGAGATTACAGAACTTTCACTGCACAGTTACTTTAAGTGTATGATTAATAATGCACATCTTCTCATAATATATAGTAGCAAACACTACACCCTGCCTAGTTTTGTAACATAAGTCATGCTGTTTGGTGCCTTTTAGTACAGACGGAGAGATGGTAGTCATGTTATTATACTGTGTTTCTTGGACAGACTGTCTTAACTACCCTCAGTCTTTATCAAATACACACTCAGTGCCAAAGCCAGACACTGCCTGGGTCAAGCATCTCTCTAGTTTATGAACTTATTGATGTTTATCTGAGTCTGCCAATATGTCTGCTGCTCTGCTTAGAGTATAGAGCTCATTAGAGGGAGGAGGAGGTATAAACAGCAGTAAATGTCAAGACTGTGTCCTGGTCTGAACCCTGCTGGAGAGGAGCCTCTGACAGACTGGAATGTGTCAATTTGACAGACTGGGGAGCAGAGAATAAGAGTGAGTGATTGAGAAAGGTTAGGAGGATAAACACAGCTGTCCTGGGTGTACCCATTACCAGGTAGAACGTTGTGATGAGTGTGAGGCCAAAGTTTCCCCTCTTAAGAGTGCCACCATAGAAACAGGTCACACCTGATGTCATCTACTACAAGTGACCTGTAACCTCTGAACTCAGACCAACTAAATATGGATGCTCTTAATCTATGTGATTTACTGGGGTTTTATATTTGCCAAAGAAAACCAATAAAATCTGCTTCTGATGAAGGAATTGTGTGTGTCAGGAGTCTTCTCTGTAGAACTGAACAAACAGACTCAACACAACATCCTGTAAAATGGTTTAATTTACTTGTTTTATTTTCTCCCTCTCTGAGATGACTGATTTAGAAATGAGATTTCCCCCCATTTAACCCTACCTCCCTCCCTCTGACTGGTCAGATCAGGGTACTGTTGGGTTCTGGGGAGGGACTGTACACACAGTACTATAAATAAACACACAGCATGCGTCTCAATACTCCTCGTCTCCTTTCATTGTTCCATCTGAACTGATTTGAGTGACAGGTGAAATACGGATATTTTCCAGGTCAGCTTCTTCCATATTGCTGTCACCTGGACTTGTTGCTAAGTGGGCGTGGCCTGGCCTGTGTCAGACCAGTGCAGATAGAGTAGAAGCCACTGCAGAGGATTGAGATGCAACCCAGAGTCTGATTTTTCTCCTTCAGTGTGAGGTTCCCCTCCTGTCCTCTAGAGCGGCAGTGTCTGACTGACACCTCTCAGACATTAGGAACTACCGTCTGAGTCAGTATTGCAGATCTGGGGCACGTTCAAGTACAAAAGGGAGAAAATGCTTTTCTGACAGACAATGGAAACGAACATTGAACTATTGGACAGTTTATGGTAGTACCTCCTTGGTTTCTAAACATTTTCTACCATTTCGTGCCTCCTGAATGTGACTTAGGTGAATAGGCTCTCTGGCCAATCAGTTGCATGAGTTTAGTACCAGGGAGAGGAAGGCTGCATCTCAATACTCTACAATGTGTTCCTTTCCTCGTCTCCTCTCATTACTCCTATTTGAAATCACATGATAGGTGGAAGCAGCATGGTCGATACCTGCCAGAAATATGCTTTCACATCAGTTTAAATAAAGGAAAGGAGACAAGGAGGACGTTAAACTATTGAGATGCAGCAGTCCTCCAGGACCAGGACCCTCTCTCACCCAAATGGGACTGAGCTGGACTACCCACAGATAAGAACCGTAATGAGACTGAACAACCAGAGCAAGGGCTCTCACTCGTCAACAAAAAGAAAAAAAGGGTGCTACATGTTTTTGAACCTAAAGTAATGTGTTTTTAATTTAGATCAGGATGACATAGACCAACGCTCACTCAGCACAAGCACTATTATTATTTACAAGCTCCAAAAATAAAAGTTAAAACGCTTTGCTTCTTTTTGTCCTAATCCCCCCACCATTTTCTTCTTCTGGTTTCATCCTTTTTATCTAAAATAAAAAATTGTACACGTAAGAGTTATGAAAATATAGGTTATTCCAACACGGCTGTCATGGATTTAACCTACTCTCTGGTCTTCCTTATCCTCTCTTCCTCCTCTCTCTCTCCATTAAGGGTGTTGGGGGTGAGTTGGGGTGTTGCTGTCCCATCCCGCTGGCCTGTCCTGACTCTGGACACTGACTCCGGGGCATGCCATGGGGTCGTAGGTCATAGGTCAGGTTTGTGGTAAAGTCGTTGAGGTCACAGTTCATCACGGTCCCTGAGGAGTGTGTAGCGCGTCTCACTGGGGGCTAACTTCTGGAAGGAACTCTCTGGTGGGTTACTGGCCACCTCACCGTCCTCCTGATGAAATAACACATTTATATACACACACACAACTCCCTGTACGACTGCAATGACACCGTTTTATACACACATAATGACGGTGTACTAGTATGCTTGTGAGGTGTTCTGACCTGTCCAGGTGTGCTGTCTGTCGGGTCTGGGCCGTGGTGGAACTCTCTGTGTAACTTCCCAGAGTGGAGGTCCAGAACAAACTGCCTCAGCTTCCCAGGGATCCTACGCACACACATTAATATAATCATTAGGCCTACCAATGACATTACTGAAGTGTGGTTGATGACAGAAGGTCATAAAGTGATATAACAGAGCTGGTCCCATATCAAAGCTGTCTCTGCATGTTAGAGGTGGCTGCAGACACCACACACACACACACAGCTAATGAAATAATTTGATCTCGGTGACAGAGGGAGGGAGAACGCAAACACAGCCACCCAGAGGAGGAGGTAGTGAATGTGATGTAATTAGTTGAAGCGGGTGTCAGACCTCAGGGCTCTGTCTGATCACAGAGGTGATAGGGGGAGTGGTGGGGGAGGGGCTTAGATGGGGGTAAAATAGATTACATGAAATTACATTCGATTAGTTAACACTAATTGCACGTGCCAAGTCATGTCACATTAGCGCCGGTGTCCAGGGCCATCAATAGAAGAATTATCTAGAAGGTGTGACATTTCTATTATAATCTGTGGACTGTGTGTGTGTGTGTGTGTGTGTGTGTGTGTGTGTGTGTGTGTGTGTGTGTGTGTGTGTGTGTGTGTGCGTGTGTGTGTGGTGTGTGTGTGTGTGTAATGGAATGTATTATATTTGACAAATGCAGATTTTCAACATACAGATCTAAATAATCTAATGACAACAATAATGAGCCATCTCAAATACTGTCACTCAAGTCAGACACAAATGAACACTAGAAAAGCCTGGCCTCGAGGGACAACCCCTCAAGCCAATGACGAGCCTTTTGGACATCAACATTCTAACAGTCTAATAAATACACTTCATATATGCCATCGCAAAAATAATCACTTGGTTGTGTTTATGAAGGTAACAGAATACAAAAGAAAATGCATTTCAAATAAGACAATAGCATTGTCATTTCTTTATGTAACTGTAGACTATGTAAAAATGAAAAGACAAACACCACAATTCAATTGTTAAAATACATTAAATAAACACCATCACAAAGATCATTCATTATTGATTTGTTAGCCCATAAGAGTCTATGTCCTGTCTAACAGGGGGGGAGGGGTTCCGCACTGAACAAAAATACAAAACGCAACACGTGTTGGTTCCATGAGCTGAAATAAAAGATCACAGATATGTTCCATACCCACAAAAACATTATTAATCTAAAAACATTTGCACAAATTAGTTTACATCCCTGTTAGTGAGCATTTCTCTTTTGCCAAGATAATCCATCCACCTGACAGATGTGAGAGATCAAGAAGCTGATTAAACAGCATTACACAGGTGCACCTTGTGCTGGGGACAATAAAAGGTCACTGACAACCAGACCTTTCACAGAGTGCACATTAATTGATGCTGCGCCATTCACAGAGCACGCTGAACACAGAAATGTCAGTTGGAACCGGTCGAGAACCACTCAAGGTGCCCTAAATAGCTGGCAAATGGCTAAGAGGTAAAACAAAAAAAAACTAAAAAAGTCCACCAGAGCTGTTGCCAGAGAACTGAATGTTAAAATATCTACCATATGCTGCCTCCAATGTCTTTTTAGAGAGTTTGACCGTATGTCCAACCGGCCATACAACCGCAGACCACGTGTATGGCGTTGTGTGGGCGAGCAGTTTGATGATGGCAACAGTGTGCTCCAGTTCCCACCAAAATCCAGAAACTTGCCACGGCCATTAAAAAGGAGTGGGACATCCTTCCACAGTCCGCAATCAACAGCCTGATCAACTCTATACGAAGGAGATGTGTCGCATTGCATGAGGCAAATGGCGGTCACACCAGATACTGACTGGTTTTCTGATCCATGCCCCTACTTATTTTTATTTTTTTTAAAGGTATCTGTGACCAACAGATGCATATTTGTATTCCCAGTCATGTGAAATCCATAGATTAGGGCATAATGAATTCATTTCAATTGACTGATTTCCTGATATGAACTGTAAATCTTTCAAATTACTGCATGTTGCGTTTATATTTTTGGGGTTTTAAGAAAGCCATAACAAGGATAATTTTGCTATTTGATTTTGAATTGTAAGACCCCTTGAAGTATCAAAAATATATATTTTTGAATGAACAATTATTTTGGGCTTTACTGCTATTCAAATGCATTGAATAACAGATTCACTACATGGAACAACATAGTCCCCCCCCCCAAAAAAATCAAAAGGAAGTTTGTTCTGAAGTGTCTGTCCGTTCGGACGCTACAGATGATTTTGTGAGAAGACCGATTTTCGGGATGTCTCATGGTCTGACAAACGTTCCATATGCTGTATCACAATTGGAGCCGTGAGCTCCACAGCCAGAGCAAATCTATCCTTTGTCTGGTCAGGCCAGAAAATGTGACGTGTCGCTCTCCATGTAAATGATGTGTCAGATTTCACATACTGCATGTCATCGGAGACGGCGTTTGAAGTGGGACAACCAGACCTTTCACAGAGTGCACATGAACTGATGCTGCGCCATTCACAGAGCACGCTGAACATAGAAATGTCGGTCGGAACCGGTCGAGAACCACTCAAGGTGCCCTAAATAGAGGTTCAAAAACAAATTGCAACCAGAGACAGGTGAAGGAAAGTAGAGAGGTTGTACTTACTCAATGTCTCTGAACTCAGGGTACACATACATGTGTCTGAAAGAGTCTATAGCAATGACAGGACAGTCTGCTGGCGTCTTCTGGATGTGCAGCAGTGGGTGACGGAACTTTTCACAGTCCGCATGCAGAAAGTTTATAGATCCTAGGCAGGAGGGGATATTAATATAATTGATATTATTTATTAAGAAAAGATTACCATGACTATAATAGTACGGTTATCTAACAAATATAATGCAACTCTGTCCCTGGCTGGGATGAAAACACAACACAAATAAATAGAGAGTAAGAGAGAGAGTAACAATGGTCCCAGCACTGAACCCTGTGGCACACCCTTTTATTTCCCCAGGTGATTGGGCCACAACAGACTTTTAAGACAAACACACTACCTTTCTCGCTGATGAGCTGGCGTGCCACCTCGTGCTGGAACTTCTCCAAGCTCTCTGTGTCCTCCTTCACGTGAAACAGGATGAGGAATGGGATCCCCTCTTCAGTCAGCTCCTGGAACACACACACATACACACAGGGAAGAGGAAGAAGAGTGAAGGCGTCAGCATGCTTCAGTTCATCTGGCACCTAGCCGAACCAAACGATGGGCTCGCATACTCCGTTAAAAGACCTTCGCTTGAAAAATGTGTAAAAAGCAATAGTACTGTTTGTCCATTTTGAGACGCCACTTCTTCAAAATAGTCAGAATTAATCTAAGGTAACTCAAGAAATCTGTCATTAATGTTGACATTTTTGCAGAGAAGATCTTAGTTGCGCAATTTTGCATCTGACTAAGATGTTTGGTGTAGTATGAGGACGGGTCGTCTCGTTGAATGACAACAGGCACTTCATTGAAGAATACCTACTGTTGACCAATCTGTGACTAGGGGGCGAAGACTTTGGCTACCGATATTGGATTGCCTCAAGAAAAAAAGAATAATTGTGTGCCCAAAACAGCAGATAAAACCCTTGTCGGTGTCCAAAATGAACAAAAACATCACAAAATGTAATATATGCACAAACTGTTCAGAAACTGTTTCGGCTGGGAAGCATCCGGAAGCCTAAACGGGTCAGTGGGAGATTCAGGTGTGTGTGTCTATGCCTTGTTGTCGCAAATGGCCAAGTAACAATGGGAAAAGCACACCCCTCTATTCATATGATAATGAATGAGCAAAGAGATAAGGACAGGATTACATTAGAGTGGGGCTGCTGTAGGGGAAGAAGCCAGGCCAGACCTGGACGACGACTCCCAGCGGTGTGTAGACCGGGGCTAGCCCAAAACCTAAATGATTTAATTTAGACTGGATCAAACGTAGAGAAGAAAAAGAGGTAGAGAGAACGCACCTCTCCGTTTTCAAAGGTGATCTCGCGGACCAGAGGGACACATTTGTCCTGCGCCCAAGCGTAGGTGAGGTCAAAGTTGGTTAGTGAGCCCAGGTACACCATGTCAGGAACAGTCTCCCCCATCGGTTTATAGATCACATTATCACCACTGAACCTCTCTGTCTGGGACACGTCACTGGAAGGACAGAGGAAAGGAAAGATTAAAAGATTACTCAAATGCCAGACCCAAAACATATAAACTATATTATAAATGTTTTGTAGACCCTAAGTGCAGTGGTTGGTCTGAAGAGGCTTGACTCACCCGAAGGCAGCGAGAAACACACAGTCGTCTCGGAGGATATTGGCCACCTTCTCAAACGTGTGGTAGTTCTCAGAATCCTTCTGGTCAAAGTAACCAATAATGTTACGCCTGTCCCTCTGCAGAGAGAGAGACATTTTTCCTGGTTCAGTACCAATTCATTTTTGAGGACAGAGTCATATTCAAATCTTTATGAAGGCTTTCTGTTGATAGCTCCTTGGTGTCCTTGTCCCGTCAGCTGTGTTCTTTGTGTCAGTTGCCCTGTATAGTTGTCTTTTTTCCCCTTCTATTTGGTTTACATTTTTGACTTTTATGCACTTTGAGATTATTCTGTATAATGAGAAGCGCTGTACAAATGTAATACATTATTATTATTAAATATTTAGATTAGGAATGGTCCTAGAACAGATCCCTGAGGCACACCTTTTACATTTTCAGAGGTTTGGACAACACACTGATTTGTGCGTGCCTGATACTCACATCCACAGTGTTGACTTCCTCCAGACTGTGTATCTCTTTAATGGGATCGACCTTCTGCTGGCGGATGAAGTCAGCAATGGCTGTGACTGACCTCTGACCCCTGTACTCCCTCTTCATCATCATCCCATTACGGAACAACTTCAACGTAGGGTACTTACTGATCCTGTACCGCTGAGCTATGTCAGCTAGAGAGACAAAGAGCGGGAGAGAGGGGTGAATAAAGACAGAGTTTAATATAGAATGAGGTAGAGGGGGAGAAAGGCGGACAAAGGAAAGGGGAATGAAGGAAAAGAGGCAGGTAGAGAAAATCAGAAAAGGATGGATAGAAACGGGGATGGATGAAAAAAGGTAAAAGAGTAAAAGACAGATAGAGGGTGTTTAAAGCTGTCTAAAGACCCAGCCGTCAGTCAGCCCCTGATCCCTCAGATGAAAGCTGCCCCCCACTGAGAGTAAATATTCTCATAGTGCTGTGTGTTTGGCAGGTGTCAGTCTCACTGCAGGGTGTCTCTAAGCTCCAGTCTTCACAGGCAGCAGTAGTTTTGTCATTAGTCTTCAAACGGTTTGCAGGTCATCAATAATTCCCTTTATCTCAAAGGATGTGCCTATCAAACGTCTGTGTGTGTGTGTGTGTGTGTGTGTGTGTGTGTGTGTGTGTCTGGGGAGTAACAGATTACAAAAGAACTAACTAATCCGTTACAAGCTAAAATATTGTAATCAAATTACAGATTTTTGAAAAATCCTACTTCTAGGATTACTTTTAAATTCAGAAAGGATGGCACCTTTCTGTTTTCTCAACGACATTCAGATCAACATTGAAAAACCAGTTCAAGTTGTTGGACCACAAATCAAAGACCACTATGATGACACACCAAATGCGTTTTGATGGTTTGCGGGAAAAAAGCAGGAATAGGCTTTTGTAGCATATAGTCCTTCTAATGGTGCGACTGCAAAAAAAATGCAAGGCTTTATTAAGAGCAAGACAAAGGAGCTGATCATGGACTACAGGGAACGGAGGGCAGAGCACGCCGCCATCCACGTCGGCAGGGTTGTAGTGGAGTGGGTCGAGAGCTTCAAGTTCCTCCACACCAACACAGTCGTGAAGAAGGCATGAAAACGTCTCTTCCCCCCCAGGAGGCTGAACGGATTCGGCATGGGCCCTCAAATCCTCAAAAAGTTATACAGTGGCACCATTGAGAGCATCTTGACTGGCTGCATCACCGCTTGGTATGGCAACTGCTTGGCATCCAACCACATGGCACTACAGAGGGTAGTGCGTACGACCCAGTACACCATTGGGGTCGAGCTCCCTGCCATCCAGGACCTCAATACAAGGCCGTGTCAGAGGAAGGCCCTATAGAAATTCTCAAAGACTCTAGTCACCCAAGTCATAGACTGTTCTCTCTGCCACCACATGACAAGCGGTACCGATACACCAAGCCTGGAACCAACAGGACCCTGAACAGCGTCTACCCCCAGGCCATAAGACTACTAAATAGTTAACCAAATAGCTACCTGGATTATCTGCACTGACCCTTTTGACTCACATACACTTCTGCTACTGTTTATTATATATCTGTTGCCTAGTCACTTTACCCCTACCTATATGTACATATCTGCCTCAATTACCTCATACCCCTGCACATTGACTCAGTACTGGTACCCTGTGTATATAGCCAAGTTATCCTTACTCATTGTGGATTTATTCCTTGTATTATTATATTTTGTTTCTATTTTTGTCTCTGCATAGTTGGGAAGGGATCGCAAGTAAGCAGTTTACTGTTAGTCTATCAAATCAAATTGTATTGGTCATATACACATGGTTAGCAGATGTTATTGCGAGCGTAGCGAAATGCTTGTGCTTCTAGTTCCGACAGTGCAGTAAACATCTAACAGTAATCTAACAATTCCACAACAACTACCTAATACACACAAATCTAAAGGGATGGAATAAGAATATATACATATAAATATATGGATGAGCGATGACCGAGCGGCAAAGGGAAAGTGCAATAGATGGTATAAAATACAGTATATAGATATGAGATGACTAATGTAAGATATGTAAACATTATTAAAGTGGCATTATTAAAGTGACTAGTGATCCATTTATTAAAGTTACCAATGATTTCAAGTCTGTATGTAGGCAGCAGCCTCTCTGTGTTAGTGATTGCTGTTTAACAGTCTGATGGCCTTGAGATAGAAGCTGTTTTTCAGTCTCTCGGTCCCAGCTTTGATGCACCTGTACTGACCTCGCCTTCTGGATGGTAGCGGGGTGAACAGGCAGTGGCTCTACACCTGTTGTTTACGAAGAATGTGACAAATAAAATGTGATTTTGATTTTACTGCTGTCGGCTTCCAAAGATTATACATTTAACTTGAATAAACACTTGGAGGTAAGGATGTCTTACCTCCTAAGTGTTATTGATATCTACATAGCGCAATGATGTGAATCACTCTGCTGCTCTCTCATTTAGCTATTTGCGCCTCACGGATCGTGGTTGTTGTGGATGGCTGTGGACAAACAAACAAACATGTGTATTTTAACCCAATGGTTGAATTGAAGAAGTTAAAGCTGCCTATCAATCAATGTTTTTGCGACCAGTGGACAGCCAGTGAAAAATGTGCTCTTGCAGCTGCATAGTGTGGATCACAGCCTGTGGAATAAACGTTTGAGGGGGCTCCTCCATGGTATTGTGCTCCACATGCTGTCAAAAACAAGTTTCATTTAAGAAGAACTCAAACTCGCACACTTCTGATCAACTTAAATAGCTGCAAATGATAGAGATAGAGTGTCACCAACAAAAGCTTAAGCAACAGGCCCATAGCAAATGATTTCAGAGTGTCACCAACAAAAGCTTAAGCAACAGGCCTATAGCAAATGATAGAGATATCAGAGTGTCACCAACAAAAGCTTAAGCAACAGGCCCATAGCAAATGATATCAGAGTGTCACCAACAAAAGCTTAAGCAACAGGCCCATAGCAAATGATATCAGAGTGTCACCAACAAAAGCTTAAGCAATAGGCCCATAGCAAATGATATCAGAGTGTCACCAACAAAAGCTTAAGCAACAGGCCCATAGCAAATGATATCAGAGTGTCACCAACAAAAGCTTAAGCAATAGGCCCATAGCAAATGCAGCATATGGTATTCATTTTTACACACGCACTTTTCGTTAGTGCTCAAAGCATGCCATTCCATGAGAGCAGAATTTCCTTTTGAACTTGAAGCAATGAGCCCAATCAGTCCTCAATGACAACAAAATCACAAACAGAGTAGGCTAATAAGTCCTTGGTTTTAGGGTCATGCTCAGGTTAAACAACAGAGTAGGCTAATAAGTCCTTGGTTTTAGGGTCATGCTCAGGTTAAACAACAGAGTAGGCTAATAAGTCCTTGGTTTTAGGGTCATGCTCAGGTTAAACAACAGAGTAGGCTAATAAGTCCTTGGTTTTAGGGTCATGCTCAGGTTAAACAACAGAGTAGGCTAATAAGTCCTTGGTTTTAGGGTCATGCTCAGGTTAAACAACAGAGTAGGCTAATAAGTCCTTGGTTTTAGGGTCATGCTCAGGTTAAACAACAGAGTAGGCTAATAAGTCCTTGGTTTTAGGGTCATGCTCAGGTTAAACAACAGAGTAGGCTAATAAGTCCTTGGTTTTAGGGTCATGCTCAGGTTAAACAACAGAGTAGGCTAATAAGTCCTTGGTTTTAGGGTCATGCTCAGGTTAAACAACAGAGTAGGCTAATAAGTCCTTGGTTTTAGGGTCATGCTCAGGTTAAACAACAGAGTAGGCTAATAAGTCCTTGGTTTTAGGGTCATGCTCAGGTTAAACAACAGAGTAGGCTAATAAGTCCTTAGTTTTAGGGTCATGCTCAGGTTAAACAATTTGGCTTATCTATATTGCTATATCATATTCTAGAAGACCAAGAGAATTACATGAATTGGAATGACTGGAAATCTGACCGACTTTGGATTTTAATGTAAAGATATAGCCTAATCGTATGATTATCTGTATTGAAGTAGAAAGCAATGGTTTAGAAGAAGCCTACATAACCCATAAAGTAAAATGCAACATCCATTTCTTTATCTCCTCCTAACGCCTCTCAAGGGGAAAGTAACATAAAAGGAACTAAAAGTAATCAGATTACGTTACTGAGTTTTGGGCAAACCAAAAGTTATGTTATGATTACAACCCTGTGTGTGTACGAGAGTGTCACTCACAGTGCTGATCACAGTCGACGCGCGCAAACACCACCTGAGTGACATCAGGAAACTCCTCCCTCGCAATGTTGGATGCCTCCTCAAAGATAGGCTGGAGCATCTGGCTGAATCTACACCTGGGAGGAGAGGGTGGAGAATGTGGGTATAATTTGCTTATCCAAATGAGATTTTATATTGTTACCCTTTGGAGGAACTGTCATACTGTAATTGCTTTGGCCACATTGCATTACTCTCCAGCCATGATGCCACTAAAGCATGTTGGAATTCTAATTCATTACACACACACACACACACACACACCTGGTACATTAGTTAAATACACACAAGGCAAACAACTGATGTGGACACAAAGAAAATGTATGCAAACAGACAATTGAGTAGGAGAGGACAAATGTTCACAGGAGAACTAACACACTTACCAGTCTGCATAGAAATTAACCAACGCCACTCCAGCATTGTCTGTGAGGAAACAAACACGTTACACCCACTGTTTAACAACAACGTCAAACACACAGGAAGTAAAGTACATTTACACATACTCATAGGCAAGGGAGGTTCGTGGGTGAATCATTAGTGTTATTCCTACAGTCACAACCACGAGGTGTTGAGGAAGGATACAACACAAGATAAAGAAATACAGGGAGAGATGATAGAGAGAGGGAGGATGGAGAGAGAAAGAGGGATAGATGAGAACCACAGAGATGTCTGTGACAGGGGATAGAGACAATGTCTTACTGAGGATGTCTTCAATGTTTCCTGTGTCTAGACTGGTAATTTCAGCCTGGCCTGGAGTGGAGAGACCAGTCACCTAGAGCCGGAGAAGAAAGGGTTAATGAGGGCGATGATATGGCTAGAACCTGTCCCTCACACAGACGTGACATGAGCCCAGTCCAAAAACAACCACTAGACAGTCAGTGTTTGCAGAGTTGATGGAAGAAGCTCTAAAGCTGCTGTCCTATTGTTTCCATGAATTCCCTTGTTGCTGTTTCCAGACCAGGCAAACAGGTGAGAAATCATCTTTCTTTCTCTTCGGCTCCCTCCCTTCTTATTTATTTATTTATTATTCATCCATATGAGTTCTGTTGAGATCCAGATATCTCAGTTCTCTGATGGACGTTGATGTCACAGGTGATGTGGAACAGAGGACTCTGTTCTCAGGGTCAAAGTCAAACTTCCCCATGGACTGGAGCGACCAGGACAGTGTCATACACTGGACACGGAGGCAGAGAAACAAGTAGAAGCCAGACATCACACTGCATAATATTTTATGGTTCATATACAGTCCATGAACTAAGCAGACCAGACCCAGCTGCTATCACGTTTGTGTCTAAGGGATAGCCACCCCTTAAGCAGACTGGAACTGTGACAATTTTTTCCAATGGTAAACGGCCTGAGTAAGACATCTTCATTCATCCACCATCTTTGACGGAGAGTGGTGTTACTGGAGATGCTCTACTACGCCGAGTCTCACATTCCCTGGAAGATCAAACGTATTTCTCTGTATCTCAGCAAGCATTTCCCAGTCCTATGACAGCGCAATGTAATTTTCTGCTACCACCATAACAATAACTTCACACAAAAACAGCAACAAGAGCCAGCCACTGGACTGATAGCTGAGCTTAGGACAGGAGACAGGGCTGTGGCTAGGATATAGACTGGGGCTAAGTTAAGCATGGCCTGGACTTTCCCATGTATTAATACTAAGGGAACCCCTCTAAACCAGTGTCTCAGTAGCATCCTGTCAATGAGGACATTCAGATAACTAAGCTTTATCTATCATCAGTCGTTTGACTCATCCAAATCAGCAGGGTGTGTGTGATGGAAGACACACCCTCTTAAGTAGCTTTAAAAGGTGTGTATTCTAGGATGAGAGAGACAGACACTGTCACAGTGCCCTCCGTAGTTATTGGGACAGTGAAGCATGTTTTCTTGTTATGGCTGTAAACTCCAACAGTTTGAAATCAAACAATGACTATGAGGTTAAAGTGCAGACTGTGAGCTTTAATTTGAGGGTGTTTCATCCATATTGGGTGAACCGTTTAGAAATTACAGCCCTTTTTGTACATAGTCCCCCCATTTTAGGGGACCAAAAGCATTGGAACAAATTCACTTATGTGTATTAAAGTAGTACAACGTTAAGTATTTGGTCCCATATTCCTAGCACGCAATGACCACATCAAGCTTGTGACTCTACAAATTTGTTGGATGCATTTGCTGTTCGTTTTGGTTGATTTTCAGATTATTTTGTGCTCAATATAAATGAATGGTAAATAATGTACTGTGTCATTTTGGAGTTGCTTTTATTGAAAATAAGAATAGAATATGTTTCTAAACACTTCTACATTAATGTGGATGCTACCATGATTACGGATAATCCTGAATGAATCATGAATAATGATGAGTGAGAAAGTTAGATGGACAAATATCACCCCCCCAAAATGCTAACCTCCCCTGTTATTGTAAGGGGGGTTTGATATAAAATGCTAACCTCCCCTGTTATTGTAAGGGGGGTTTGATATAAAATGCTAACCTCCCCTGTTATTGTAAGGGGGGTTTGATATAAAATGCTAACCTCCCCTGTTATTGTAAGGGGGGTTTGATATAAAATGCTAACCTCCCCTGTTATTGTAAGGGGGGTTTGATATAAAATGCTAACCTCCCCTGTTATTGTAAGGGGGGTTTGATATAAAATGCTAACCTCCCCTCTTATTGTAAGGGGGGTTTGATATAAAATGCTAACCTCCCCTGTTATTGTAAGGGGTTAGCATGTCTTGGGGGTTTGATATAAAATGCTAACCTCCCCTGTTATTGTAAGGGGTTAGCATGTCTTGGGGGTTTGATATAAAATGCTAACCTCCCCTGTTATTGTAAGGGGTTAGCATGTCTTGGGGGTTTGATATAAAATGCTAACCTCCCCTGTTATTGTAAGGGGTTAGCATGTCTTGGGGGTTTGATATAAAATGCTAACCTCCCCTGTTAAGGTAAGGGGTTAGCATGTCTTGGGGGTATGATATAAAATGCTAACCTCCCCTGTTAAGGTAAGGGGTTAGCGTGTCTTGGGGGTAAGATATTTTTGAGTCTAACTTCCTCACTCGTAATTATTCACGATTCATTCAAATGTGTAGAGTCACAAGCATGATGTAGTCATTGCGCTTTATGAATACGGGACCAATACTTTGTCAAAGACTCCAGACACCCTGGTCATAGACTGTTCTCTCGGCTACCGCACGGCAAGCGGTACCAGAGCGCCAATTCTAGGACAAAAAGGCTCCTTAACAGTTTCTACCCCCAAGCCATAAGACTGCTGAACAATTAATCAAATGGCCACTGGACTATTTACATTGACACCCCAGCTTTGTTTTTTCACTGCTGCTACTCGCTGTTTATTATCTATGCCTAGTCACTTTACAAATTACCTCGAATAACCTGTACCCCCGCACATTGACTCGGTACCCCCTGTATATAGCCTTGTTATGTAAATATCTTGTGTAACTTTTTTTTTTAACTTTAGTTTATTGAGTAAATATTTTCTTAACTCTATTTCTTGAACTGCATTGTGTGGTTAAGTGCTTGTAAGTAAGTAATTCACGGTAAGGTCTACACCGGTTGTATTCGGTACATGTCCCTAGGTTCAGTAATGGTCAGTCATTTTGTAAGTAGTTGTGGCCAGTAGTTGTGTGGTTTTTATCAATAGTTTGGTTAAGTAGTAGGGAGGTTCATTAGTTGTGGTGATTCTTTTTTTGGTCGTGGTCAGTAGGTAGTGAGCAGTTGTGGTCAGTGGTTAGTCAGTAGTTTTGGTCACTCGTTTTGATAAGTAGATGTGTGGTTCAGTAGTCGTGGCCAGTAGTTGTGTGTTTGTGGTGAGTAGTTTTGGTCAGTAGTTTTGTGGTTGTGGTCAGTACTTGTGGATAGTAGTTTTGGTCAGTAGTTTTGTGGTTGTGGTCAGTACTTGTGGATAGTAGTTTTGGTCAGTAGTTTTGTGGTTGTGGTCAGTACTTGTGGATAGTAGTTTTGGTCAGTAGTTTTGTGGTTGTGGTCAGTTCAGTTGGCATTGTTAGTAGTCGTGGTCAGTAGCTGGGGTCAGTAGTTGTGATCTGTAATTGTGTCGTCAGTAGTTACGGTCAGCAGTTGTTTGGTTGTGATCAGTAGTTTTGGTCGGTATCTTTTGTGGTAGCAGTTTTGGTCAGAAGTGTTCAGTAGTTTTGTGGTCTGTAGTTTTGGTCAGTAGTTGTGTGGTTGTGGGCAGTAAACGTGTGGTTGTAATCAGTAGTTGTGGTCAGTAGTTGTGTTGTTGTGGTGATACTTTGTGGGGTTCAGTAGTTGTAGTCGGTGGTTTTGGTCAGTAGTTGTGGTAAGTAGTTGTTATCAGTAGTTGTATGATTGTGGCCTGTAGTTGTGGTCAGTTATTTTGTTGTTGTGGTCAGTAGGTGTAGTCAGTAGTAGTGATAAGTAGTTGTGTGGTTAAGTGCTTGTAAGTAAGAATTTCCCGGTAAGGTCTACACCGATTGTATTCGGCGCATGTCCCTACGTTATATCAGCATCGAACATGTCACCCTCCCTAAAATGTCAAATGTATATGTGAGAATTAACCAATGATATCATGCCACACCTGGCCATGATTACAGACACCTGTGTGTGTCCTTTGACACTATATAAACTAGTCACCCCGCAGTGTCTGTCATTATACCTTGGATACGTTGGATATTAGGTTATTCAATTATTGCATCTGAGCTCCTAGAGTGTGCGGCTCTCCTTAAATTTTTTAAGTATTCGCCGCATGTGACAAATAACATTTTATTTGACCTTTGGTCCCCTAAAATGGGGGGACCATGCACAGAAAGTGCTGTAATTTCTCAACGGTTCACCCAATATGGATGAAAATACCCTCAAATGAAATACCCTCAAATCCAAACTTTTGGAGTGTAAAGCCAAAAGGAGGAGAAATGTTTCACTGTCCCAATAATTACAGAGGGCACTGTATATGTATGTACAGTACGTGTTTAAGGTAACAGTCAGTGTTAACAGGAGAAGCTGTCTTTGCTGTGGATTGTAATATGCACTGTAATATAGCACTTAAGAGAGAAGGCTGAGTGGTGGCGGATGTGGTTGTATGTACAAAATGTACACACTATTTCTGGGGTCAACTAATACAGGACTAGGGGTATTATGTATAGTGAGATCATCGCACAGCAGCCTGGCTGTGACACTCGTCTGTATGTCTGCTGAGCGACAACAGCTTCAGTTTAACAAGAGATATTTCCATAATTAAATGTTGCCACTGTCTCTTGTTTAACTATGTGAGTGATGAGACAGGCCTATTCCCTAAAAAATGAATACAGACATATTTGTAGATACTTTCTAGCTACCTTCCAGTTTCTAGATTAGAAGCCATTATAAAAGCCATGAATCGTGCTGATTAACAAGTATATGACTTAGTTTAAATCCCTGACTGACTGTAAAGAAAGTTTACACTGTAATAGGCCGATATCCTGAGCAGCAGAACAGAGCTTTGATCAGTTCCGGGTTGTCAGCCAATAGGAATGAGCCACAACAGAGGAATTCACCAACCGGCTCCATCATTCCGCAACACGATTATAGCTAAATTCACTAACTTGTGGTACCGTCCCTCGACCTGGCTAGCTAGCTACATATGTTAGCTAGCAAGACAACTACATTAGCTGTTGGCTAGCTAGCTAGCTAGCTAGCTAGGTAAGTTAAACAAACAGCAAATATAGCCAAGTCTGATAGCTAACGTTAGCTCACACAATCAACGATACGTGGATTTAAGATTCACCATGCATCTAGAATAAGATACTGATTTGGACTTGCACAGTCGTTAGCTAGCTAGTTAACATAACAGGGCAGAGTAAGGCGAGTGATCACAGAAAAGGAGGGTCATGACTCATGTCTCTACATTGCTAAAAAAACAGTTGGCTAACGTTACCAAGCTTAGCTAGCCAGCTAGCTGATCTCAATTAACTTGGTTTGCCGACTAGCTATTTTAGCCAGCTAATGTTAGCTAGGTACAGTAATGTAAAGACTATATTCATGTTCAATACATCTTTATTTTGTGATTGACAAAAGTATCTATCACTTTGAAAAACGAATGCCCATAACTCTACTGTTAGCTAACTGCTTGTGAAGCCAGACCGAGCGCACTTCAAATACGAGGACGTGTAAGTTAGCTGTCGAAGCCCAATTTAAGTTCCTTACCAACAGTATCGTGAAGAAGCCGACCTCGAGCGAGGATACTATTGGTGGTAGTTTCATTGTAGAGTTGGTTGAGGTTATGGTGTTGTTCGGTCTTCCCTGTCTCTCGACACAACTCTGCTGCTTAGGCAGGAAACGGATAGGTGACCACGGTAACGTGAGCGATCTTTCCGGGTTTAACGTTGTGATTTATGGGAGTAGTAGTTTTGTACTTTTCTTCAGCAATGATTCCAAATTAGGTTTAAAACTACAAGTATGGCGTATTTCTTTGGAGGTTAGAAGAATTGGAAGTGGGAGATGTATTTTTCTAAATATTTTGCGACCCAGATGTTTGTGGTCTGACGGAACACTTTCTGGGACAAAACTTCTAGCGTTAGAGAGTGAGAGAGTCAGGAAGATACTGATCAGATGAACAAATAACTATTAAAAAATATACATTCATTTTCCTAATGTTGACAGTTGCTAAATGCATATTTTTCTAAATTATCCCGTGATTTCTAACAGAGTAAGGTAAGTTACATCATCGTTAACGTTAGTTATGCAGGCTACCCTGCTAGCTAACTATCAAACTCAATGCACCGCTAGTCAGTTCTTATTGACCAGTTAGTGACATGCTGATTTTGCCCTGTGCATGTGACTAAGAAAGTAATCTAATCTAAATCTGATATTTTCGCCTGCATAAAGCCATGGCAGCTACACAGATTCAGACAGGATATCAACTGTATTGTAGTCTGTTATTGACTCTCCAGCTGTTTCAGTTGTTTTGTGTATTTTTACCAAATCTTTACCGAGGCTACAATATGAAAAACATAATTCTAACAACTGCTAAATTACTGAAATAATACAGTATGTTGTGTTACTTATTACACAGTTATTACTTAACACTTCACAAGTTACTACAGTAGTAGAAAAAAGATTACAGTCAGATAGTTTTGGGACAGAACAACGGTAGACTGTGTATCCAGTAGACAGACTCCCGATGTTCTGTCCTAAAACTAACAGTCAGAGTGCAGTGTCCAAAATACCACAGTCGGCTGTAGTTACTGCTCTTTAACTGCAATTTCAAAACGGATTTTTTTTGTAAGGGGTGTAACAACATAGAGGTAGCAGACACTGCTTGATACAAAAATGTAATTCTCAGAGTAGCCTAGTATGCGCTGCCTCTGTTGTTTGGATGGGAAGTGGACAGACAAGATACTTGTGGGATAGAAAGACAGGGACTCTGTGTCTGAGCAGTTGTGATCTATCTATCTATCTATCTATCTATCTATCTATCTATCTATCTATCTATCTATCTATCTATCTATCTATCTATCTATCTATCTATCTATCACTTGTCTCTCTTTGTCTCTGTCCATTTCTCCCTCTGCCCTTCCTGCTCTAACCAAGTCTATCATAGAGCACAGTAGTTGGCATAGAGCGGGCAGGGTGTCTGTGTATGTTGGCAGCGTTGCTGTGAGCAGGTGGGCAGGTCTCAGTGTGAGAGATCCTCTCTCTCTCTCTCTGTAGGATCCAGGATCAGGGCAGGCAGGGGACCTGGACGTGCAGCCAAGCCCACCAAGGATGCACTGAGCTGGGGAACATCTGCTGAGGCCTCCCCCTAGCACTGCCATGGTAAGAGTCCAAAACACACACCCATACACTCACAAACCAGTGCATACATCCTCCTCTCAATTATTCATTCTAATGTGACCATAGTATTATCCTTCTCACTACTGGGGGTCATGTGTGTGTGTGTGTGTGTGTGTGTGTGTGTGTGTGTGTGTGTGTGTGTGTGTGTGTGTGTGTGTGTGTGTGTGTGTGGGGGGATTTCATAACTGTTAAGTAGATTAAATGTTGAATTGAATCCCAGCATTAATATTTGATGTGGTAAAGCTGTCCATAGGGGGTTCCCACTTCCCATTGTTTCAGCAGCTCATAGATGGAGACAGGTGTGTGTGTGTGTGTGTGCGTGCGTGCGTGCGCGTGCGCGTGTGTGTGTGCTTACTGTAATAGTTGAACTGTTAATAATGTTTTATAAGCAGATCTTCTCATGTCTATACTGGGGTTTAATAGCAGGAACCGGGTTACTGAGATTTCCCACCCATACCCACTCCCACCCATACCCACTCCCATTTCCCGGGATAAAAAACTGTGAGAAACCGGTAAATTATAATACATTATTTCTATGAACAGCATTATGTGAAATGGAACTGTTAAATTATATGCAATGTCTAAATATGGCTTCTCTACGGCCTTTTGTGCTCTCCTATCTGCATGATCAATAATCAACGCTCAGGGTGGGGGCAAACAGCGCTGTATGGAGCGCAGTTCACAATGAATGCATGTATCATCTCATCAGCTGGTAACTTTTTTTCTTGAGACAGGGAAATTTGCTTCAACATAGCCTATGGTACAGTAATATTAGGCCTAATACATCTGAATGATAGATTAATATGAATGTGTTGCTAATTTACACATCTCCATCTGGCTTTCGGGGTCACCTTATTGTATAGATAAACATATTTTTTTTGCAGCTGCAGAATTTTAAAACAGCCTATCACTTGAATATCTTTGCTTTAAATCAGTGCGGAGGCGAGCACTCTTTGTTAGTCTTTCTCTCTTTCAATCAATTCCATTCAAATTGCATCCAAAATAGATCGTCCTCAAGATTGTTGGACAGTTCACCATTCTCTTAGGCAATTACACAGCTGCTGGCCTCTCTCCTTCTTAACTTTTGTGGAGTCCCAGGAAAAGCTAGAATAGCTTGTTGGCCATGTTTTCCAGCATTACTTATACTAAGAGACTATTCGAAGAGGGATGCAAGCTTGCTCTTGTTTGCTGAATGTTAAATAGAAGGAAGAGAACGCACAATGGTGATAGGCTATAGCAGTTATTTATTCAGACCCATTACCATTCAATCCTAGTGAAGTGAAAGCCGTCCGCATCCCTTTCTGGTAGTCTACTATATTATTCAAGCATGTCATTACAATAATGAAGATAAGGACAACAAAACTTATTTCATTTAACTGTTGAGAGCGAGGAAGGAATGAAGCAACAATAGAGAAAGGAGGAGGTAGCCTAATACGCACAAAATGTGGGGAAATATTATGAAAAGTTAATGCATCAGCCTACTAATTATAAAAATGTAAAATAGGCCCTATTATTACTCAACATGTAAATCAATTCTCTAGCCTATACATTTGTAGGCTGCATGTCCTGCACTGGCATTGCATGTTCTTCATGGCTTGAAAGAGGTGTGTAATTTCAGTCCATTATACAATACAGTACATAAATACAGTCCACACTCAAAAATATTACTGGAGCTGGTTTCCTTTATTTCCCCAAGAGAGCATACATCTATGGGCTTTTGTGTTTTTCTGTAGAGTGTAATGTGTGTTTTTCTGTAGAGTGTAATGTGTGTTTTTCTGTAGAGTGTAATGTGTGTTTTTCTGTAGAGTGTAATGTGTGTTTTTCTGTAGAGTGTAATGTGTGTTTTTCTGTAGAGTGTAATGTGTGTTTTTCTGTAGAGTGTAATGTGTGTTTTTCTGTAGAGTGTAATGTGCGGTATAGCCTATCATATGTATTGGATAACGGCATCATCATTTGGGCTTTTTTGGGCTTGGGCTCATAAAACGTCTTTAGTGTAGGACTCATAACATTTCTTTAATGTAAGGCTCATCTTGTTCAGGTAGCATCTAGCTTGAATATTCATGCGGATCCAAGCTAATCCAGATACTGTATATTTAAGATGTCCTGCCCCCGGGGCCCTGCTCCTTTCTACCCTGTGTGCTATCAGGAGCACATCAGACTCATTTTAATTGTTGGGTCATGGGGTGGGGGCTTTTTGATGAGTTGGTCCTGGAGGTGTTGGAAACTAATCTGATTGTTGTCAGACTCGGCTGTATAGAATTTGACATTTAGAATAGCACATCATTCTGTCCGATGGTTTATATTCTTTAGAATGACACTTCTGGTTTTGGTCGGGAAATACCGGGTTACCCGGGAGAAAGGTGATTTATTCTCGGGATGGAACATTTGTAAAATACTGGGATAATATTAAACCTTAGTCTATACCAACTCTCTGTATGTTCAGAGTTGTCACGACTTCCGCCGAAGTTGGTCCCTTTCCTTGTTCGGGCGGCGTTCGGCGGTCGACGTCACCGGTTTTCTAGTCGCCACCGATCCACGTTTCATTTTCCATTTGTTTTGTCTTCATTGTACATACCTGGTTTCCATTCCATAATTATTGTTCCCTATTTAACCCTCTGGTTTCTCCCTTGGTTTTGTGTGTGTTTGTTCGTGTTAAGTTGTCTCGTTTATGTGAACTGGATTATTTGTCTCCTTTGTGGAATATTGTTTTTGAGTAAAGTTACGGTTATTACTCATCTCTGTGTCCTGCGCCTGTCTCCGCATTACCTGCATCACCTAGACACTTGACAGAAACACGCACCACAACCAATGGAGTCAGCAGGTGGACACAGCCCTCCTCTACCTGTGGAGGAGCGCGTCCAGCAGCACGCGACTATGTTGCAAAGTCTCGGCACAGCCATGGATCGCGTGCTGCAAACCATGGAGCGATGGGAGAGAGGGGGTTTTCCAGCAACCCCATCATCATAACCCCAGCTCCCACAACAACCCACACTACTGTCCACCCCTCCTTCACCTGGACCCGGTGGGATTCGGCTCACGCTCCCGAGGGAGTATGATGGGATGGCTGCTGGGTGCCAGGGGTTCCTACTCCAGCTGGAGCTCTACCTGGCAACCGTCCACCCGGCTCCTTCGGGACACGAGAGTGTGAACGCCCTCATCTCCTGTCTATCTGGGAAAGCACTTGAATGGGCTAACGCCGTTTGGGGAAGGGAAGGAGCGGCGTTGGACAACTATGAGGATTTCACCCGCCGCTCTCCCCTCAGGTGGATGATCGAAAACTGCCCGGCAGCGGCGGGTGAAATCCTCATAGTTGTCCAACGCCGCTCCTTCCCTTCCCCAGACGGGGGAACGCTTATTTCATCTTAGACAGGGGATGAGGAGCGCCCAAGACTTTGCACTGGACTTCCGATACTCTGGCCACCGGCGCGGGATCGAATGAGCGGGCCCTGATTGACCACTACCGGTGTAGTCTATTCGAGGACGTTCATCGGGAGCTAGCCTGCAGGGACAACACCCTTACATTTGACCAGCTGGTGGACCTATCCATCCGGCTGGATAACCTGTTGGCCTCCCGCGGACATCCGGATCGGGGTCCGTCAGTTCCATCCCCCAGCACCTCCGATCCGACACCTATGGAGCTAGGAGGTGCTGCTCTAAGGGGGACCCGGGGGGGGTCCCTCCCACCCAGTGTCCAGCTGGGCGTCTGTACGTTCCGTCTGCTGTCCGCGATCGTTTGATCTATTGGACCCACACGTCACCCTCCTCTGGTCATCCTGGCATCGGTCGGACAGTGCGCTGTCTTAGTGGGAAGTACTGGTGGTCTACCCTGGCTAAGGACGTGAGGGTTTATGTTTCCTCCTGCTCGGTGTGCGCTCAGTGCAAGGCACCTAGACACCTGCCTCGAGGGAAATTACAAACCCTACCCAATCCACAACGGCCGTGGTCACACCTATCGGTGGATTTCTTGACGGATCTTCCTCCGTCACAAGGAAACGCCACGATCCTGGTCGTTGTGGATCGGTTTTCTAAGTCCTGCCGTCTCCTTCCTTTGCCCGGTCTCCCTACGGCCCAACAGACTGCGGAGGCCCTGTTCACCCACGTCTTCCGGCACTACGGGGTGCCTGAGGATATAGTTTCTGATCGGGGTCCCCAGTTCACGTCCAGGGTTTGGAAGGCGTTTATGGAACGTCTGGGGGTCTCGGTCAGGCTCACCTCGGGTTTTCACCCCAAGAGTAACGGGATGTGGGTAGGTTTCTGCGGTCCTATTGCCAGGACCGGCCGGGGGAGTGGGCGGCTTTCATCCCCTGGGCAGAGATGGCCCAGAACTCACTCCGCCACTCCTCCACTAACCTATCTCCTTTCCAGTGTGTACTAGGTTATCAGCCGGTTCTGGCACCGTGGCATCAGAGCCAAATCGAAGCTCCTGCGGTGGATGAATGGTTTCGGCGCTCGGAGGAGACATGGGACGCTGCCCATGTGCACCTGCAACGGGCCATCAGACGGCAGAAGGCGAGCACCGACCGCCACCGCAGTGAGGCCCCGGTGTTCGCGCGGGGGGACCGGGTCTGGCTCTCGACCCGAAACCTGTCCCTCCGCCTGCCCTGCTGGAAGCTGGGTCCGCGGTTTGTGGGGCCATTTAAAGTCCTGAGGAGACTGAACGAGGTTTGTTATAGATTATCTCTCCATCTTTCTCAATCTATTTTTTCTCTCATTGATTTTTTGTTTGTTTTTACAGCTGATTATGTCCCTGTGCTCTGATTTGCCGGCGGGCACGGCTCTCTGCACTCTAATTGGACATTTAATTAGATCACAGTTTTAGCCAATTAGACTCTGAGGGGGGAGGAGGAGAGTAGAGGGGCCAGAGGGGAAAGGGAGATCGAGCTCTCTCTCTCTCTCTCGCTCTTTCTCTCGCTCTGTCTCTCTGTCTCTCTGTCTCACTCTCTCGCTCTGTCTCGCTCTGTCTCTCTCTCTCTCTTCTCTCTCTTTTTTTCTCTCACTTCTCTCTCTCCAGGGGCTGTCTCATTAGTGATATAATGGGTGATTGTCACAGCCACCCTCCCCCTGTGTTACTCCCTGAGTGGTACCACCCACAGACCCAGTGCCAGGGCTAAGACCTCACTATTATTAAGCCATGGGGGGGGGGGGGGGGGGGGGGGGGGCTGATCTGATAGTTAAATAATACCAAGTTTAGAGTTTTAATGTCACATACACAAGTACAGTCAAAATGCCTTTCTTGCAAGTTCTAACCCCAACAATGCAGTAATCAATAACAATGTAATACAAAACTACCATATTTCACATACAGTCTGCTAATTCAGGCTCCACGTCTTGCTCTTGTTAAAAGTAGTGCACTACATGTGGAATAACCAGGGTGTGATATGAGACACAGCCGGGGTGTTATTGCTGTTGATGGCTCTGATTAATCTTCAATACAGCAACCTGCTCACAGACATGTAGATTAGTCAGACACACACCCCAACCACATAATCACACATAAACACACACAGAGTGTGAGGTTAGTGTCTTGTGGTGCAGAATGGTATTGACTCAGTGGAATGTTCTGGTATAATATCACTAGCTAATGAATAAGCCTTTAGAAACACAAACAACAGATCAGATATCACCAGAGGCTCCATAACATGCCAGTCAAAATCACACCTATTTATTTTTTGTACGATTATATATATATTTTTAACAATACAAAACATCCACATACAAACGACAGCATACAGATGCACACAAACATCAAGGACATCACACCTGCCCGGACCCACCTACTCACACCTCCATCTCCAGCATCACTCTACGCCACATGGACTGAAACTGCACCAATCACACCTATTTCTACAAACTAAGTCTGTGTGAGGATGATGATGGTGATGGTGATGATGGTGGTGGTGTTTGATGAGTTCCTCAGAGGAGAGCAGTGTGTTTTTGTATAGTGTGATGTGAGCCAGTGTAACACCCCCCCACCCTCCTTTTCCTCTCCCCCTCCAAACCTCTACACCCCCCTCCAAACCTCTACACCCCCCCTCCTTCCCCCTACCTCCAAACCTCTACACCCCCCCTCCAAACCTCTACACCCCCCTCCCCCTACCTCCAAACCTCTACACCCCCCCTCCAAACCTCTACACCCCCCAAACCTCTACACCCCCCCTCCAAACCTCTACACCCCCCTCCTCCCCCCTACCTCCAAACCTCTACACCCCCCCTCCAAACCTCTACACCCCCCAAACCTCTACACCCCCCCTCCTTTTCCTCCCCCCCTCCAAACCTCTACACCCCACCCAAACCTCCACATCCCCCCTCCCCCCTCCAAACCTCTATACCCCCTCCTTTTCCTCCCCCCTCCAAACCTCTACACCCCCCCTCGTTTTCCTCCCCCCTCCAAACCTCTACACCCCCACCCCCTCCCTCTCTGAGCTCTCAGGCTAGAAGCACAAACAACACCGACCCCCCCAATGGACACCTGCACTCAGAACACACACACATACATGTACATTCACTCTCAGGTGTAAGCCCTTAGAGACAACACAGTCAATATCAATGTCCCTAGACGGTCTCACACATACCACTCACCTCTCTCTCTCCCTCCCACTTCTCCCCCTCCTCACCCCTCAGGGGAGATAGAGTGAAACGACCCCTCTCACACACATACTTTTTTATGCACAGTCTCTCTGCCTCAGGATGTCTAATGTTGAGAATCCCCTTGAGAAGGCTCTCGAATCTGTGTGTGTACGTGCACGCACCCACGAGTGTGCGCATCTGTGTAACCCCGTGCTGTGGTGTGTTAGCCACAGGCATAACTCTCTGACCCCAGTAGTGGTCTGATTGACAGCTGTAGTCCCACCTAATTGCATTACCCTCCCTTGTGATTGGCTCCCGGCCCTGGGGGCTCATTTGTCAGGGTGCACCATGGGTACTATGTGTCACTCAGCTTTCTCTCCCTGCTGATTGGCTGTGTTGCACCCCAAGGCCCGACCCCCAGCCGACTGAGAGAAGCTTATTGGTCTCTGGGGAACCAGGAAGTGCCCCAGAGACTGTGCGAGGAGACAGGGAGTCCCTATTGGCTGATATTATCGCTCCTCCCGCCTCTTTACCTGTTTATCAAAACTACATAGAAGTCCCTCAGGACTGCCCTGCTATCAGATTTCTCTCTCTCTCTCTCTCTCTCTCTCTCTCTCTCTCTCTCTCTCTCTCTCTCTCTCTCTCTCTCTCTTTCACACACACACACACGTGGGTATTTAAGTTCTATATTTTCGCATTTGTATTAAGACATTGAATTTCAATTAAATGTTTTAGCATTTCTAATGCTCAAATTGAATCATTGAATTAATAAATTGAACTTCATGATTTGAACTGAATTGAATGAATATTGCATCCAGTTTAAAACCTACATTTCAATTTCAGGAATGGGTGTAGGGTGGTTTTATTACTGTTTGATGCTCAGAATCTAATGTGTGTCAAAGTGTGTGTGTGTGTCACCAAAGTGTGTGTGTGTGTGTGTCGCCAAAGTGTGTGTGTGTGTCGCCAAAGTGTGTGTGTCGCCAAAAAGGAAAAAACATCAAGAAAGGCTTCAGGCTCCGCCCCCCATTGCTTACCCAGCATGCCTCAGCTCTGTCCTCCATCAAACCAGATGCCTACACACGCATGTACACACACACACACACGCACACACACACACACACACACACACACACATACTTTGATTCCGTGTCTCTGTCTGTATGTCTCAGCGGTTGCTATTCACTCTGTCCCAGCAGAGACCTGGTGTGTGTTCCCTGTCTCTCCTGAATATGTGTGTGTTTTCTGTATGTGTGTTTTTGGAAGAGTGTGTGTGTGTATTCTGTCTAATGCTCCCGCAGTGTCTCTGAAAGGTTGTGCGGGGGTTTCTGTTGCATTGAAATCCTCCAATATAACACTGAATAAAGACTGGGCCTAAATAATGACGGTGTGAGTGAACCTGGTCGATGCATTCCACCGTGCGTTGTTGTCTGCATACTAATCTACAGGTTGACTCTTCAGTACCACTGATGAATGGCTGAATTAATAACTTCCTCAATTCTGTACAGAACACCATGTTTTTCCTGCCATGCTTTGTTGGAACTCAACTTTTTCAGAAGTGTGTGTGTGTGTGTGTGTGTGTGTGTGTGTGTGTGTGTGTGTGTGTGTGTGTGTGTGTGTGTGTGTGTGTGTGTGCGTGTGTGTGTGTGTGTGTGTGTGTGGAGTGAGCAGGGGGGTTGGAGGAGGGTAGTTAGCAGCAGTCACAGAAGGATATTGCTCTTGTTAATAGAATGTTTTGTTTGAAGGTGCTGCCAGATGGCATCTGTACGACCACAGCATGTGTTACATATTAGCATTCATTAAGAATCTGTGTTGTGTTCGTATGCATTGTGTCAGTCTACTTTGTGTGTGTGTGTGTGTGTGTGTGTGTGTGTGTGTGTGTGTGTGTGTGTGTGTGTGTGTGTGTGTGTGTGTGTGTGTGTGTGTGTGTGTGTGTGTGTGTGTGTGTGTGTGTGTTTGATCCTTGAAATTAGGAAATGATGGGAGTTTGTGGTGGATCCCAGTGAAGCCCCCATAAAAACTCCCTGTCACGGAAAATCACTTCCCACGATATGGCTAACACACACACACACACACACACACACACACACACACACACACACACACACACACACACACACACACACACACACACACACACACACACACACACACACACACACACACACACACACACACACACACACACACACACACAGTACCTGCAGATACACATCATATCTCTCACACACACCCTCCACAGTAAGTAACCTCTATTACCCCCTGTGTCAGAGCAAGGCTACTTGGCAGAGCGTGCGAAAGCACTGTGCATGATGGGTAATTGCCGTGCAGCACGCAGTGTCTGCATTTTACGAGAAGGTTGCAATGACGGGGTGAAGGGGGCATAGTACCCCCCCCAACCTCTGCCTCTCACTAGCTTCCCAGGACCAGGGTTGGCAGGATGTAGCAAAAAAGTGTCCGGACAACTTCCTCAATGTTCAGTTTGTAATGCAACAGACCTTTGACTGCATATCTGCATATCTGCACTGTTACATACCTTCTCATGGTTATGAATTGTGTTGGTTAGGGGCAGTAATAGATTTTGTACTTTGGGCCCCCTGTGCTAACCAACACACACACACACACACACACACACACACACACACACACACACACACACACACACACACACACACACACACACACACACACACACACACACACACATACACATATACACACAGGCGTTCTGCAGTATTGATGAGTTATGAAAAGACATGAGCAGAGAACCCCCCACTCCCTGTCAGGGATCTCCCCTAGCTGCTTCCTGTCTGGTTAAGTGAGAGCAGGAAGAGATTTAACTCCCACTGCAGGGGCTCACACACACACCCTACTATCAGCCTGTATTAACACATGCACAGCAAGTGTGTTTACCTGTATGGCCAGGTGGGTGTCTGGCTCTGACTGGACTGTATGTGTTGTAGGCATCTGACCCTTCACCCCCAAGCCCCGCCCCTCTGGGCTCCCAGGTCCACGCAGCCGCCGTCAACGGAGACCGGAGCGTCCTCCTCAGACTCATCACAGGTACTATACACACATACACACACACATTCCCCTGAACCCTGACCTTTAACCCCTGACCCACTGTGTGTAGTGGATCCCTCCCTGCGTGACCGTGAGGACCAGTTTGGGCGTACCCCACTGATGTACTGTGTCCTGGCTGACCGTCTGGACTGTGCTGAGACACTGCTGAAGGCGGGAGCCTCTGTTAACAAGACTGACCATAGCCAACGTACTGCTCTGCACCTGGCAGCACAGAAGGTACACTACAACACTGAGTCAACCTGGAACCACTAAAGGAAACACTAGAACAGTAGTGGAACCATCAGAACCCTGAGTTAACCTGTAGAACACTAAAGGAAACACTAGAACAGTAGTGGAACCATCAGAACATTGAGTTAACCTGTAGAACACTAAAGGAAAAACTAGAACAGTAGTGGAACCATCAGAACATTGAGTTAACCTGTAGAACACTAATGGAAACACTAGAACAGTAGTGGAACCATCAGAACATTGAGTTAACCTGTAGAACACTAAAGGAAACACTAGAACAGTAGTGGAACCGTCAGAACATTGAATTAACCTGTAGAACACTAAAGGAAACACTAGAACAGTAGTGGAACCATCAGAACATTGAATTAACCTGTAGAACACTAAAGGAAACACTAGAACAGTAGTGGAACCATCAGAACATTGAATTAACCTGTAGAACACTAAAGGAAACACTAGAACAGTAGTGTAACCATCAGAACATTGAGTTAACCTGGAACCACTAAAGGAAACACTAAAGCTGTAGTGGAACCATCAGAACATTGAGTTAACCTGGAACCACTAAAGGAAACACTAGAGCTGTAGTGGAACCATCAGAACATTGAGTTAACCTGGAACCACTAAAGGAAACACTAGAGCTGTAGTGGAACCATCAGAACATTGAGTTAACCTGTACAACACTAAAGGAAACACTGAAACAGTAGTGGAACCATCAGAACACTGAGTTAACCTGGAACCACTAAAGGAAACACTAGAGATGTAGTGGAACCATCAGAACATTGAGTTAACCTGTACAACACTAAAGGAAACACTGAAACAGTAGTGGAACCATCAGAACACTGAGTTAACCTGGAACCACTAAAGGAAACACTAGAACGGTAGTGGAACCATCAGAACATTGAGTTAGCCTGTAGAACACTAATGGAAACACTAGAGCAGTAGTGGAACCATCAGAACATTGAGATAACCTGTAGAACACTAAAGGAAACACTAGAACAGTAGTGGAACCATCAGAACATTGAGTTAACCTGTAGAACACTAAAGGAAACACTGGAACAGTAGTGGAACCATCAGAACACTGAGTTAACCTGGAACCACTAAAGGAAACACTAGAACAGTAGTGGAACCATCAGAACACTGAGTTAACCTGATTTAACCTGTAGAACACTAAAGGAAACACTAGAACAGTAGTGGAACCATCAGAACACTGAGTTAACCTGTAGAACACTAAAGGAAACACTAGAACAGTAGTGGAACCATCAGATCATTGAATTAACCTGTAGAACACTAAAGGAAACACTGGAACAGTAGTGGAACCATCAGAACACTGAGTTAACCTGAAACCACTAAAGGAAACACTGAAACAGTAGTGGAACCATCAGAACACTGAGTTAACCTGGAACCACTAAAGGAAACACTAGAACAGTAGTGGAACCATCAGAACATTGAGTTAGCCTGTAGAACACTAATGGAAACACTAGAGCAGTAGTGGAACCATCAGAACATTGAGTTAACCGGTAGAACACTAAAGGAAACACTAGAACAGTTGTGGTACCATCAGAACATTGAGTTAACCTGTAGAACACTAAAGGAAACACTGGAACAGTAGTGGAACCATCAGAACACTGAGTTAACCTGGAACCACTAAAGGAAACACTAGAACAGTAGTGGAACCATCAGAACACTGAGTTAACCTGTAGAACACTAAAGGAAACACTAGAACAGTAGTGGAACCATCAGAACACTGAGTTAACCTGTAGAACACTAAAGGAAACACTAGAACAGTAGTGGAACCATCAGAACATTGAATTAACCTGTAGAACACTAAAGGAAACACTAGAACAGTAGTGGAACCGTCAGAACATTGAATTAACCTGTAGAACACTAAAGGAAACACTAGAACAGTAGTGGAACCATCAAAATATTGAGTTAACCTGTAGAACACTAAAGGAAACACTAGAACAGTAGTGGAACCATCAGAACATTGAGTTATCCTGGAACTACTAAAGGAAACACTAGAACAGTAGTGGAACCGTCAGAACATTGAATTAACCTGTAGAACACTAAAGGAAACACTAGAACAGTAGTGGAACCATCAGAACATTGAGTTATCCAGGATCCACTAAAGGAAACACTAGAACAGTAGTTGAACCATCAGAACATTGAGTTAACCTGTAGGACACTAAAGGAAACACTAGAACAGTAGTGGAACCATCAGAACATTGAGTTAACCTGTAGAACACTAATGGAAACACTGGAACAGTAGTGGAACCATCAGAACCCTGAGTTAACCTGTAGAACACTAAAGGAAACACTAGAACAGTAGTGGAACCATCAGAACATTGAGTTAACCTGTAGAACACTAAAGGAAACACTAGAACAGTAGTGGAACCATCAGAACATTGAGTTAACCTGTAGAACACTAATGGAAACACTGGAACAGTAGTGGAACCATCAGAACACTGAGTTAACCTGAAACCACTAAAGGAAACACTAGAACAGTAGTGGAACCATCAGATCATTGAGTTAACCTGTAGAACACTAAAGGAAACACTAGAAGAGTAGTGGAACCATCAGAACATTGAGTTAACCTCTAGAACACTAAAGGAAACACTAGAACAGTAGTGGAACCATCAGAACATTGAGTTAACCTGTAGAACACTAAAGGAAACACTAGAACAGTAGTGGAACCGTCAGAACATTGAATTAACCTGTAGAACACTAAAGGAAACACTAGAACAGTAGTGGAACCATCAGAACATTGAATTAACCTGTAGAACACTAAAGGAAACACTAGAACAGTAGTGGAACCATCAGAACATTGAATTAACCTGTAGAACACTAAAGGAAACACTAGAACAGTAGTGTAACCATCAGAACATTGAGTTAACCTGGAACCACTAAAGGAAACACTAGAGCTGTAGTGGAACCATCAGAACATTGAGTTAACCTGTACAACACTAAAGGAAACACTGAAACAGTAGTGGAACCATCAGAACACTGAGTTAACCTGGAACCACTAAAGGAAACACTAGAACAGTAGTGGAACCATCAGAACATTGAGTTAGCCTGTAGAACACTAATGGAAACACTAGAGCAGTAGTGGAACCATCAGAACATTGAGTTAACCTATAGAACACTAAAGGAAACACTAGAACAGTTGTGGAACCATCAGAACATTGAGTTAACCTGTAGAACACTAAAGGAAACACTGGAACAGTAGTGGAACCATCAGAACACTGAGTTAACCTGGAACCACTAAAGGAAACACTAGAACAGTAGTGGAACCATCAGAACACTGAGTTAACCTGTAGAACACTAAAGGAAACACTAGACCAGTAGTAAAACCATCAGATCATTGAGTTAACCTGTAGAACACTAAAGGAAACACTAGAAGAGTAGTGGAACCATCAGAACATTGAGTTAACCTGGAACCACTAAAGGAAACACTAAAGCTGTAGTGGAACCATCAGAACATTGAGTTAACCTGGAACCACTAAAGGAAACACTAGAGCTGTAGTGGAACCATCAGAACATTGAGTTAACCTGGAACCACTAAAGGAAACACTAGAGCTGTAGTGGAACCATCAGAACATTGAGTTAACCTGTACAACACTAAAGGAAACACTGAAACAGTAGTGGAACCATCAGAACACTGAGTTAACCTGGAACCACTAAAGGAAACACTAGAGATGTAGTGGAACCATCAGAACATTGAGTTAACCTGTACAACACTAAAGGAAACACTGAAACAGTAGTGGAACCATCAGAACACTGAGTTAACCTGGAACCACTAAAGGAAACACTAGAACGGTAGTGGAACCATCAGAACATTGAGTTAGCCTGTAGAACACTAATGGAAACACTAGAGCAGTAGTGGAACCATCAGAACATTGAGATAACCTGTAGAACACTAAAGGAAACACTAGAACAGTAGTGGAACCATCAGAACATTGAGTTAACCTGTAGAACACTAAAGGAAACACTGGAACAGTAGTGGAACCATCAGAACACTGAGTTAACCTGGAACCACTAAAGGAAACACTAGAACAGTAGTGGAACCATCAGAACACTGAGTTAACCTGATTTAACCTGTAGAACACTAAAGGAAACACTAGAACAGTAGTGGAACCATCAGAACACTGAGTTAACCTGTAGAACACTAAAGGAAACACTAGAACAGTAGTGGAACCATCAGATCATTGAATTAACCTGTAGAACACTAAAGGAAACACTGGAACAGTAGTGGAACCATCAGAACACTGAGTTAACCTGAAACCACTAAAGGAAACACTGAAACAGTAGTGGAACCATCAGAACACTGAGTTAACCTGGAACCACTAAAGGAAACACTAGAACAGTAGTGGAACCATCAGAACATTGAGTTAGCCTGTAGAACACTAATGGAAACACTAGAGCAGTAGTGGAACCATCAGAACATTGAGTTAACCGGTAGAACACTAAAGGAAACACTAGAACAGTTGTGGTACCATCAGAACATTGAGTTAACCTGTAGAACACTAAAGGAAACACTGGAACAGTAGTGGAACCATCAGAACACTGAGTTAACCTGGAACCACTAAAGGAAACACTAGAACAGTAGTGGAACCATCAGAACACTGAGTTAACCTGTAGAACACTAAAGGAAACACTAGAACAGTAGTGGAACCATCAGAACACTGAGTTAACCTGTAGAACACTAAAGGAAACACTAGAACAGTAGTGGAACCATCAGAACATTGAATTAACCTGTAGAACACTAAAGGAAACACTAGAACAGTAGTGGAACCGTCAGAACATTGAATTAACCTGTAGAACACTAAAGGAAACACTAGAACAGTAGTGGAACCATCAAAATATTGAGTTAACCTGTAGAACACTAAAGGAAACACTAGAACAGTAGTGGAACCATCAGAACATTGAGTTATCCTGGAACTACTAAAGGAAACACTAGAACAGTAGTGGAACCGTCAGAACATTGAATTAACCTGTAGAACACTAAAGGAAACACTAGAACAGTAGTGGAACCATCAGAACATTGAGTTATCCAGGATCCACTAAAGGAAACACTAGAACAGTAGTTGAACCATCAGAACATTGAGTTAACCTGTAGGACACTAAAGGAAACACTAGAACAGTAGTGGAACCATCAGAACATTGAGTTAACCTGTAGAACACTAATGGAAACACTGGAACAGTAGTGGAACCATCAGAACCCTGAGTTAACCTGTAGAACACTAAAGGAAACACTAGAACAGTAGTGGAACCATCAGAACATTGAGTTAACCTGTAGAACACTAAAGGAAACACTAGAACAGTAGTGGAACCATCAGAACATTGAGTTAACCTGTAGAACACTAATGGAAACACTGGAACAGTAGTGGAACCATCAGAACACTGAGTTAACCTGAAACCACTAAAGGAAACACTAGAACAGTAGTGGAACCATCAGATCATTGAGTTAACCTGTAGAACACTAAAGGAAACACTAGAAGAGTAGTGGAACCATCAGAACATTGAGTTAACCTCTAGAACACTAAAGGAAACACTAGAACAGTAGTGGAACCATCAGAACATTGAGTTAACCTGTAGAACACTAAAGGAAACACTAGAACAGTAGTGGAACCGTCAGAACATTGAATTAACCTGTAGAACACTAAAGGAAACACTAGAACAGTAGTGGAACCATCAGAACATTGAATTAACCTGTAGAACACTAAAGGAAACACTAGAACAGTAGTGGAACCATCAGAACATTGAATTAACCTGTAGAACACTAAAGGAAACACTAGAACAGTAGTGTAACCATCAGAACATTGAGTTAACCTGGAACCACTAAAGGAAACACTAGAGCTGTAGTGGAACCATCAGAACATTGAGTTAACCTGTACAACACTAAAGGAAACACTGAAACAGTAGTGGAACCATCAGAACACTGAGTTAACCTGGAACCACTAAAGGAAACACTAGAACAGTAGTGGAACCATCAGAACATTGAGTTAGCCTGTAGAACACTAATGGAAACACTAGAGCAGTAGTGGAACCATCAGAACATTGAGTTAACCTATAGAACACTAAAGGAAACACTAGAACAGTTGTGGAACCATCAGAACATTGAGTTAACCTGTAGAACACTAAAGGAAACACTGGAACAGTAGTGGAACCATCAGAACACTGAGTTAACCTGGAACCACTAAAGGAAACACTAGAACAGTAGTGGAACCATCAGAACACTGAGTTAACCTGTAGAACACTAAAGGAAACACTAGACCAGTAGTAAAACCATCAGATCATTGAGTTAACCTGTAGAACACTAAAGGAAACACTAGAAGAGTAGTGGAACCATCAGAACATTGAGTTAACGTGTAGAACACTAAAGGAAACACTAGAACAGTAGTGGAACCGTCAGAACATTGAATTAACCTGTAGAACACTAAAGGAAACACTAGAACAGTAGTGGAACCATCAGAACATTGAATTAAGCTGTAGAACACTAAAGGAAACACTAGAACAGTAGTGTAACCATCAGAACATTGAGTTAACCTGGAACCACTAAAGGAAACACTAAAGCTGTAGTGGAACCATCAGAACATTGAGTTAACCTGGAACCACTAAAGGAAACACTAGAGCTGTAGTGGAACCATCAGAACATTGAGTTAACCTGGAACCACTAAAGGAAACACTAGAGCTGTAGTGGAACCATCAGAACATTGAGTTAACCTGTACAACACTAAAGGAAACACTGAAACAGTAGTGGAACCATCAGAACACTGAGTTAACCTGGAACCACTAAAGGAAACACTAGAGATGTAGTGGAACCATCAGAACATTGAGTTAACCTGTACAACACTAAAGGAAACACTGAAACAGTAGTGGAACCATCAGAACACTGAGTTAACCTGGAACCACTAAAGGAAACACTAGAACGGTAGTGGAACCATCAGAACATTGAGTTAGCCTGTAGAACACTAATGGAAACACTAGAGCAGTAGTGGAACCATCAGAACATTGAGATAACCTGTAGAACACTAAAGGAAACACTAGAACAGTAGTGGAACCATCAGAACATTGAGTTAACCTGTAGAACACTAAAGGAAACACTGGAACAGTAGTGGAACCATCAGAACACTGAGTTAACCTCGAACCACTAAAGGAAACACTAGAACAGTAGTGGAACCATCAGAACACTGAGTTAACCTGAGTTAACCTGTAGAACACTAAAGGAAACACTAGAACAGTAGTGGAACCATCAGAACACTGAGTTAACCTGTAGAACACTAAAGGAAACACTAGAACAGTAGTGGAACCATCAGATCATTGAATTAACCTGTAGAACACTAAAGGAAACACTGGAACAGTAGTGGAACCATCAGAACACTGAGTTAACCTGAAACCACTAAAGGAAACACTAGAACAGTAGTGGAACCATCAGAACATTGAGTTATCCTGGAACTACTAAAGGAAACACTAGAACAGTAGTGGAACCGTCAGAACATTGAATTAACCTGTAGAACACTAAAGGAAACACTAGAACAGTAGTGGAACCATCAGAACATTGAGTTATCCAGGATCCACTAAAGGAAACACTAGAACAGTAGTTGAACCATCAGAACATTGAGTTAACCTGTAGGACACTAAAGGAAACACTAGAACAGTAGTGGAACCATCAGAACATTGAGTTAACCTGTAGAACACTAATGGAAACACTGGAACAGTAGTGGAACCATCAGAACCCTGAGTTAACCTGTAGAACACTAAAGGAAACACTAGAACAGTAGTGGAACCATCAGAACATTGAGTTAACCTGTAGAACACTAAAGGAAACACTAGAACAGTAGTGGAACCATCAGAACATTGAGTTAACCTGTAGAACACTAATGGAAACACTGGAACAGTAGTGGAACCATCAGAACACTGAGTTAACCTGAAACCACTAAAGGAAACACTAGAACAGTAGTGGAACCATCAGATCATTGAGTTAACCTGTAGAACACTAAAGGAAACACTAGAAGAGTAGTGGAACCATCAGAACATTGAGTTAACCTCTAGAACACTAAAGGAAACACTAGAACAGTAGTGGAACCATCAGAACATTGAGTTAACCTGTAGAACACTAAAGGAAACACTAGAACAGTAGTGGAACCGTCAGAACATTGAATTAACCTGTAGAACACTAAAGGAAACACTAGAACAGTAGTGGAACCATCAGAACATTGAATTAACCTGTAGAACACTAAAGGAAACACTAGAACAGTAGTGGAACCATCAGAACATTGAATTAACCTGTAGAACACTAAAGGAAACACTAGAACAGTAGTGTAACCATCAGAACATTGAGTTAACCTGGAACCACTAAAGGAAACACTAGAGCTGTAGTGGAACCATCAGAACATTGAGTTAACCTGTACAACACTAAAGGAAACACTGAAACAGTAGTGGAACCATCAGAACACTGAGTTAACCTGGAACCACTAAAGGAAACACTAGAACAGTAGTGGAACCATCAGAACATTGAGTTAGCCTGTAGAACACTAATGGAAACACTAGAGCAGTAGTGGAACCATCAGAACATTGAGTTAACCTGTAGAACACTAAAGGAAACACTAGAACAGTTGTGGAACCATCAGAACATTGAGTTAACCTGTAGAACACTAAAGGAAACACTGGAACAGTAGTGGAACCATCAGAACACTGAGTTAACCTGGAACCACTAAAGGAAACACTAGAACAGTAGTGGAACCATCAGAACACTGAGTTAACCTGTAGAACACTAAAGGAAACTCTAGACCAGTAGTAAAACCATCAGATCATTGAGTTAACCTGTAGAACACTAAAGGAAACACTAGAAGAGTAGTGGAACCATCAGAACATTGAGTTAACGTGTAGAACACTAAAGGAAACACTAGAACAGTAGTGGAACCGTCAGAACATTGAATTAACCTGTAGAACACTAAAGGAAACACTAAAGCTGTAGTGGAACATCAGAACATTGAGTTAACCTGGAACCACTAAAGGAAACACTAGAGCTGTAGTGGAACCATCAGAACATTGAGTTAACCTGGAACCACTAAAGGAAACACTAGAGCTGTAGTGGAACCATCAGAACATTGAGTTAACCTGTACAACACTAAAGGAAACACTGAAACAGTAGTGGAACCATCAGAACACTGAGTTAACCTGGAACCACTAAAGGAAACACTAGAGATGTAGTGGAACCATCAGAACATTGAGTTAACCTGTACAACACTAAAGGAAACACTGAAACAGTAGTGGAACCATCAGAACACTGAGTTAACCTGGAACCACTAAAGGAAACACTAGAACGGTAGTGGAACCATCAGAACATTGAGTTAGCCTGTAGAACACTAATGGAAACACTAGAGCAGTAGTGGAACCATCAGAACATTGAGATAACCTGTAGAACACTAAAGGAAACACTAGAACAGTAGTGGAACCATCAGAACATTGAGTTAACCTGTAGAACACTAAAGGAAACACTGGAACAGTAGTGGAACCATCAGAACACTGAGTTAACCTGTAGAACACTAAAGGAAACACTAGAACAGTAGTGGAACCATCAGATCATTGAATTAACCTGTAGAACACTAAAGGAAACACTGGAACAGTAGTGGAACCATCAGAACACTGAGTTAACCTGAAACCACTAAAGGAAACACTGAAACAGTAGTGGAACCATCAGAACACTGAGTTAACCTGGAACCACTAAAGGAAACACTAGAACAGTAGTGGAACCATCAGAACATTGAGTTAGCCTGTAGAACACTAATGGAAACACTAGAGCAGTAGTGGAACCATCAGAACATTGAGTTAACCTGTAGAACACTAAAGGAAACACTAGAACAGTTGTGGTACCATCAGAACATTGAGTTAACCTGTAGAACACTAAAGGAAACACTGGAACAGTAGTGGAACCATCAGAACACTGAGTTAACCTGGAACCACTAAAGGAAACACTAGAACAGTAGTGGAACCATCAGAACACTGAGTTAACCTGTAGAACACTAAAGGAAACACTAGAACAGTAGTGGAACCATCAGAACACTGAGTTAACCTGTAGAACACTAAAGGAAACACTAGAACAGTAGTGGAACCATCAGAACATTGAATTAACCTGTAGAACACTAAAGGAAACACTAGAACAGTAGTGGAACCGTCAGAACATTGAATTAACCTGTAGAACACTAAAGGAAACACTAGAACAGTAGTGGAACCATCAGAATATTGAGTTAACCTGTAGAACACTAAAGGAAACACTAGAACAGTAGTGGAACCATCAGAACATTGAGTTATCCTGGAACTACTAAAGGAAACACTAGAACAGTAGTGGAACCGTCAGAACATTGAATTAACCTGTAGAACACTAAAGGAAACACTAGATCAGTAGTGGAACCATCAGAACATTGAGTTATCCAGGATCCACTAAAGGAAACACTAGAACAGTAGTTGAACCATCAGAACATTGAGTTAACCTGTAGGACACTAAAGGAAACACTAGAACAGTAGTGGAACCATCAGAACATTGAGTTAACCTGTAGAACACTAAAGGAAACACTGGAACAGTAGTGGAACCATCAGAACACTGAGTTAACCTGGAACCACTAAAGGAAACACTAGAACAGTAGTGGAACCATCAGAACACTGAGTTAACCTGTAGAACACTAAAGGAAACACTAGAACAGTAGTGGAACCATCAGAACACTGAGTTAACCTGTAGAACACTAAAGGAAACACTAGAACAGTAGTGGAACCATCAGAACATTGAATTAACCTGTAGAACACTAAAGGAAACACTAGAACAGTAGTGGAACCGTCAGAACATTGAATTAACCTGTAGAACACTAAAGGAAACACTAGAACAGTAGTGGAACCATCAGAATATTGAGTTAACCTGTAGAACACTAAAGGAAACACTAGAACAGTAGTGGAACCATCAGAACATTGAGTTATCCTGGAACTACTAAACGAAACACTAGAACAGTAGTGGAACCGTCAGAACATTGAATTAACCTGTAGAACACTAAAGGAAACACTAGAACAGTAGTGGAACCATCAGAACATTGAGTTATCCAGGATCCACTAAAGGAAACACTAGAACAGTAGTTGAACCATCAGAACATTGAGTTAACCTGTAGGACACTAAAGGAAACACTAGAACAGTAGTGGAACCATCAGAACATTGAGTTAACCTGTAGAACACTAATGGAAACACTGGAACAGTAGTGGAACCATCAGAACCCTGAGTTAACCTGTAGAACACTAAAGGAAACACTAGAACAGTAGTGGAACCATCAGAACATTGAGTTAACCTGTAGAACACTAAAGGAAACACTAGAACAGTAGTGGAACCATCAGAACATTGAGTTAACCTGTAGAACACTAATGGAAACACTGGAACAGTAGTGGAACCATCAGAACACTGAGTTAACCTGAAACCACTAAAGGAAACACTAGAACAGTAGTGGAACCATCAGATCATTGAGTTAACCTGTAGAACACTAAAGGAAACACTAGAAGAGTAGTGGAACCATCAGAACATTGAGTTAACCTCTAGAACACTAAAGGAAACACTAGAACAGTAGTGGAACCATCAGAACATTGAGTTAACCTGTAGAACACTAAAGGAAACACTAGAACAGTAGTGGAACCGTCAGAACATTGAATTAACCTGTAGAACACTAAAGGAAACACTAGAACAGTAGTGGAACCATCAGAACATTGAATTAACCTGTAGAACACTAAAGGAAACACTAGAACAGTAGTGGAACCATCAGAACATTGAATTAACCTGTAGAACACTAAAGGAAACACTAGAACAGTAGTGTAACCATCAGAACATTGAGTTAACCTGGAACCACTAAAGGAAACACTAGAGCTGTAGTGGAACCATCAGAACATTGAGTTAACCTGTACAACACTAAAGGAAACACTGAAACAGTAGTGGAACCATCAGAACACTGAGTTAACCTGGAACCACTAAAGGAAACACTAGAACAGTAGTGGAACCATCAGAACATTGAATTAACCTGTAGAACACTAAAGGAAACACTAGAACAGTAGTGGAACCATCAGAACATTGAGTTATCCAGGATCCACTAAAGGAAACACTAGAACAGTAGTTGAACCATCAGAACATTGAGTTAACCTGTAGGACACTAAAGGAAACACTAGAACAGTAGTGGAACCATCAGAACATTGAGTTAACCTGTAGAACACTAAAGGAAACACTGGAACAGTAGTGGAACCATCAGAACACTGAGTTAACCTGGAACCACTAAAGGAAACACTAGAACAGTAGTGGAACCATCAGAACACTGAGTTAACCTGTAGAACACTAAAGGAAACACTAGAACAGTAGTGGAACCATCAGAACACTGAGTTAACCTGTAGAACACTAAAGGAAACACTAGAACAGTAGTGGAACCATCAGAACATTGAATTAACCTGTAGAACACTAAAGGAAACACTAGAACAGTAGTGGAACCGTCAGAACATTGAATTAACCTGTAGAACACTAAAGGAAACACTAGAACAGTAGTGGAACCATCAGAATATTGAGTTAACCTGTAGAACACTAAAGGAAACACTAGAACAGTAGTGGAACCATCAGAACATTGAGTTATCCTGGAACTACTAAAGGAAACACTAGAACAGTAGTGGAACCGTCAGAACATTGAATTAACCTGTAGAACACTAAAGGAAACACTAGAACAGTAGTGGAACCATCAGAACATTGAGTTATCCAGGATCCACTAAAGGAAACACTAGAACAGTAGTTGAACCATCAGAACATTGAGTTAACCTGTAGGACACTAAAGGAAACACTAGAACAGTAGTGGAACCATCAGAACATTGAGTTAACCTGTAGAACACTAATGGAAACACTGGAACAGTAGTGGAACCATCAGAACCATGAGTTAACCTGTAGAACACTAAAGGAAACACTAGAACAGTAGTGGAACCATCAGAACATTGAGTTAACCTGTAGAACACTAAAGGAAACACTAGAACAGTAGTGGAACCATCAGAACATTGAGTTAACCTGTAGAACACTAATGGAAACACTGGAACAGTAGTGGAACCATCAGAACACTGAGTTAACCTGAAACCACTAAAGGAAACACTAGAACAGTAGTGGAACCATCAGATCATTGAGTTAACCTGTAGAACACTAAAGGAAACACTAGAAGAGTAGTGGAACCATCAGAACATTGAGTTAACCTCTAGAGCACTAAAGGAAACACTAGAACAGTAGTGGAACCATCAGAACATTGAGTTAACCTGTAGAACACTAAAGGAAACACTAGAACAGTAGTGGAACCGTCAGAACATTGAATTAACCTGTAGAACACTAAAGGAAACACTAGAACAGTAGTGGAACCATCAGAACATTGAATTAACCTGTAGAACACTAAAGGAAACACTAGAACAGTAGTGGAACCATCAGAACATTGAATTAACCTGTAGAACACTAAAGGAAACACTAGAACAGTAGTGTAACCATCAGAACATTGAGTTAACCTGGAACCACTAAAGGAAACACTAGAGCTGTAGTGGAACCATCAGAACATTGAGTTAACCTGTACAACACTAAAGGAAACACTGAAACAGTAGTGGAACCATCAGAACACTGAGTTAACCTGGAACCACTAAAGGAAACACTAGAACAGTAGTGGAACCATCAGAACATTGAATTAACCTGTAGAACACTAAAGGAAACACTAGAACAGTAGTGGAACCATCAGAACATTGAGTTATCCAGGATCCACTAAAGGAAACACTAGAACAGTAGTTGAACCATCAGAACATTGAGTTAACCTGTAGGACACTAAAGGAAACACTAGAACAGTAGTGGAACCATCAGAACATTGAGTTAACCTGTAGAACACTAAAGGAAACACTGGAACAGTAGTGGAACCATCAGAACACTGAGTTAACCTGGAACCACTAAAGGAAACACTAGAACAGTAGTGGAACCATCAGAACACTGAGTTAACCTGTAGAACACTAAAGGAAACACTAGAACAGTAGTGGAACCATCAGAACACTGAGTTAACCTGTAGAACACTAAAGGAAACACTAGAACAGTAGTGGAACCATCAGAACATTGAATTAACCTGTAGAACACTAAAGGAAACACTAGAACAGTAGTGGAACCGTCAGAACATTGAATTAACCTGTAGAACACTAAAGGAAACACTAGAACAGTAGTGGAACCATCAGAATATTGAGTTAACCTGTAGAACACTAAAGGAAACACTAGAACAGTAGTGGAACCATCAGAACATTGAGTTATCCTGGAACTACTAAAGGAAACACTAGAACAGTAGTGGAACCGTCAGAACATTGAATTAACCTGTAGAACACTAAAGGAAACACTAGAACAGTAGTGGAACCATCAGAACATTGAGTTATCCAGGATCCACTAAAGGAAACACTAGAACAGTAGTTGAACCATCAGAACATTGAGTTAACCTGTAGGACACTAAAGGAAACACTAGAACAGTAGTGGAACCATCAGAACATTGAGTTAACCTGTAGAACACTAATGGAAACACTGGAACAGTAGTGGAACCATCAGAACCCTGAGTTAACCTGTAGAACACTAAAGGAAACACTAGAACAGTAGTGGAACCATCAGAACATTGAGTTAACCTGTAGAACACTAAAGGAAACACTAGAACAGTAGTGGAACCATCAGAACATTGAGTTAACCTGTAGAACACTAATGGAAACACTGGAACAGTAGTGGAACCATCAGAACACTGAGTTAACCTGAAACCACTAAAGGAAACACTAGAACAGTAGTGGAACCATCAGATCATTGAGTTAACCTGTAGAACACTAAAGGAAACACTAGAAGAGTAGTGGAACCATCAGAACATTGAGTTAACCTCTAGAACACTAAAGGAAACACTAGAACAGTAGTGGAACCATCAGAACATTGAGTTAACCTGTAGAACACTAAAGGAAACACTAGAACAGTAGTGGAACCGTCAGAACATTGAATTAACCTGTAGAACACTAAAGGAAACACTAGAACAGTAGTGGAACCATCAGAACATTGAATTAACCTGTAGAACACTAAAGGAAACACTAGAACAGTAGTGGAACCATCAGAACATTGAATTAACCTGTAGAACACTAAAGGAAACACTAGAACAGTAGTGTAACCATCAGAACATTGAGTTAACCTGGAACCACTAAAGGAAACACTAGAGATGTAGTGGAACCATCAGAACATTGAGTTAACCTGTACAACACTAAAGGAAACACTGAAACAGTAGTGGAACCATCAGAACACTGAGTTAACCTGGAACCACTAAAGGAAACACTAGAGATGTAGTGGAACCATCAGAACATTGAGTTAACCTGTACAACACTAAAGGAAACACTGAAACAGTAGTGGAACCATCAGAACACTGAGTTAACCTGGAACCACTAAAGGAAACACTAGAACGGTAGTGGAACCATCAGAACATTGAGTTAGCCTGTAGAACACTAATGGAAACACTAGAGCAGTAGTGGAACCATCAGAACATTGAGATAACCTGTAGAACACTAAAGGAAACACTAGAACAGTAGTGGAACCATCAGAACATTGAGTTAACCTGTAGAACACTAAAGGAAACACTGGAACAGTAGTGGAACCATCAGAACACTGAGTTAACCTGTAGAACACTAAAGGAAACACTAGAACAGTAGTGGAACCATCAGATCATTGAATTAACCTGTAGAACACTAAAGGAAACACTGGAACAGTAGTGGAACCATCAGAACACTGAGTTAACCTGAAACCACTAAAGGAAACACTGAAACAGTAGTGGAACCATCAGAACACTGAGTTAACCTGGAACCACTAAAGGAAACACTAGAACAGTAGTGGAACCATCAGAACATTGAGTTAGCCTGTAGAACACTAATGGAAACACTAGAGCAGTAGTGGAACCATCAGAACATTGAGTTAACCTGTAGAACACTAAAGGAAACACTAGAACAGTTGTGGTACCATCAGAACATTGAGTTAACCTGTAGAACACTAAAGGAAACACTGGAACAGTAGTGGAACCATCAGAACACTGAGTTAACCTGGAACCACTAAAGGAAACACTAGAACAGTAGTGGAACCATCAGAACACTGAGTTAACCTGTAGAACACTAAAGGAAACACTAGAACAGTAGTGGAACCATCAGAACACTGAGTTAACCTGTAGAACACTAAAGGAAACACTAGAACAGTAGTGGAACCATCAGAACATTGAATTAACCTGTAGAACACTAAAGGAAACACTAGAACAGTAGTGGAACCGTCAGAACATTGAATTAACCTGTAGAACACTAAAGGAAACACTAGAACAGTAGTGGAACCATCAGAATATTGAGTTAACCTGTAGAACACTAAAGGAAACACTAGAACAGTAGTGGAACCATCAGAACATTGAGTTATCCTGGAACTACTAAAGGAAACACTAGAACAGTAGTGGAACCGTCAGAACATTGAATTAACCTGTAGAACACTAAAGGAAACACTAGAACAGTAGTGGAACCATCAGAACATTGAGTTATCCAGGATCCACTAAAGGAAACACTAGAACAGTAGTTGAACCATCAGAACATTGAGTTAACCTGTAGGACACTAAAGGAAACACTAGAACAGTAGTGGAACCATCAGAACATTGAGTTAACCTGTAGAACACTAAAGGAAACACTAGAACAGTAGTGGAACCATCAGAACACTGAGTTAACCTGGAACCACTAAAGGAAACACTAGAACAGTAGTGGAACCATCAGAACACTGAGTTAACCTGTAGAACACTAAAGGAAACACTAGAACAGTAGTGGAACCATCAGAACACTGAGTTAACCTGTAGAACACTAAAGGAAACACTAGAACAGTAGTGGAACCATCAGAACATTGAATTAACCTGTAGAACACTAAAGGAAACACTAGAACAGTAGTGGAACCGTCAGAACATTGAATTAACCTGTAGAACACTAAAGGAAACACTAGAACAGTAGTGGAACCATCAGAATATTGAGTTAACCTGTAGAACACTAAAGGAAACACTAGAACAGTAGTGGAACCATCAGAACATTGAGTTATCCTGGAACTACTAAAGGAAACACTAGAACAGTAGTGGAACCGTCAGAACATTGAATTAACCTGTAGAACACTAAAGGAAACACTAGAACAGTAGTGGAACCATCAGAACATTGAGTTATCCAGGATCCACTAAAGGAAACACTAGAACAGTAGTTGAACCATCAGAACATTGAGTTAACCTGTAGGACACTAAAGGAAACACTAGAACAGTAGTGGAACCATCAGAACATTGAGTTAACCTGTAGAACACTAATGGAAACACTGGAACAGTAGTGGAACCATCAGAACCCTGAGTTAACCTGTAGAACACTAAAGGAAACACTAGAACAGTAGTGGAACCATCAGAACATTGAGTTAACCTGTAGAACACTAAAGGAAACACTAGAACAGTAGTGGAACCATCAGAACATTGAGTTAACCTGTAGAACACTAATGGAAACACTGGAACAGTAGTGGAACCATCAGAACACTGAGTTAACCTGAAACCACTAAAGGAAACACTAGAACAGTAGTGGAACCATCAGATCATTGAGTTAACCTGTAGAACACTAAAGGAAACACTAGAAGAGTAGTGGAACCATCAGAACATTGAGTTAACCTCTAGAACACTAAAGGAAACACTAGAACAGTAGTGGAACCATCAGAACATTGAGTTAACCTGTAGAACACTAAAGGAAACACTAGAACAGTAGTGGAACCGTCAGAACATTGAATTAACCTGTAGAACACTAAAGGAAACACTAGAACAGTAGTGGAACCATCAGAACATTGAATTAACCTGTAGAACACTAAAGGAAACACTAGAACAGTAGTGGAACCATCAGAACATTGAATTAACCTGTAGAACACTAAAGGAAACACTAGAACAGTAGTGTAACCATCAGAACATTGAGTTAACCTGGAACCACTAAAGGAAACACTAGAGCTGTAGTGGAACCATCAGAACATTGAGTTAACCTGTACAACACTAAAGGAAACACTGAAACAGTAGTGGAACCATCAGAACACTGAGTTAACCTGGAACCACTAAAGGAAACACTAGAACAGTAGTGGAACCATCAGAACATTGAATTAACCTGTAGAACACTAAAGGAAACACTAGAACAGTAGTGGAACCATCAGAACATTGAGTTATCCAGGATCCACTAAAGGAAACACTAGAACAGTAGTTGAACCATCAGAACATTGAGTTAACCTGTAGGACACTAAAGGAAACACTAGAACAGTAGTGGAACCATCAGAACATTGAGTTAACCTGTAGAACACTAAAGGAAACACTGGAACAGTAGTGGAACCATCAGAACACTGAGTTAACCTGGAACCACTAAAGGAAACACTAGAACAGTAGTGGAACCATCAGAACACTGAGTTAACCTGTAGAACACTAAAGGAAACACTAGAACAGTAGTGGAACCATCAGAACACTGAGTTAACCTGTAGAACACTAAAGGAAACACTAGAACAGTAGTGGAACCATCAGAACATTGAATTAACCTGTAGAACACTAAAGGAAACACTAGAACAGTAGTGGAACCGTCAGAACATTGAATTAACCTGTAGAACACTAAAGGAAACACTAGAACAGTAGTGGAACCATCAGAATATTGAGTTAACCTGTAGAACACTAAAGGAAACACTAGAACAGTAGTGGAACCATCAGAACATTGAGTTATCCTGGAACTACTAAAGGAAACACTAGAACAGTAGTGGAACCGTCAGAACATTGAATTAACCTGTAGAACACTAAAGGAAACACTAGAACAGTAGTGGAACCATCAGAACATTGAGTTATCCAGGATCCACTAAAGGAAACACTAGAACAGTAGTTGAACCATCAGAACATTGAGTTAACCTGTAGGACACTAAAGGAAACACTAGAACAGTAGTGGAACCATCAGAACATTGAGTTAACCTGTAGAACACTAATGGAAACACTGGAACAGTAGTGGAACCATCAGAACCCTGAGTTAACCTGTAGAACACTAAAGGAAACACTAGAACAGTAGTGGAACCGTCAGAACATTGAGTTAACCTGTAGAACACTAAAGGAAACACTAGAAGAGTAGTGGAACCATCAGAACATTGAGTTAACCTCTAGAACACTAAAGGAAACACTAGAACAGTAGTGGAACCATCAGAACGTTGAGTTAACCTGTAGAACACTAAAGGAATCACTAGAACAGTAGTGGAACCGTCAGAACATTGAATTAACCTGTAGAACACTAAAGGAAACACTAGAACAGTAGTGGAACCATCAGAACATTGAATTAACCTGTAGAACACTAAAGGAAACACTAGAACAGTAGTGGAACCATCAGAACATTGAATTAACCTGTAGAACACTAAAGGAAACACTAGAACAGTAGTGTAACCATCAGAACATTGAGTTAACCTGGAACCACTAAAGGAAACACTAGAGCTGTAGTGGAACCATCAGAACATTGAGTTAACCTGTACAACACTAAAGGAAACACTGAAACAGTAGTGGAACCATCAGAACACTGAGTTAACCTGGAACCACTAAAGGAAACACTAGAACAGTAGTGGAACCATCAGAACATTGAGTTAGCCTGTAGAACACTAATGGAAACACTAGAGCAGTAGTGGAACCATCAGAACATTGAGTTAACCTGTAGAACACTAAAGGAAACACTAGAACAGTTGTGGAACCATCAGAACATTGAGTTAACCTGTAGAACACTAAAGGAAACACTGGAACAGTAGTGGAACCATCAGAACACTGAGTTAACCTGGAACCACTAAAGGAAACACTAGAACAGTAGTGGAACCATCAGAACACTGAGTTAACCTGTAGAACACTAAAGGAAACACTAGACCAGTAGTAAAACCATCAGATCATTGAGTTAACCTGTAGAACACTAAAGGAAACACTAGAAGAGTAGTGGAACCATCAGAACATTGAGTTAACCTGTAGAACACTAAAGGAAACACTAGAACAGTAGTGGAACCATCAGAACATTGAGTTAACCTGTAGAACACTAAAGGAAACACTGGAACAGTAGTGGAACCATCAGAACACTGAGTTAACCTGGAACCACTAAAGGAAACACTAGAACAGTAGTGGAACCATCAGAACACTGAGTTAACCTGAGTTAACCTGTAGAACACTAAAGGAAACACTAGAACAGTAGTGGAACCATCAGAACACTGAGTTAACCTGTAGAACACTAAAGGAAACACTAGAACAGTAGTGGAACCATCAGATCATTGAATTAACCTGTAGAACACTAAAGGAAACACTGGAACAGTAGTGGAACCATCAGAACACTGAGTTAACCTGAAACCACTAAAGGAAACACTGAAACAGTAGTGGAACCATCAGAACACTGAGTTAACCTGGAACCACTAAAGGAAACACTAGAACAGTAGTGGAACCATCAGAACATTGAGTTAGCCTGTAGAACACTAATGGAAACACTAGAGCAGTAGTGGAACCATCAGAACATTGAGTTAACCTGTAGAACACTAAAGGAAACACTAGAACAGTTGTGGTACCATCAGAACATTGAGTTAACCTGTAGAACACTAAAGGAAACACTGGAACAGTAGTGGAACCATCAGAACACTGAGTTATCCTGGAACCACTAAAGGAAACACTAGAACAGTAGTGGAACCATCAGAACACTGAGTTAACCTGTAGAACACTAAAGGAAACACTAGAACAGTAGTGGAACCATCAGAACACTGAGTTAACCTGTAGAACACTAAAGGAAACACTAGAACAGTAGTGGAACCATCAGAACATTGAATTAACCTGTAGAACACTAAAGGAAACACTAGAACAGTAGTGGAACTGTCAGAACATTGAATTAACCTGTAGAACACTAAAGGAAACACTAGAACAGTAGTGGAACCATCAGAATATTGAGTTAACCTGTAGAACACTAAAGGAAACACTAGAACAGTAGTGGAACCATCAGAACATTGAGTTATCCTGGAACTACTAAAGGAAACACTAGAACAGTAGTGGAACCGTCAGAACATTGAATTAACCTGTAGAACACTAAAGGAAACACTAGAACAGTAGTGGAACCATCAGAACATTGAGTTATCCAGGATCCACTAAAGGAAACACTAGAACAGTAGTTGAACCATCAGAACATTGAGTTAACCTGTAGGACACTAAAGGAAACACTAGAACAGTAGTGGAACCATCAGAACATTGAGTTAACCTGTAGAACACTAAAGGAAACACTGGAACAGTAGTGGAACCATCAGAACACTGAGTTAACCTGGAACCACTAAAGGAAACACTAGAACAGTAGTGGAACCATCAGAACACTGAGTTAACCTGTAGAACACTAAAGGAAACACTAGAACAGTAGTGGAACCATCAGAACACTGAGTTAACCTGTAGAACACTAAAGGAAACACTAGAACAGTAGTGGAACCATCAGAAAATTGAATTAACCTGTAGAACACTAAAGGAAACACTAGAACAGTAGTGGAACCGTCAGAACATTGAATTAACCTGTAGAACACTAAAGGAAACACTAGAACAGTAGTGGAACCATCAGAATATTGAGTTAACCTGTAGAACACTAAAGGAAACACTAGAACAGTAGTGGAACCATCAGAACATTGAGTTATCCTGGAACTACTAAAGGAAACACTAGAACAGTAGTGGAACCGTCAGAACATTGAATTAACCTGTAGAACACTAAAGGAAACACTAGAACAGTAGTGGAACCATCAGAACATTGAGTTATCCAGGATCCACTAAAGGAAACACTAGAACAGTAGTTGAACCATCAGAACATTGAGTTAACCTGTAGGACACTAAAGGAAACACTAGAACAGTAGTGGAACCATCAGAACATTGAGTTAACCTGTAGAACACTAATGGAAACACTGGAACAGTAGTGGAACCATCAGAACCCTGAGTTAACCTGTAGAACACTAAAGGAAACACTAGAACAGTAGTGGAACCATCAGAACATTGAGTTAACCTGTAGAACACTAAAGGAAACACTAGAACAGTAGTGGAACCATCAGAACATTGAGTTAACCTGTAGAACACTAATGGAAACACTGGAACAGTAGTGGAACCATCAGAACACTGAGTTAACCTGAAACCACTAAAGGAAACACTAGAACAGTAGTGGAACCATCAGATCATTGAGTTAACCTGTAGAACACTAAAGGAAACACTAGAAGAGTAGTGGAACCATCAGAACATTGAGTTAACCTCTAGAACACTAAAGGAAACACTAGAACAGTAGTGGAACCATCAGAACATTGAGTTAACCTGTAGAACACTAAAGGAAACACTAGAACAGTAGTGGAACCGTCAGAACATTGAATTAACCTGTAGAACACTAAAGGAAACACTAGAACAGTAGTGGAACCATCAGAACATTGAATTAACCTGTAGAACACTAAAGGAAACACTAGAACAGTAGTGGAACCATCAGAACATTGAATTAACCTGTAGAACACTAAAGGAAACACTAGAACAGTAGTGGAACCATCAGAACATTGAATTAACCTGTAGAACACTAAAGGAAACACTAGAACAGTAGTGGAACCATCAGAACATTGAATTAACCTGTAGAACACTAAAGGAAACACTAGAACAGTAGTGTAACCATCAGAACATTGAGTTAACCTGTAGAACACTAAAGGAAACACTAGAACAGTAGTGGAACCGTCAGAACATTGAATTAACCTGTAGAACACTAAAGGAAACACTAGAACAGTAGTGGAACCATCAGAACATTGAATTAACCTGTAGAACACTAAAGGAAACACTAGAACAGTAGTGGAACCATCAGAACATTGAATTAACCTGTAGAACACTAAAGGAAACACTAGAACAGTAGTGGAACCATCAGAACATTGAATTAACCTGTAGAACACTAAAGGAAACACTAGAACAGTAGTGTAACCATCAGAACATTGAGTTAACCTGGAACCACTAAAGGAAACACTAGAGCTGTAGTGGAACCATCAGAACATTGAGTTAACCTGTACAACACTAAAGGAAACACTGAAACAGTAGTGGAACCATCAGAACACTGAGTTAACCTGGAACCACTAAAGGAAACACTAGATCAGTAGTGGAACCATCAGAACATTGAGTTAGCCTGTAGAACACTAATGGAAACACTAGAGCAGTAGTGGAACCATCAGAACATTGAGTTAACCTGTAGAACACTAAAGGAAACACTAGACCAGTTGTGGAACCATCAGAACATTGAGTTAACCTGTAGAACACTAAAGGAAACACTGGAACAGTAGTGGAACCATCAGAACACTGAGTTAACCTGGAACCACTAAAGGAAACACTAGAACAGTAGTGGAACCATCAGAACACTGAGTTAACCTGTAGAACACTAAAGGAAACACTAGACCAGTAGTAAAACCATCAGATCATTGAGTTAACCTGTAGAACACTAAAGGAAACACTAGAAGAGTAGTGGAACCATCAGAACATTGAGTTAACCTGTAGAACACTAAAGGAAACACTAGAACAGTAGTGGAACCATCAGAACATTGAGTTAACCTGTAGAACACTAAAGGAAACACTGGAACAGTAGTGGAACCATCAGAACACTGAGTTAACCTGGAACCACTAAAGGAAACACTAGAACAGTAGTGGAACCATCAGAACACTGAGTTAACCTGAGTTAACCTGTAGAACACTAAAGGAAACACTAGAACAGTAGTGGAACCATCAGAACACTGAGTTAACCTGTAGAACACTAAAGGAAACACTAGAACAGTAGTGGAACCATCAGATCATTGAATTAACCTGTAGAACACTAAAGGAAACACTGGAACAGTAGTGGAACCATCAGAACACTGAGTTAACCTGAAACCACTAAAGGAAACACTGAAACAGTAGTGGAACCATCAGAACACTGAGTTAACCTGGAACCACTAAAGGAAACACTAGAACAGTAGTGGAACCATCAGAACATTGAGTTAGCCTGTAGAACACTAATGGAAACACTAGAGCAGTAGTGGAACCATCAGAACATTGAGTTAACCTGTAGAACACTAAAGGAAACACTAGAACAGTTGTGGTACCATCAGAACATTGAGTTAACCTGTAGAACACTAAAGGAAACACTGGAACAGTAGTGGAACCATCAGAACACTGAGTTAACCTGGAACCACTAAAGGAAACACTAGAACAGTAGTGGAACCATCAGAACACTGAGTTAACCTGTAGAACACTAAAGGAAACACTAGAACAGTAGTGGAACCATCAGAACACTGAGTTAACCTGTAGAACACTAAAGGAAACACTAGAACAGTAGTGGAACCATCAGAACATTGAATTAACCTGTAGAACACTAAAGGAAACACTAGAACAGTAGTGGAACCGTCAGAACATTGAATTAACCTGTAGAACACTAAAGGAAACACTAGAACAGTAGTGGAACCATCAGAATATTGAGTTAACCTGTAGAACACTAAAGGAAACACTAGAACAGTAGTGGAACCATCAGAACATTGAGTTATCCTGGAACTACTAAAGGAAACACTAGAACAGTAGTGGAACCGTCAGAACATTGAATTAACCTGTAGAACACTAAAGGAAACACTAGAACAGTAGTGGAACCATCAGAACATTGAGTTATCCAGGATCCACTAAAGGAAACACTAGAACAGTAGTTGAACCATCAGAACATTGAGTTAACCTGTAGGACACTAAAGGAAACACTAGAACAGTAGTGGAACCATCAGAACATTGAGTTAACCTGTAGAACACTAAAGGAAACACTGGAACAGTAGTGGAACCATCAGAACACTGAGTTAACCTGGAACCACTAAAGGAAACACTAGAACAGTAGTGGAACCATCAGAACACTGAGTTAACCTGTAGAACACTAAAGGAAACACTAGAACAGTAGTGGAACCATCAGAACACTGAGTTAACCTGTAGAACACTAAAGGAAACACTAGAACAGTAGTGGAACCATCAGAACATTGAATTAACCTGTAGAACACTAAAGGAAACACTAGAACAGTAGTGGAACCGTCAGAACATTGAATTAACCTGTAGAACACTAAAGGAAACACTAGAACAGTAGTGGAACCATCAGAATATTGAGTTAACCTGTAGAACACTAAAGGAAACACTAGAACAGTAGTGGAACCATCAGAACATTGAGTTATCCTGGAACTACTAAAGGAAACACTAGAACAGTAGTGGAACCGTCAGAACATTGAATTAACCTGTAGAACACTAAAGGAAACACTAGAACAGTAGTGGAACCATCAGAACATTGAGTTATCCAGGATCCACTAAAGGAAACACTAGAACAGTAGTTGAACCATCAGAACATTGAGTTAACCTGTAGGACACTAAAGGAAACACTAGAACAGTAGTGGAACCATCAGAACATTGAGTTAACCTGTAGAACACTAATGGAAACACTGGAACAGTAGTGGAACCATCAGAACCCTGAGTTAACCTGTAGAACACTAAAGGAAACACTAGAACAGTAGTGGAACCATCAGAACATTGAGTTAACCTGTAGAACACTAATGGAAACACTGGAACAGTAGTGGAACCATCAGAACACTGAGTTAACCTGAAACCACTAAAGGAAACACTAGAACAGTAGTGGAACCATCAGATCATTGAGTTAACCTGTAGAACACTAAAGGAAACACTAGAAGAGTAGTGGAACCATCAGAACATTGAGTTAACCTCTAGAACACTAAAGGAAACACTAGAACAGTAGTGGAACCATCAGAACATTGAGTTAACCTGTAGAACACTAAAGGAAACACTAGAACAGTAGTGGAACCGTCAGAACATTGAATTAACCTGTAGAACACTAAAGGAAACACTAGAACAGTAGTGGAACCATCAGAACATTGAATTAACCTGTAGAACACTAAAGGAAACACTAGAACAGTAGTGGAACCATCAGAACATTGAATTAACCTGTAGAACACTAAAGGAAACACTAGAACAGTAGTGTAACCATCAGAACATTGAGTTAACCTGGAACCACTAAAGGAAACACTACAGCTGTATTGGAACCATCAGAACACTGAGTTAACCTGGAACCACTAAAGGAAACACTAGAACAGTAGTGGAACCATCAGAACACTGAGTTAACCTGTAGAACACTAAAGGAAACACTAGACCAGTAGTAAAACCATCAGATCATTGAGTTAACCTGTAGAACACTAAAGGAAACACTAGAAGAGTAGTGGAACCATCAGAACATTGAGTTAACGTGTAGAACACTAAAGGAAACACTAGAACAGTAGTGGAACCGTCAGAACATTGAATTAACCTGTAGAACACTAAAAGAAACACTAGAACAGTAGTGGAACCATCAGAACATTGAATTAACCTGTAGAACACTAAAGGAAACACTAGAACAGTAGTGGAACCATCAGAACATTGAATTAAGCTGTAGAACACTAAAGGAAACACTAGAACAGTAGTGTAACCATCAGAACATTGAGTTAACCTGGAACCACTAAAGGAAACACTAAAGCTGTAGTGGAACCATCAGAACATTGAGTTAACCTGGAACCACTAAAGGAAACACTAGAGCTGTAGTGGAACCATCAGAACATTGAGTTAACCTGGAACCACTAAAGGAAACACTAGAGCTGTAGTGGAACCATCAGAACATTGAGTTAACCTGTACAACACTAAAGGAAACACTGAAACAGTAGTGGAACCATCAGAACACTGAGTTAACCTGGAACCACTAAAGGAAACACTAGAACGGTAGTGGAACCATCAGAACATTGACTTAGCCTGTAGAACACTAATGGAAACACTAGAGCAGTAGTGGAACCATCAGAACATTGAGATAACCTGTAGAACACTAAAGGAAACACTAGAACAGTAGTGGAACCATCAGAACATTGAGTTAACCTGTAGAACACTAAAGGAAACACTGGAACAGTAGTGGAACCATCAGAACACTGAGTTAACCTGGAACCACTAAAGGAAACACTAGAACAGTAGTGGAACCATCAGAACACTGAGTTAACCTGAGTTAACCTGTAGAACACTAAAGGAAACACTAGAACAGTAGTGGAACCATCAGAACACTGAGTTAACCTGTAGAACACTAAAGGAAACACTAGAACAGTAGTGGAACCATCAGAACACTGAGTTAACCTGGAACCACTAAAGGAAACACTAGAACAGTAGTGGAACCATCAGAACACTGAGTTAACCTGAGTTAACCTGTAGAACACTAAAGGAAACACTAGAACAGTAGTGGAACCATCAGAACACTGAGTTAACCTGTAGAACACTAAAGGAAACACTAGAACAGTAGTGGAACCATCAGATCATTGAATTAACCTGTAGAACACTAAAGGAAACACTGGAACAGTAGTGGAACCATCAGAACACTGAGTTAACCTGAAACCACTAAAGTAAACACTGAACCCAAACAGTAGTGGAACCATCAGAACACTGAGTTAACCTGGAACCACTAAAGGAAACACTAGAACAGTAGTGGAACCATCAGAACATTGAGTTAGCCTGTAGAACACTAATGGAAACACTAGAGCAGTAGTGGAACCATCAGAACATTGAGTTAACCTGTAGAATACTAAAGGAAACACTAGAACAGTTGTGGTACCATCAGAACATTGAGTTAACCTGTAGAACACTAAAGGAAACACTGGAACAGTAGTGGAACCATCAGAACACTGAGTTAACCTGGAACCACTAAAGGAAACACTAGAACAGTAGTGGAACCATCAGAACACTGAGTTAACCTGTAGAACACTAAAGGAAACACTAGAACAGTAGTGGAACCATCAGAACACTGAGTTAACCTGTAGAACACTAAAGGAAACACTAGAACAGTAGTGGAACCATCAGAACATTGAATTAACCTGTAGAACACTAAAGGAAACACTAGAACAGTAGTGGAACCGTCAGAACATTGAATTAACCTGTAGAACACTAAAGGAAACACTAGAACAGTAGTGGAACCATCAGAATATTGAGTTAACCTGTAGAACACTAAAGGAAACACTAGAACAGTAGTGGAACCATCAGAACATTGAGTTATCCTGGAACTACTAAAGGAAACACTAGAACAGTAGTGGAACCGTCAGAACATTGAATTAACCTGTAGAACACTAAAGGAAACACTAGAACAGTAGTGGAACCATCAGAACATTGAGTTATCCCGGATCCACTAAAGGAAACACTAGAACAGTAGTTGAACCATCAGAACATTGAGTTAACCTGTAGGACACTAAAGGAAACACTAGAACAGTAGTGGAACCATCAGAACATTGAGTTAACCTGTAGAACACTAATGGAAACACTGGAACAGTAGTGGAACCATCAGAACCCTGAGTTAACCTGTAGAACACTAAAGGAAACACTAGAACAGTAGTGGAACCATCAGAACATTGAGTTAACCTGTAGAACACTAAAGGAAACACTAGAACAGTAGTGGAACCATCAGAACATTGAGTTAACCTGTAGAACACTAATGGAAACACTGGAACAGTAGTGGAACCATCAGAACACTGAGTTAACCTGAAACCACTAAAGGAAACACTAGAACAGTAGTGGAACCATCAGATCATTGAGTTAACCTGTAGAACACTAAAGGAAACACTAGAAGAGTAGTGGAACCATCAGAACATTGAGTTAACCTCTAGAACACTAAAGGAAACACTAGAACAGTAGTGGAACCATCAGAACATTGAGTTAACCTGTAGAACACTAAAGGAAACACTAGAACAGTAGTGGAACCGTCAGAACATTGAATTAACCTGTAGAACACTAAAGGAAACACTAGAACAGTAGTGGAACCATCAGAACATTGAATTAACCTGTAGAACACTAAAGGAAACACTAGAACAGTAGTGGAACCATCAGAACATTGAATTAACCTGTAGAACACTAAAGGAAACACTAGAACAGTAGTGTAACCATCAGAACATTGAGTTAACCTGGAACCACTAAAGGAAACACTAGAGCTGTAGTGGAACCATCAGAACATTGAGTTAACCTGTACAACACTAAAGGAAACACTGAAACAGTAGTGGAACCATCAGAACACTGAGTTAACCTGGAACCACTAAAGGAAACACTAGAACAGTAGTGGAACCATCAGAACATTGAGTTAGCCTGTAGAACACTAATGGAAACACTAGAGCAGTAGTGGAACCATCAGAACATTGAGTTAACCTGTAGAACACTAAAGGAAACACTAGAACAGTTGTGGAACCATCAGAACATTGAGTTAACCTGTAGAACACTAAAGGAAACACTGGAACAGTAGTGGAACCATCAGAACACTGAGTTAACCTGGAACCACTAAAGGAAACACTAGAACAGTAGTGGAACCATCAGAACACTGAGTTAACCTGTAGAACACTAAAGGAAACACTAGACCAGTAGTAAAACCATCAGATCATTGAGTTAACCTGTAGAACACTAAAGGAAACACTAGAAGAGTAGTGGAACCATCAGAACATTGAGTTAACGTGTAGAACACTAAAGGAAACACTAGAACAGTAGTGGAACCGTCAGAACATTGAATTAACCTGTAGAACACTAAAGGAAACACTAGAACAGTAGTGGAACCATCAGAACATTGAATTAAGCTGTAGAACACTAAAGGAAACACTAGAACAGTAGTTTAACCATCAGAACATTGAGTTAACCTGGAACCACTAAAGGAAACACTAAAGCTGTAGTGGAACCATCAGAACATTGAGTTAACCTGGAACCACTAAAGGAAACACTAGAGCTGTAGTGGAACCATCAGAACATTGAGTTAACCTGGAACCACTAAAGGAAACACTAGAGCTGTAGTGGAACCATCAGAACATTGAGTTAACCTGTACAACACTAAAGGAAACACTGAAACAGTAGTGGAACCATCAGAACACTGAGTTAACCTGGAACCACTAGAGATGTAGTGGAACCATCAGAACATTGAGATAACCTGTACAACACTAAAGGAAACACTGAAACAGTAGTGGAACCATCAGAACACTGAGTTAACCTGGAACCACTAAAGGAAACACTAGAACGGTAGTGGAACCATCAGAACATTGAGTTAGCCTGTAGAACACTAATGGAAACACTAGAGCAGTAGTGGAACCATCAGAACATTGAGATAACCTGTAGAACACTAAAGGAAACACTAGAACAGTAGTGGAACCATCAGAACATTGAGTTAACCTGTAGAACACTAAAGGAAACACTGGAACAGTAGTGGAACCATCAGAACACTGAGTTAACCTGGAACCACTAAAGGAAACACTAGAACAGTAGTGGAACCATCAGAACACTGAGTTAACCTGAGTTAACCTGTAGAACACTAAAGGAAACACTAGAACAGTAGTGGAACCATCAGAACACTGAGTTAACCTGTTGAACACTAAAGGAAACACTAGAACAGTAGTGGAACCATCAGATCATTGAATTAACCTGTAGAACACTAAAGGAAACACTGGAACAGTAGTGGAACCATCAGAACACTGAGTTAACCTGGAACCACTAAATGAAACACTAGAACAGTAGTGGAACCATCAGAACATTGAGTTAGCCTGTAGAACACTAATGGAAACACTAGAGCAGTAGTGGAACCATCAGAACATTGAGTTAACCTGTAGAACACTAAAGGAAACACTAGAACAGTTGTGGTACCATCAGAACATTGAGTTAACCTGTAGAACACTAAAGGAAACACTGGAACAGTAGTGGAACCATCAGAACACTGAGTTAACCTGGAACCACTAAAGGAAACACTAGAACAGTAGTGGAACCATCAGAACACTGAGTTAACCTGTAGAACACTAAAGGAAACACTAGAACAGTAGTGGAACCATCAGATCATTGAATTATCCTGTAGAACACTAAAGGAAACACTGGAACAGTAGTGGAACCATCAGAACACTGAGTTAACCTGAAACCACTAAAGGAAACACTGAAACAGTAGTGGAACCATCAGAACACTGAGTTAACCTGGAACCACTAAAGGAAACACTAGAACAGTAGTGGAACCATCAGAACATTGAGTTAGCCTGTAGAACACTAATGGAAACACTAGAGCAGTAGTGGAACCATCAGAACATTGAGTTAACCTGTAGAACACTAAAGGAAACACTAGAACAGTTGTGGTACCATCAGAACATTGAGTTAACCTGTAGAACACTAAAGGAAACACTGGAACAGTAGTGGAACCATCAGAACACTGAGTTAACCTGGAACCACTAAAGGAAACACTGGAACAGTAGTGGAACCATCAGAACACTGAGTTAACCTGTAGAACACTAAAGGAAACACTAGAACAGTAGTGGAACCATCAGAACACTGAGTTAACCTGTAGAACACTAAAGGAAACACTAGAACAGTAGTGGAACCATCAGAACATTGAATTAACCTGTAGAACACTAAAGGAAACACTAGAACAGTAGTGGAACCGTCAGAACATTGAATTAACCTGTAGAACACTAAAGGAAACACTAGAACAGTAGTGGAACCATCAGAATATTGAGTTAACCTGTAGAACACTAAAGGAAACACTAGAACAGTAGTGGAACCATCAGAACATTGAGTTATCCTGGAACTACTAAAGGAAACACTAGAACAGTAGTGGAACCGTCACAACATTGAATTAACCTGTAGAACACTAAAGGAAACACTAGAACAGTAGTGGAACCATCAGAACATTGAGTTATCCCGGATCCACTAAAGGAAACACTAGAACAGTAGTGGAACCATCAGAACATTGAATTAACCTGTAGAACACTAAAGGAAACACTAGAACAGTAGTGTAACCATCAGAACATTGAGTTAACCTGGAACCACTAAAGGAAACACTAGAGCTGTAGTGGAACCATCAGAACATTGAGTTAACCTGTACAACACTAAAGGAAACACTGAAACAGTAGTGGAACCATCAGAACACTGAGTTAACCTGGAACCACTAAAGGAAACACTAGAACAGTAGTGGAACCATCAGAACATTGAGTTAGCCTGTAGAACACTAATGGAAACACTAGAGCAGTAGTGGAACCATCAGAACATTGAGTTAACCTGTAGAACACTAAAGGAAACACTAGAACAGTTGTGGAACCATCAGAACATTGAGTTAACCTGTAGAACACTAAAGGAAACACTGGAACAGTAGTGGAACCATCAGAACACTGAGTTAACCTGGAACCACTAAAGGAAACACTAGAACAGTAGTGGAACCATCAGAACACTGAGTTAACCTGTAGAACACTAAAGGAAACACTAGACCAGTAGTAAAACCATCAGATCATTGAGTTAACCTGTAGAACACTAAAGGAAACACTAGAAGAGTAGTGGAACCATCAGAACATTGAGTTAACGTGTAGAACACTAAAGGAAACACTAGAACAGTAGTGGAACCGTCAGAACATTGAATTAACCTGTAGAACACTAAAGGAAACACTAGAACAGTAGTGGAACCATCAGAACATTGAATTAAGCTGTAGAACACTAAAGGAAACACTAGAGCTGTAGTGGAACCATCAGAACATTGAGTTAACCTGGAACCACTAAAGGAAACACTAGAGCTGTAGTGGAACCATCAGAACATTGAGTTAACCTGGAACCACTAAAGGAAACACTAGAGCTGTAGTGGAACCATCAGAACATTGAGTTAACCTGTACAACACTAAAGGAAACACTGAAACAGTAGTGGAACCATCAGAACACTGAGTTAACCTGGAACCACTAAAGGAAACACTAGAGATGTAGTGGAACCATCAGAACATTGAGATAACCTGTACAACACTAAAGGAAACACTGAAACAGTAGTGGAACCATCAGAACACTGAGTTAACCTGGAACCACTAAAGGAAACACTAGAACGGTAGTGGAACCATCAGAACATTGAGTTAGCCTGTAGAACACTAATGGAAACACTAGAGCAGTAGTGGAACCATCAGAACATTGAGATAACCTGTAGAACACTAAAGGAAACACTAGAACAGTAGTGGAACCATCAGAACATTGAGTTAACCTGTAGAACACTAAAGGAAACACTGGAACAGTAGTGGAACCATCAGAACACTGAGTTAACCTGGAACCACTAAAGGAAACACTAGAACAGTAGTGGAACCATCAGAACACTGAGTTAACCTGAGTTAACCTGTAGAACACTAAAGGAAACACTAGAACAGTAGTGGAACCATCAGAACACTGAGTTAACCTGTAGAACACTAAAGGAAACACTAGAACAGTAGTGGAACCATCAGATCATTGAATTAACCTGTAGAACACTAAAGGAAACACTGGAACAGTAGTGGAACCATCAGAACACTGAGTTAACCTGGAACCACTAAATGAAACACTAGAACAGTAGTGGAACCATCAGAACATTGAGTTAGCCTGTAGAACACTAATGGAAACACTAGAGCAGTAGTGGAACCATCAGAACATTGAGTTAACCTGTAGAACACTAAAGGAAACACTAGAACAGTTGTGGTACCATCAGAACATTGAGTTAACCTGTAGAACACTAAAGGAAACACTGGAACAGTAGTGGAACCATCAGAACACTGAGTTAACCTGGAACCACTAAAGGAAACACTAGAACAGTAGTGGAACCATCAGAACACTGAGTTAACCTGTAGAACACTAAAGGAAACACTAGAACAGTAGTGGAACCATCAGAACACTGAGTTAACCTGTAGAACACTAAAGGAAACACTAGAACAGTAGTGGAACCATCAGAACATTGAATTAACCTGTAGAACACTAAAGAAAACACTAGAACAGTAGTGGAACCGTCAGAACATTGAATTAACCTGTAGAACACTAAAGGAAACACTAGAACAGTAGTGGAACCATCAGAATATTGAGTTAACCTGTAGAACACTAAAGGAAACACTAGAACAGTAGTGGAACCATCAGAACATTGAGTTATCCTGGAACTACTAAAGGAAACACTAGAACAGTAGTGGAACCGTCAGAACATTGAATTAACCTGTAGAACACTAAAGGAAACACTAGAACAGTAGTGGAACCATCAGAACATTGAGTTATCCAGGATCCACTAAAGGAAACACTAGAACAGTAGTTGAACCATCAGAACATTGAGTTAACCTGTAGGACACTAAAGGAAACACTAGAACAGTAGTGGAACCATCAGAACATTGAGTTAACCTGTAGAACACTAATGGAAACACTGGAACAGTAGTGGAACCATCAGAACCCTGAGTTAACCTGTAGAACACTAAAGGAAACACTAGAACAGTAGTGGAACCATCAGAACATTGAGTTAACCTGTAGAACACTAAAGGAAACACTAGAACAGTAGTGGAACCATCCGAACATTGAGTTAACCTGTAGAACACTAATGGAAACACTGGAACAGTAGTGGAACCATCAGAACACTGAGTTAACCTGAAACCACTAAAGGAAACACTAGAACAGTAGTGGAACCATCAGATCATTGAGTTAACCTGTAGAACACTAAAGGAAACACTAGAAGAGTAGTGGAACCATCAGAACATTGAGTTAACCTCTAGAACACTAAAGGAAACACTAGAACAGTAGTGGAACCATCAGAACATTGAGTTAACCTGTAGAACACTAAAGGAAACACTAGAACAGTAGTGGAACCGTCAGAACATTGAATTAACCTGTAGAACACTAAAGGAAACACTAGAACAGTAGTGGAACCATCAGAACATTGAATTAACCTGTAGAACACTAAAGGAATCACTAGAACAGTAGTGGAACCATCAGAACATTGAATTAACCTGTAGAACACTAAAGGAAACACTAGAACAGTAGTGTAACCATCAGAACATTGAGTTAACCTGGAACCACTAAAGGAAACACTAGAGCTGTAGTGGAACCATCAGATCATTGAGTTAACCTGTACAACACTAAAGGAAACACTGAAACAGTAGTGGAACCATCAGAACACTGAGTTAACCTGGAACCACTAAAGGAAACACTAGAACAGTAGTGGAACCATCAGAACATTGAGTTAGCCTGTAGAACACTAATGGAAACACTAGAGCAGTAGTGGAACCATCAGAACATTGAGTTAACCTGTAGAACACTAAAGGAAACACTAGAACAGTTGTGGAACCATCAGAACATTGAGTTAACCTGTAGAACACTAAAGGAAACACTGGAACAGTAGTGGAACCATCAGAACACTGAGTTAACCTGGAACCACTAAAGGAAACACTAGAACAGTAGTGGAACCATCAGAACACTGAGTTAACCTGTAGAACACTAAAGGAAACACTAGACCAGTAGTAAAACCATCAGATCATTGAGTTAACCTGTAGAACACTAAAGGAAACACTAGAAGAGTAGTGGAACCATCAGAACATTGAGTTAACGTGTAGAACACTAAAGGAAACACTAGAACAGTAGTGGAACCGTCAGAACATTGAATTAACCTGTAGAACACTAAAAGAAACACTAGAACAGTAGTGGAACCATCAGAACATTGAATTAACCTGTAGAACACTAAAGGAAACACTAAAGCTGTAGTGGAACCATCAGAACATTGAGTTAACCTGGAACCACTAAAGGAAACACTAGAGCTGTAGTGGAACCATCAGAACATTGAGTTAACCTGGAACCACTAAAGGAAACACTAGAGCTGTAGTGGAACCATCAGAACATTGAGTTAACCTGTACAACACTAAAAGAAACACTGAAACAGTAGTGGAACCATCAGAACACAGAGTTAACCTGGAACCACTAAAGGAAACACTAGAGATGTAGTGGAACCATCAGAACATTGAGTTAACCTGTACAACACTAAAGGAAACACTGAAACAGTAGTGGAACCATCAGAACACTGAGTTAACCTGGAACCACTAAAGGAAACACTAGAACGGTAGTGGAACCATCAGAACATTGAGTTAGCCTGTAGAACACTAATGGAAACACTAGAGCAGTAGTGGAACCATCAGAACATTGAGATAACCTGTAGAACACTAAAGGAAACACTAGAACAGTAGTGGAACCATCAGAACATTGAGTTAACCTGTAGAACACTAAAGGAAACACTGGAACAGTAGTGGAACCATCAGAACACTGAGTTAACCTGGAACCACTAAAGGAAACACTAGAACAGTAGTGGAACCATCAGAACACTGAGTTAACCTGTAGAACACTCAAGGAAACACTAGAACAGTAGTGGAACCATCAGAACACTGAGTTAACCTGTAGAACACTAAAGGAAACACTAGAACAGTAGTGGAACCATCAGATCATTGAATTAACCTGTAGAACACTAAAGGAAACACTGGAACAGTAGTGGAACCATCAGAACACTGAGTTAACCTGAAACCACTAAAGGAAACACTGAAACAGTAGTGGAACCATCAGAACACTGAGTTAACCTGGAACCACTAAAGGAAACACTAGAACAGTAGTGGAACCATCAGAACATTGAGTTAGCCTGTAGAACACTAATGGAAACACTAGAGCAGTAGTGGAACCATCAGAACATTGAGTTAACCTGTAGAACACTAAAGGAAACACTAGAACAGTTGTGGTACCATCAGAACATTGAGTTAACCTGTAGAACACTAAAGGAAACACTGGAACAGTAGTGGAACCATCAGAACACTGAGTTAACCTGGAACCACTAAAGGAAACACTAGAACAGTAGTGGAACCATCAGAACACTGAGTTAACCTGTAGAACACTAAAGGAAACACTAGAACAGTAGTGGAACCATCAGAACACTGAGTTAACCTGTAGAACACTAAAGGAAACACTAGAACAGTAGTGGAACCATCAGAACATTGAATTAACCTGTAGAACACTAAAGGAAACACTAGAACAGTAGTGGAACCGTCAGAACATTGAATTAACCTGTAGAACACTAAAGGAAACACTAGAACAGTAGTGGAACCATCAGAATATTGAGTTAACCTGTAGAACACTAAAGGAAACACTAGAACAGTAGTGGAACCATCAGAACATTGAGTTATCCTGGAACTACTAAAGGAAACACTAGAACAGTAGTGGAACCGTCAGAACATTGAATTAACCTGTAGAACACTAAAGGAAACACTAGAACAGTAGTGGAACCATCAGAACATTGAGTTATCCAGGATCCACTAAAGGAAACACTAGAACAGTAGTTGAACCATCAGAACATTGAGTTAACCTGTAGGACACTAAAGGAAACACTAGAACAGTAGTGGAACCATCAGAACATTGAGTTAACCTGTAGAACACTAATGGAAACACTGGAACAGTAGTGGAACCATCAGAACCCTGAGTTAACCTGTAGAACACTAAAGGAAACACTAGAACAGTAGTGGAACCATCAGAACATTGAGTTAACCTGTAGAACACTAAAGGAAACACTAGAACAGTAGTGGAACCATCCGAACATTGAGTTAACCTGTAGAACACTAATGGAAACACTGGAACAGTAGTGGAACCATCAGAACACTGAGTTAACCTGAAACCACTAAAGGAAACACTAGAACAGTAGTGGAACCATCAGATCATTGAGTTAACCTGTAGAACACTAAAGGAAACACTAGAAGAGTAGTGGAACCATCAGAACATTGAGTTAACCTCTAGAACACTAAAGGAAACACTAGAACAGTAGTGGAACCATCAGAACATTGAGTTAACCTGTAGAACACTAAAGGAAACACTAGAACAGTAGTGGAACCGTCAGAACATTGAATTAACCTGTAGAACACTAAAGGAAACACTAGAACAGTAGTGGAACCGTCAGAACATTGAATTAACCTGTAGAACACTAAAGGAAACACTAGAACAGTAGTGGAACCATCAGAACATTGAATTAACCTGTAGAACACTAAAGGAAACACTAGAACAGTAGTGTAACCATCAGAACATTGAGTTAACCTGGAACCACTAAAGGAAACACTAGAGCTGTAGTGGAACCATCAGAACATTGACTTAACCTGTACAACACTAAAGGAAACACTGAAACAGTAGTGGAACCATCAGAACACTGAGTTAACCTGGAACCACTAAAGGAAACACTAGAACAGTAGTGGAACCATCAGAACATTGAGTTAGCCTGTAGAACACTATTGGAAACACTAGAGCAGTAGTGGAACCATCAGAACATTGAGTTAACCTGTAGAACACTAAAGGAAACACTAGAACAGTTGTGGAACCATCAGAACATTGAGTTAACCTGTAGAACACTAAAGGAAACACTGGAACAGTAGTGGAACCATCAGAACACTGAGTTAACCTGGAACCACTAAAGGAAACACTAGAACAGTAGTGGAACCATCAGAACACTGAGTTAACCTGTAGAACACTAAAGGAAACACTAGACCAGTAGTAAAACCATCAGATCATTGAGTTAACCTGTAGAACACTAAAGGAAACACTAGAAGAGTAGTGGAACCATCAGAACATTGAGTTAACGTGTAGAACACTAAAGGAAACACTAGAACAGTAGTGGAACCGTCAGAACATTGAATTAACCTGTAGAACACTAAAGGAAACACTAGAACAGTAGTGGAACCATCAGAACATTGAATTAAGCTGTAGAACACTAAAGGAAACACTAGAACAGTAGTGTAACCATCAGAACATTGAGTTAACCTGGAACCACTAAAGCAAACACTAAAGCTGTAGTGGAACCATCAGAACATTGAGTTAACCTGGAACCACTAAAGGAAACACTAGAGCTGTAGTGGAACCATCAGAACATTGAGTTAACCTGGAACCACTAAAGGAAACACTAGAGCTGTAGTGGAACCATCAGAACATTTAGTTAACCTGTACAACACTAAAGGAAACACTGAAACAGTAGTGGAACCATCAGAACACTGAGTTAACCTGGAACCACTAAAGGAAACACTAGAACGGTAGTGGAACCATCAGAACATTGAGTTAGCCTGTAGAACACTAATGGAAACACTAGAGCAGTAGTGGAACCATCAGAACATTGAGATAACCTGTAGAACACTAAAGGAAACACTAGAACAGTAGTGGAACCATCAGAACATTGAGTTAACCTGTAGAACACTAAAGGAAACACTGGAACAGTAGTGGAACCATCAGAACACTGAGTTAACCTGGAACCACTAAAGGAAACACTAGAACAGTAGTGGAACCATCAGAACACTGAGTTAACCTGAGTTAACCTGTAGAACACTAAAGGAAACACTAGAACAGTAGTGGAACCATCAGAACACTGAGTTAACCTGTAGAACACTAAAGGAAACACTAGAACAGTAGTGGAACCATCAGATCATTGAATTAACCTGTAGAACACTAAAGGAAACACTGGAACATTAGTGGAACCATCAGAACACTGAGTTAACCTGAAACCACTAAAGGAAACACTGAAACAGTAGTGGAACCATCAGAACACTGAGTTAACCTGGAACCACTAAAGGAAACACTAGAACAGTAGTGGAACCATCAGAACATTGAGTTAGCCTGTAGAACACTAATGGAAACACTAGAGCAGTAGTGGAACCATCAGAACATTGAGTTAACCTGTAGAACACTAAAGGAAACACTAGAACAGTTGTGGTACCATCAGAACATTGAGTTAACCTGTAGAACACTAAAGGAAACACTGGAACAGTAGTGGAACCATCAGAACACTGAGTTAACCTGGAACCACTAAAGGAAACACTAGAACAGTAGTGGAACCATCAGAACACTGAGTTAACCTGTAGAACACTAAAGGAAACACTAGAACAGTAGTGGAACCATCAGAACACTGAGTTAACCTGTAGAACACTAAAGGAAACACTAGAACAGTAGTGGAACCATCAGAACATTGAATTAACCTGTAGAACACTAAAGGAAACACTAGAACAGTAGTGGAACCGTCAGAACATTGAATTAACCTGTAGAACACTAAAGGAAACACTAGAACAGTAGTGGAACCATCAGAATATTGAGTTAACCTGTAGAACACTAAAGGAAACACTAGAACAGTAGTGGAACCATCAGAACATTGAGTTATCCTGGAACTACTAAAGGAAACACTAGAACAGTAGTGGAACCGTCAGAACATTGAATTAACCTGTAGAACACTAAAGGAAACACTAGAACAGTAGTGGAACCATCAGAACATTGAGTTATCCAGGATCCACTAAAGGAAACACTAGAACAGTAGTTGAACCATCAGAACATTGAGTTAACCTGTAGGACACTAAAGGAAACACTAGAACAGTAGTGGAACCATCAGAACATTGAGTTAACCTGTAGAACACTAATGGAAACACTGGAACAGTAGTGGAACGATCAGAACCCTGAGTTAACCTGTAGAACACTAATGGAAACACTAGAACAGTAGTGGAACCATCAGAACATTGAGTTAACCTGTAGAACACTAAAGGAAACACTAGAACAGTAGTGGAACCATCAGAACATTGAGTTAACCTGTAGAACACTAATGGAAACACTGGAACAGTAGTGGAACCATCAGAACACTGAGTTAACCTGAAACCACTAAAGGAAACACTAGAACAGTAGTGGAACCATCAGATCATTGAGTTAACCTGTAGAACACTAAAGGAAACACTAGAAGAGTAGTGGAACCATCAGAACATTGAGTTAACCTCTAGAACACTAAAGGAAACACTAGAACAGTAGTGGAACCATCGGAACATTGAGTTAACCTGTAGAACACTAAAGGAAACACTAGAACAGTAGTGGAACCGTCAGAACATTGAATTAACCTGTAGAACACTAAAGGAAACACTAGAACAGTAGTGGAACCATCAGAACATTGAATTAACCTGTAGAACACTAAAGGAAACACTAGAACAGTAGTGGAACCATCAGAACATTGAATTAACCTGTAGAACACTAAAGGAAACACTAGAACAGTAGTGTAACCATCAGAACATTGAGTTAACCTGGAACCACTAAAGGAAACACTAGAGCTGTAGTGGAACCATCAGAACATTGAGTTAACCTGTACAACACTAAAGGAAACACTAGAACAATAGTGGAACCGTCAGAACATTGAATTAACCTGTAGAACACTAAAGGAAACACTAGAACAGTAGTTGAACCATCAGAACATTGAGTTAACCTGTAGAACACTAAAGGAAACACTAGAAGAGTAGTGGAACCATCAGAACATTGAGTTAGCCTGTAGAACACTAAAGGAAACACTAGAAAAGTAGTGGAACCATCAGAACATTGAGTTAACCTGTAGAACACTAAAGGAAACACTAGAACAATAGTGGAACCGTCAGAACATTGAATTAACCTGTAGAACACTAAAGGAAACACTAGAACAGTAGTTGAACCATCAGAACATTGAGTTAACCTGTAGAACACTAAAGGAAACACTAGAAGAGTAGTGGAACCATCAGAACATTGAGTTAGCCTGTAGAACACTAAAGGAAACACTAGAACAGTAGTGGAACCGTCCGAACATTGAGTTAACCTGTAGAACACTAAAGGAAACACTAGAACAGTAGTGGAACCGTCAGAACATTGAATTAACCTGTAGAACACTAAAGGAAACACTAGAACAGTAGTGGAACCATCAGAACATTGAGTTAACCTGTAGAACACTAAAGGAAACACTAGAACAGTAGTGGAACCGTCAGAACATTGAATTAACCTGTAGAACACTAAAGGAAACACTAGAACAGTAGTGGAACCATCAGAACATTGAGTTATCCTGGAACTACTAAAGGAAACACTAGAACAGTAGTGGAACCGTCAGAACATTGAGTTATCCAGGATCCACTAAAGGAAACACTAGAACAGTAGTTGAACCATCAGAACATTGAGTTAACCTGTAGGACACTAAAGGAAACACTAGAACAGTAGTGGAACCATCAGAACATTGAGTTAACCTGTAGAACACTAATGGAAACACTGGAACAGTAGTGGAACGATCAGAACCCTGAGTTAACCTGTAGAACACTAATGGAAACACTAGAACAGTAGTGGAACCATCAGAACATTGAGTTAACCTGTAGAACACTAAAGGAAACACTAGAACAGTAGTGGAACCATCAGAACATTGAGTTAACCTGTAGAACACTAATGGAAACACTGGAACAGTAGTGGAACCATCAGAACACTGAGTTAACCTGAAACCACTAAAGGAAACACTAGAACAGTAGTGGAACCATCAGATCATTGAGTTAACCTGTAGAACACTAAAGGAAACACTAGAAGAGTAGTGGAACCATCAGAACATTGAGTTAACCTCTAGAACACTAAAGGAAACACTAGAACAGTAGTGGAACCATCAGAACATTGAGTTAACCTGTAGAACACTAAAGGAAACACTAGAACAGTAGTGGAACCGTCAGAACATTGAATTAACCTGTAGAACACTAAAGGAAACACTAGAACAGTAGTGGAACCATCAGAACATTGAATTAACCTGTAGAACACTAAAGGAAACACTAGAACAGTAGTGTAACCATCAGAACATTGAATTAACCTGTAGAACACTAAAGGAAACACTAGAACAGTAGTGTAACCATCAGAACATTGAGTTAACCTGGAACCACTAAAGGAAACACTAGAGCTGTAGTGGAACCATCAGAACATTGAGTTAACCTGTACAACACTAAAGGAAACACTAGAACAATAGTGGAACCGTCAGAACATTGAATTAACCTGTAGAACACTAAAGGAAACACTAGAACAGTAGTTGAACCATCAGAACATTGAGTTAACCTGTAGAACACTAAAGGAAACACTAGAAGAGTAGTGGAACCATCAGAACATTGAGTTAGCCTGTAGAACACTAAAGGAAACACTAGAAAAGTAGTGGAACCATCAGAACATTGAGTTAACCTGTAGAACACTAAAGGAAACACTAGAACAATAGTGGAACCGTCAGAACATTGAATTAACCTGTAGAACACTAAAGGAAACACTAGAACAGTAGTTGAACCATCAGAACATTGAGTTAACCTGTAGAACACTAAAGGAAACACTAGAAGAGTAGTGGAACCATCAGAACATTGAGTTAGCCTGTAGAACACTAAAGGAAACACTAGAACAGTAGTGGAACCGTCAGAACATTGAGTTAACCTGTAGAACACTAAAGGAAACACTAGAACAGTAGTGGAACCGTCAGAACATTGAATTAACCTGTAGAACACTAAAGGAAACACTAGAACAGTAGTGGAACCATCAGAACATTGAGTTAACCTGTAGAACACTAAAGGAAACACTAGAACAGTAGTGGAACCGTCAGAACATTGAATTAACCTGTAGAACACTAAAGGAAACACTAGAACAGTAGTGGAACCATCAGAACATTGAATTAACCTGTAGAACACTAAAGGAAACAATAGAACAGTAGTGGAACCATCAGAACATTGAATTAACCTGTAGAACACTAAAGGAAACACTAGAACAGTAGTGTAACCATCAGAACATTGAGTTAACCTGGAACCACTAAAGGAAACACTAGAGCTGTAGTGGAACCATCAGAACATTGAGTTAACCTGTACAACACTAAAGGAAACACTGAAACAGTAGTGGAACCATCAGAACACTGAGTTAACCTGGAACCACTAAAGGAAACACTAGAACAGTAGTGGAACCATCAGAACATTGAGTTAGCCTGTAGAACACTAATGGAAACACTAGAGCAGTAGTGGAACCATCAGAACATTGAGTTAACCTGTAGAACACTAAAGGAAACACTAGAACAGTTGTGGAACCATCAGAACATTGAGTTAACCTGTAGAACACTAAAGGAAACACTGGAACAGTAGTGGAACCATCAGAACACTGAGTTAACCTGGAACCACTAAAGGAAACACTAGAACATTAGTGGAACCATCAGAACACTGAGTTAACCTGTAGAACACTAAAGGAAACACTAGACCAGTAGTAAAACCATCAGATCATTGAGTTAACCTGTAGAACACTAAAGGAAACACTAGAAGAGTAGTGGAACCATCAGAACATTGAGTTAACGTGTAGAACACTAAAGGAAACACTAGAACAGTAGTGGAACCGTCAGAACATTGAATTAACCTGTAGAACACTAAAAGAAACACTAGAACAGTAGTGGAACCATCAGAACATTGAATTAACCTGTAGAACACTAAAGGAAACACTAGAACAGTAGTGGAACCATCAGAACATTGAATTAAGCTGTAGAACACTAAAGGAAACACTAGAACAGTAGTGTAACCATCAGAACATTGAGTTAACCTGGAACCACTAAAGGAAACACTAAAGCTGTAGTGGAACCATCAGAACATTGAGTTAACCTGGAACCACTAAAGGAAACACTAGAGCTGTCGTGGAACCATCAGAACATTGAGTTAACCTGGAACCACTAAAGGAAACACTAGAGCTGTAGTGGAACCATCAGAACATTGAGTTAACCTGTACAACACTAAAGGAAACACTGAAACAGTAGTGGAACCATCAGAACACTGAGTTAACCTGGAACCACTAAAGGAAACACTAGAGATGTAGTGGAACCATCAGAACATTGAGTTAACCTGTACAACACTAAAGGAAACACTGAAACAGTAGTGGAACCATCAGAACACTGAGTTAACCTGGAACCACTAAAGGAAACACTTGAACGGTAGTGGAACCATCAGAACATTGAGTTAGCCTGTAGAACACTAATGGAAACACTAGAGCAGTAGTGGAACCATCAGAACATTGAGATAACCTGTAGAACACTAAAGGAAACACTAGAACAGTAGTGGAACCATCAGAACTTTGAGTTAACCTGTAGAACACTAAAGGAAACACTGGAACAGTAGTGGAACCATCAGAACACTGAGTTAACCTGGAACCACTAAAGGAAACACTAGAACAGTAGTGGAACCATCAGAACACTGAGTTAACCTGAGTTAACCTGTAGAACACTAAAGGAAACACTAGAACAGTAGTGGAACCATCAGAACATTGAGTTAACCTGGAACCACTAAAGGAAACACTAGAGCTGTAGTGGAACCATCAGAACATTGAGTTAACCTGTACAACACTAAAGGAAACACTGAAACAGTAGTGGGACCATCAGAACACTGAGTTAACCTGGAACCACTAAAGGAAACACTAGAACAGTAGTGGAACCATCAGAACATTGAGTTAGCCTGTAGAACACTAATGGAAACACTAGAGCAGTAGTGGAACCATCAGAACATTGAGTTAACCTGTAGAACACTAAAGGAAACACTAGAACAGTTGTGGAACCATCAGAACATTGAGTTAACCTGTAGAACACTAAAGGAAACACTGGAACAGTAGTGGAACCATCAGAACACTGAGTTAACCTGGAACCACTAAAGGAAACACTAGAACAGTAGTGGAACCATCAGAACACTGAGTTAACCTGTAGAACACTAAAGGAAACACTAGAACAGTAGTGGAACCATCAGAACATTGAGTTAACCTGTAGAACACTAAAGGAAACACTAGAACAGTAGTGGAACCATCAGAACATTGAGTTAACCTGTAGAACACTAATGGAAACACTGGAACAGTAGTGGAACCATCAGAACACTGAGTTAACCTGAAACCACTAAAGGAAACACTAGAACAGTAGTGGAACCATCAGATCATTGAGTTAACCTGTAGAACACTAAAGGAAACACTAGAAGAGTAGTGGAACCATCAGAACATTGAGTTAACCTCTAGAACACTAAAGGAAACACTAGAACAGTAGTGGAACCATCAGAACCTTGAGTTAACCTGTAGAACACTAAAGGAAACACTAGAACAGTAGTGGAACCTTCAGAACATTGAATTAACCTGTAGAACACTAAAGGAAACACTAGAACAGTAGTGGAACCATCAGAACATTGAATTAACCTGTAGAACACTAAAGGAAACACTAGAACAGTAGTGGAACCATCAGAACATTGAATTAACCTGTAGAACACTAAAGGAAACACTAGAACAGTAGTGTAACCATCAGAACATTGAGTTAACCTGGAACCACTAAAGGAAACACTAGAGCTGTAGTGGAACCATCAGAACATTGAGTTAACCTGTACAACACTAAAGGAAACACTGAAACAGTAGTGGGACCATCAGAACACTGAGTTAACCTGGAACCACTAAAGGAAACACTTGAACGGTAGTGGAACCATCAGAACATTGAGTTAGCCTGTAGAACACTAATGGAAACACTAGAGCTGTAGTGGAACCATCAGAACATTGAGTTAACCTGTACAACACTAAAGGAAACACTGAAACAGTAGTGGAACCATCAGAACACTGAGTTAACCTGGAACCACTAAAGGAAACACTAGAACAGTAGTGGAACCATCAGAACATTGAGTTAGCCTGTAGAACACTAATGGAAACACTAGAGCAGTAGTGGAACCATCAGAACATTGAGTTAACCTGTAGAACACTAAAGGAAACACTAGAACAGTTGTGGAACCATCAGAACATTGAGTTAACCTGTAGAACACTAAAGGAAACACTGGAACAGTAGTGGAACCATCAGAACACTGAGTTAACCTGGAACCACTAAAGGAAACACTAGAACATTAGTGGAACCATCAGAACACTGAGTTAACCTGTAGAACACTAAAGGAAACACTAGACCAGTAGTAAAACCATCAGATCATTGAGTTAACCTGTAGAACACTAAAGGAAACACTAGAAGAGTAGTGGAACCATCAGAACATTGAGTTAACGTGTAGAACACTAAAGGAAACACTAGAACAGTAGTGGAACCGTCAGAACATTGAATTAACCTGTAGAACACTAAAAGAAACACTAGAACAGTAGTGGAACCATCAGAACATTGAATTAACCTGTAGAACACTAAAGGAAACACTAGAACAGTAGTGGAACCATCAGAACATTGAATTAAGCTGTAGAACACTAAAGGAAACACTAGAACAGTAGTGTAACCATCAGAACATTGAGTTAACCTGGAACCACTAAAGGAAACACTAAAGCTGTAGTGGAACCATCAGAACATTGAGTTAACCTGGAACCACTAAAGGAAACACTAGAGCTGTAGTGGAACCATCAGAACATTGAGTTAACCTGGAACCACTAAAGGAAACACTAGAGCTGTAGTGGAACCATCAGAACATTGAGTTAACCTGTACAACACTAAAGGAAACACTGAAACAGTAGTGGAACCATCAGAACACTGAGTTAACCTGGAACCACTAAAGGAAACACTAGAGATGTAGTGGAACCATCAGAACATTGAGTTAACCTGTACAACACTAAAGGAAACACTGAAACAGTAGTGGAACCATCAGAACACTGAGTTAACCTGGAACCACTAAAGGAAACACTTGAACGGTAGTGGAACCATCAGAACATTGAGTTAGCCTGTAGAACACTAATGGAAACACTAGAGCAGTAGTGGAACCATCAGAACATTGAGATAACCTGTAGAACACTAAAGGAAACACTAGAACAGTAGTGGAACCATCAGAACTTTGAGTTAACCTGTAGAACACTAAAGGAAACACTGGAACAGTAGTGGAACCATCAGAACACTGAGTTAACCTGGAACCACTAAAGGAAACACTAGAACAGTAGTGGAACCATCAGAACACTGAGTTAACCTGAGTTAACCTGTAGAACACTAAAGGAAACACTAGAACAGTAGTGGAACCATCAGAACATTGAGTTAACCTGGAACCACTAAAGGAAACACTAGAGCTGTAGTGGAACCATCAGAACATTGAGTTAACCTGTACAACACTAAAGGAAACACTGAAACAGTAGTGGGACCATCAGAACACTGAGTTAACCTGGAACCACTAAAGGAAACACTAGAACAGTAGTGGAACCATCAGAACATTGAGTTAGCCTGTAGAACACTAATGGAAACACTAGAGCAGTAGTGGAACCATCAGAACATTGAGTTAACCTGTAGAACACTAAAGGAAACACTAGAACAGTTGTGGAACCATCAGAACATTGAGTTAACCTGTAGAACACTAAAGGAAACACTGGAACAGTAGTGGAACCATCAGAACACTGAGTTAACCTGGAACCACTAAAGGAAACACTAGAACAGTAGTGGAACCATCAGAACATTGAATTAACCTGTAGAACACTAAAGGAAACACTAGAACAGTAGTGGAACCATCAGAACATTGAATTAACCTGTAGAACACTAAAGGAAACACTAGAACAGTAGTGTAACCATCAGAACATTGAGTTAACCTGGAACCACTAAAGGAAACACTAGAGCTGTAGTGGAACCATCAGAACATTGAGTTAACCTGTACAACACTAAAGGAAACACTGAAACAGTAGTGGGACCATCAGAACACTGAGTTAACCTGGAACCACTAAAGGAAACACTTGAACGGTAGTGGAACCATCAGAACATTGAGTTAGCCTGTAGAACACTAATGGAAACACTAGAGCAGTAGTGGAACCATCAGAACATTGAGATAACCTGTAGAACACTAAAGGAAACACTAGAACAGTAGTGGAACCATCAGAACTTTGAGTTAACCTGTAGAACACTAAAGGAAACACTGGAACAGTAGTGGAACCATCAGAACACTGAGTTAACCTGGAACCACTAAAGGAAACACTAGAACAGTAGTGGAACCATCAGATCATTGAGTTAACCTGTAGAACACTAAAGGAAACACTAGAAGAGTAGTGGAACCATCAGAACATTGAGTTAACCTCTAGAACACTAAAGGAAACACTAGAACAGTAGTGGAACCATCAGAACATTGAGTTAACCTGTAGAACACTAAAGGAAACACTAGAACAGTAGTGGAACCTTCAGAACATTGAATTAACCTGTAGAACACTAAAGGAAACACTAGAACAGTAGTGGAACCATCAGAACATTGAATTAACCTGTAGAACACTAAAGGAAACACTAGAACAGTAGTGGAACCATCAGAACATTGAATTAACCTGTAGAACACTAAAGGAAACACTAGAACAGTAGTGTAACCATCAGAACATTGAGTTAACCTGGAACCACTACAGGAAACACTAGAGCTGTAGTGGAACCATCAGAACATTGAGTTAACCTGTACAACACTAAAGGAAACACTGAAACAGTAGTGGGACCATCAGAACACTGAGTTAACCTGGAACCACTAAAGGAAACACTAGAACAGTAGTGGAACCATCAGAACATTGAGTTAGCCTGTAGAACACTAATGGAAACACTAGAGCAGTAGTGGAACCATCAGAACATTGAGTTAACCTGTAGAACACTAAAGGAAACACTAGAACAGTTGTGGAACCATCAGAACATTGAGTTAACCTGTAGAACACTAAAGGAAACACTGGAACAGTAGTGGAACCATCAGAACACTGAGTTAACCTGGAACCACTAAAGGAAACACTAGAACAGTAGTGGAACCATCAGAACACTGAGTTAACCTGTAGAACACTAAAGGAAACACTAGAACAGTAGTGGAACCATCAGAACATTGAATTAAGCTGTAGAACACTAAAGGAAACACTAGAACAGTAGTGTAACCATCAGAACATTGAGTTAACCTGGAACCACTAAAGGAAACACTAAAGCTGTAGTGGAACCATCAGAACATTGAGTTAACCTGGAACCACTAAAGGAAACACTAGAGCTGTAGTGGAACCATCAGAACATTGAGTTAACCTGGAACCACTAAAGGAAACACTAGAGCTGTAGTGGAACCATCAGAACATTGAGTTAACCTGTACAACACTAAAGGAAACACTGAAACAGTAGTGGGACCATCAGAACACTGAGTTAACCTGGAACCACTAAAGGAAACACTAGAACAGTAGTGGAACCATCAGAACATTGAGTTAGCCTGTAGAACACTAATGGAAACACTAGAGCAGTAGTGGAACCATCAGAACATTGAGTTAACCTGTAGAACACTAAAGGAAACACTAGAACAGTTGTGGAACCATCAGAACATTGAGTTAACCTGTAGAACACTAAAGGAAACACTGGAACAGTAGTGGAACCATCAGAACACTGAGTTAACCTGGAACCACTAAAGGAAACACTAGAACAGTAGTGGAACCATCAGAACACTGAGTTAACCTGTAGAACACTAAAGGAAACACTAGACCAGTAGTAAAACCATCAGATCATTGAGTTAACCTGTAGAACACTAAAGGAAACACTAGAAGAGTAGTGGAACCATCAGAACATTGAGTTAACGTGTAGAACACTAAAGGAAACACTAGAACAGTAGTGGAACCGTCAGAACATTGAATTAACCTGTAGAACACTAAAAGAAACACTAGAACAGTAGTGGAACCATCAGAACATTGAATTAACCTGTAGAACACTAAAGGAAACACTAGAACAGTAGTGGAACCATCAGAACATTGAATTAAGCTGTAGAACACTAAAGGAAACACTAGAACAGTAGTGTAACCATCAGAACATTGAGTTAACCTGGAACCACTAAAGGAAACACTAAAGCTGTAGTGGAACCATCAGAACATTGAGTTAACCTGGAACCACTAAAGGAAACACTAGAGCTGTAGTGGAACCATCAGAACATTGAGTTAACCTGGAACCACTAAAGGAAACACTAGAGCTGTAGTGGAACCATCAGAACATTGAGTTAACCTGTACAACACTAAAGGAAACACTGAAACAGTAGTGGAACCATCAGAACACTGAGTTAACCTGGAACCACTAAAGGAAACACTAGAGATGTAGTGGAACCATCAGAACATTGAGTTAACCTGTACAACACTAAAGGAAACACTGAAACAGTAGTGGAACCATCAGAACACTGAGTTAACCTGGAACCACTAAAGGAAACACTTGAACGGTAGTGGAACCATCAGAACATTGAGTTAGCCTGTAGAACACTAATGGAAACACTAGAGCAGTAGTGGAACCATCAGAACATTGAGATAACCTGTAGAACACTAAAGGAAACACTAGAACAGTAGTGGAACCATCAGAACTTTGAGTTAACCTGTAGAACACTAAAGGAAACACTGGAACAGTAGTGGAACCATCAGAACACTGAGTTAACCTGGAACCACTAAAGGAAACACTAGAACAGTAGTGGAACCATCAGAACACTGAGTTAACCTGAGTTAACCTGTAGAACACTAAAGGAAACACTAGAACAGTAGTGGAACCATCAGAACATTGAGTTAACCTGGAACCACTAAAGGAAACACTAGAGCTGTAGTGGAACCATCAGAACATTGAGTTAACCTGTACAACACTAAAGGAAACACTGAAACAGTAGTGGGACCATCAGAACACTGAGTTAACCTGGAACCACTAAAGGAAACACTAGAACAGTAGTGGAACCATCAGAACATTGAGTTAGCCTGTAGAACACTAATGGAAACACTAGAGCAGTAGTGGAACCATCAGAACATTGAGTTAACCTGTAGAACACTAAAGGAAACACTAGAACAGTTGTGGAACCATCAGAACATTGAGTTAACCTGTAGAACACTAAAGGAAACACTGGAACAGTAGTGGAACCATCAGAACACTGAGTTAACCTGGAACCACTAAAGGAAACACTAGAACAGTAGTGGAACCATCAGAACATTGAATTAACCTGTAGAACACTAAAGGAAACACTAGAACAGTAGTGGAACCATCAGAACATTGAATTAACCTGTAGAACACTAAAGGAAACACTAGAACAGTAGTGTAACCATCAGAACATTGAGTTAACCTGGAACCACTAAAGGAAACACTAGAGCTGTAGTGGAACCATCAGAACATTGAGTTAACCTGTACAACACTAAAGGAAACACTGAAACAGTAGTGGGACCATCAGAACACTGAGTTAACCTGGAACCACTAAAGGAAACACTTGAACGGTAGTGGAACCATCAGAACATTGAGTTAGCCTGTAGAACACTAATGGAAACACTAGAGCAGTAGTGGAACCATCAGAACATTGAGATAACCTGTAGAACACTAAAGGAAACACTAGAACAGTAGTGGAACCATCAGAACTTTGAGTTAACCTGTAGAACACTAAAGGAAACACTGGAACAGTAGTGGAACCATCAGAACACTGAGTTAACCTGGAACCACTAAAGGAAACACTAGAACAGTAGTGGAACCATCAGATCATTGAGTTAACCTGTAGAACACTAAAGGAAACACTAGAAGAGTAGTGGAACCATCAGAACATTGAGTTAACCTCTAGAACACTAAAGGAAACACTAGAACAGTAGTGGAACCATCAGAACATTGAGTTAACCTGTAGAACACTAAAGGAAACACTAGAACAGTAGTGGAACCTTCAGAACATTGAATTAACCTGTAGAACACTAAAGGAAACACTAGAACAGTAGTGGAACCATCAGAACATTGAATTAACCTGTAGAACACTAAAGGAAACACTAGAACAGTAGTGGAACCATCAGAACATTGAATTAACCTGTAGAACACTAAAGGAAACACTAGAACAGTAGTGTAACCATCAGAACATTGAGTTAACCTGGAACCACTACAGGAAACACTAGAGCTGTAGTGGAACCATCAGAACATTGAGTTAACCTGTACAACACTAAAGGAAACACTGAAACAGTAGTGGGACCATCAGAACACTGAGTTAACCTGGAACCACTAAAGGAAACACTAGAACAGTAGTGGAACCATCAGAACATTGAGTTAGCCTGTAGAACACTAATGGAAACACTAGAGCAGTAGTGGAACCATCAGAACATTGAGTTAACCTGTAGAACACTAAAGGAAACACTAGAACAGTTGTGGAACCATCAGAACATTGAGTTAACCTGTAGAACACTAAAGGAAACACTGGAACAGTAGTGGAACCATCAGAACACTGAGTTAACCTGGAACCACTAAAGGAAACACTAGAACAGTAGTGGAACCATCAGAACACTGAGTTAACCTGTAGAACACTAAAGGAAACACTAGAACAGTAGTGGAACCATCAGAACATTGAATTAAGCTGTAGAACACTAAAGGAAACACTAGAACAGTAGTGTAACCATCAGAACATTGAGTTAACCTGGAACCACTAAAGGAAACACTAAAGCTGTAGTGGAACCATCAGAACATTGAGTTAACCTGGAACCACTAAAGGAAACACTAGAGCTGTAGTGGAACCATCAGAACATTGAGTTAACCTGGAACCACTAAAGGAAACACTAGAGCTGTAGTGGAACCATCAGAACATTGAGTTAACCTGTACAACACTAAAGGAAACACTGAAACAGTAGTGGGACCATCAGAACACTGAGTTAACCTGGAACCACTAAAGGAAACACTAGAACAGTAGTGGAACCATCAGAACATTGAGTTAGCCTGTAGAACACTAATGGAAACACTAGAGCAGTAGTGGAACCATCAGAACATTGAGTTAACCTGTAGAACACTAAAGGAAACACTAGAACAGTTGTGGAACCATCAGAACATTGAGTTAACCTGTAGAACACTAAAGGAAACACTGGAACAGTAGTGGAACCATCAGAACACTGAGTTAACCTGGAACCACTAAAGGAAACACTAGAACAGTAGTGGAACCATCAGAACACTGAGTTAACCTGTAGAACACTAAAGGAAACACTAGACCAGTAGTAAAACCATCAGATCATTGAGTTAACCTGTAGAACACTAAAGGAAACACTAGAAGAGTAGTGGAACCATCAGAACATTGAGTTAACGTGTAGAACACTAAAGGAAACACTAGAACAGTAGTGGAACCGTCAGAACATTGAATTAACCTGTAGAACACTAAAAGAAACACTAGAACAGTAGTGGAACCATCAGAACATTGAATTAACCTGTAGAACACTAAAGGAAACACTAGAACAGTAGTGGAACCATCAGAACATTGAATTAAGCTGTAGAACACTAAAGGAAACACTAGAACAGTAGTGTAACCATCAGAACATTGAGTTAACCTGGAACCACTAAAGGAAACACTAAAGCTGTAGTGGAACCATCAGAACATTGAGTTAACCTGTACAACACTAAAGGAAACACTGAAACAGTAGTGGAACCATCAGAACACTGAGTTAACCTGGAACCACTAAAGGAAACACTAGAGATGTAGTGGAACCATCAGAACATTGAGTTAACCTGTACAACACTAAAGGAAACACTGAAACAGTAGTGGAACCATCAGAACACTGAGTTAACCTGAAACCACTAAAGGAAACACTAGAACGGTAGTGGAACCATCAGAACATTGAGTTAGCCTGTAGAACACTAATGGAAACACTAGAGCAGTAGTGGAACCATCAGAACATTGAGATAACCTGTAGAACACTAAAGGAAACACTAGAACAGTAGTGGAACCATCAGAACATTGAGTTAACCTGTAGGACACTAAAGGAAACACTGGAACAGAATTGGAACCATCAGAACACTGAGTTAACCTGGAACCACTAAAGGAAACACTAGAACAGTAGTGGAACCATCAGAACACTGAGTTAACCTGAGTTAACCTGTAGAACACTAAAGGAAACACTAGAACAGTAGTGGAACCATCAGAACACTGAGTTAACCTGTAGAACACTAAAGGAAACACTAGAACAGTAGTGGAACCATCAGATCATTGAATTAACCTGTAGAACACTAAAGGAAACACTGGAACAGTAGTGGAACCATCAGAACACTGAGTTAACCTGAAACCACTAAAGGAAACACTGAAACAGTAGTGGAACCATCAGAACACTGAGTTAACCTGGAACCACTAAAGGAAACACTAGAACAGTAGTGGAACCATCAGAACATTGAGTTAGCCTGTAGAACACTAATGGAAACACTAGAGCAGTAGTGGAACCATCAGAACATTGAGTTAACCTGTAGAACACTAAAGGAAACACTAGAACAGTTGTGGTACCATCAGAACATTGAGTTAACCTGTAGAACACTAAAGGAAACACTGGAACAGTAGTGGAACCATCAGAACACTGAGTTAACCTGGAACCACTAAAGGAAACACTAGAACAGTAGTGGAACCATCAGAACACTGAGTTAACCTGTAGAACACTAAAGGAAACACTAGAACAGTAGTGGAACCATCAGAACACTGAGTTAACCTGTAGAACACTAAAGGAAACACTAGAACAGTAGTGGAACCATCAGAACATTGAATTAACCTGTAGAACACTAAAGGAAACACTAGAACAGTAGTGGAACCGTCAGAACATTGAATTAACCTGTAGAACACTAAAGGAAACACTGGAACAGTAGTGGAACCATCAGAACACTGAGTTAACCTGGAACCACTAAAGGAAACACTAGAACAGTAGTGGAACCATCAGAACACTGAGTTAACCTGAGTTAACCTGTAGAACACTAAAGGAAACACTAGAACAGTAGTGGAACCATCAGAACATTGAGTTATCCTGGAACTACTAAAGGAAACACTAGAACAGTAGTGGAACCGTCAGAACATTGAATTAACCTGTAGAACACTAAAGGAAACACTAGAACAGTAGTGGAACCATCAGAACATTGAGTTATCCTGGAACTACTAAAGGAAACACTAGAACAGTAGTGGAACCGTCAGAACATTGAATTAACCTGTAGAACACTAAAGGAAACACTAGAACAGTAGTGGAACCATCAGAACATTGAGTTATCCAGGATCCACTAAAGGAAACACTAGAACAGTAGTTGAACCATCAGAACATTGAGTTAACCTGTAGGACACTAAAGGAAACACTAGAACAGTAGTGGAACCATCAGAACATTGAGTTAACCTGTAGAACACTAATGGAAACACTGGAACAGTAGTGGAACCATCAGAACCCTGAGTTAACCTGTAGAACACTAAAGGAAACACTAGAACAGTAGTGGAACCATCAGAACATTGAGTTAACCTGTAGAACACTAAAGGAAACACTAGAACAGTAGTGGAACCATCAGAACATTGAGTTAACCTGTAGAACACTAATGGAAACACTGGAACAGTAGTGGAACCATCAGAACACTGAGTTAACCTGAAACCACTAAAGGAAACACTAGAACAGTAGTGGAACCATCAGATCATTGAGTTAACCTGTAGAACACTAAAGGAAACACTAGAAGAGTAGTGGAACCATCAGAACATTGAGTTAACCTCTAGAACACTAAAGGAAACACTAGAACAGTAGTGGAACCATCAGAACATTGAGTTAACCTGTAGAACACTAAAGGAAACACTAGAACAGTAGTGGAACCGTCAGAACATTGAATTAACCTGTAGAACACTAAAGGAAACACTAGAACAGTAGTGGAACCATCAGAACATTGAATTAACCTGTAGAACACTAAAGGAAACACTAGAACAGTAGTGGAACCATCAGAACATTGAATTAACCTGTAGAACACTAAAGGAAACACTAGAACAGTAGTGTAACCATCAGAACATTGAGTTAACCTGGAACCACTAAAGGAAACACTAGAGCTGTAGTGGAACCATCAGAACATTGAGTTAACCTGTACAACACTAAAGGAAACACTGAAACAGTAGTGGAACCATCAGAACACTGAGTTAACCTGGAACCACTAAAGGAAACACTAGAACAGTAGTGGAACCATCAGAACATTGAGTTAGCCTGTAGAACACTAATGGAAACACTAGAGCAGTAGTGGAACCATCAGAACATTGAGTTAACCTGTAGAACACTAAAGGAAACACTAGAACAGTTGTGGAACCATCAGAACATTGAGTTAACCTGTAGAACACTAAAGGAAACACTGGAACAGTAGTGGAACCATCAGAACACTGAGTTAACCTGGAACCACTAAAGGAAACACTAGAACAGTAGTGGAACCATCAGAACACTGAGTTAACCTGTAGAACACTAAAGGAAACACTAGACCAGTAGTAAAACCATCAGATCATTGAGTTAACCTGTAGAACACTAAAGGAAACACTAGAAGAGTAGTGGAACCATCAGAACATTGAGTTAACGTGTAGAACACTAAAGGAAACACTAGAACAGTAGTGGAACCGTCAGAACATTGAATTAACCTGTAGAACACTAAAAGAAACACTAGAACAGTAGTGGAACCATCAGAACATTGAATTAACCTGTAGAACACTAAAGGAAACACTAGAACAGTAGTGGAACCATCAGAACATTGAATTAAGCTGTAGAACACTAAAGGAAACACTAGAACAGTAGTGTAACCATCAGAACATTGAGTTAACCTGGAACCACTAAAGGAAACACTAAAGCTGTAGTGGAACCATCAGAACATTGAGTTAACCTGGAACCACTAAAGGAAACACTAGAGCTGTAGTGGAACCATCAGAACATTGAGTTAACCTGGAACCACTAAAGGAAACACTAGAGCTGTAGTGGAACCATCAGAACATTGAGTTAACCTGTACAACACTAAAGGAAACACTGAAACAGTAGTGGAACCATCAGAACACTGAGTTAACCTGGAACCACTAAAGGAAACACTAGAGATGTAGTGGAACCATCAGAACATTGAGTTAACCTGTACAACACTAAAGGAAACACTGAAACAGTAGTGGAACCATCAGAACACTGAGTTAACCTGGAACCACTAAAGGAAACACTAGAACGGTAGTGGAACCATCAGAACATTGAGTTAGCCTGTAGAACACTAATGGAAACACTAGAGCAGTAGTGGAACCATCAGAACATTGAGATAACCTGTAGAACACTAAAGGAAACACTAGAACAGTAGTGGAACCATCAGAACATTGAGTTAACCTGTAGAACACTAAAGGAAACACTGGAACAGTAGTGGAACCATCAGAACACTGAGTTAACCTGGAACCACTAAAGGAAACACTAGAACTGTAGTGGAACCATCAGAACACTGAGTTAACCTGAGTTAACCTGTAGAACACTAAAGGAAACACTAGAACAGTAGTGGAACCATCAGAACACTGAGTTAACCTGTAGAACACTAAAGGAAACACTAGAACAGTAGTGGAACCATCAGATCATTGAATTAACCTGTAGAACACTAAAGGAAACACTGGAACAGTAGTGGAACCATCAGAACACTGAGTTAACCTCAAACCACTAAAGGAAACACTGAAACAGTAGTGGAACCATCAGAACACTGAGTTAACCTGGAACCACTAAAGGAAACACTAGAACAGTAGTGGAACCATCAGAACATTGAGTTAGCCTGTAGAACACTAATGGAAACACGAGAGCAGTAGTGGAACCATCAGAACATTGAGATAACCTGTAGAACACTAAAGGAAACACTAGAACAGTAGTGGAAGCATCAGAACATTGAGTTAACCTGTAGAACACTAAAGGAAACACTGGAACAGTAGTGGAACCATCAGAACACTGAGTTAACCTGGAACCACTAAAGGAAACACTAGAACAGTAGTGGAACCATCAGAACACTGAGTTAACCTGAGTTAACCTGTAGAACACTAAAGGAAACACTAGAACAGTAGTGGAACCATCAGAACACTGAGTTAACCTGTAGAACACTAAAGGAAACACTAGAACAGTAGTGGAACCATCAGATCATTGAATTAACCTGTAGAACACTAAAGGAAACACTGGAACAGTAGTGGAACCATCAGAACACTGAGTTAACCTGAAACCACTAAAGGAAACACTGAAACAGTAGTGGAACCATCAGAACACTGAGTTAACCTGGAACCACTAAAGGAAACACTAGAACAGTAGTGGAACCATCAGAACATTGAGTTAGCCTGTAGAACACTAATGGAAACACTAGAGCAGTAGTGGAACCATCAGAACATTGAGTTAACCTGTAGAACACTAAAGGAAACACTAGAACAGTTGTGGTACCATCAGAACATTGAGTTAACCTGTAGAACACTAAAGGAAACACTGGAACAGTAGTGGAACCATCAGAACACTGAGTTAACCTGGAACCACTAAAGGAAACACTAGAACAGTAGTGGAACCATCAGAACACTGAGTTAACCTGTAGAACACTAAAGGAAACACTAGAACAGTAGTGGAACCATCAGAACACTGAGTTAACCTGTAGAACACTAAAGGAAACACTAGAACAGTAGTGGAACCGTCAGAACATTGAATTAACCTGTAGAACACTAAAGGAAACACTAGAACAGTAGTGGAACCATCAGAATATTGAGTTAACCTGTAGAACACTAAAGGAAACACTAGAACAGTAGTGGAACCATCAGAACATTGAGTTATCCTGGAACTACTAAAGGAAACACTAGAACAGTAGTGGAACCGTCAGAACATTGAATTAACCTGTAGAACACTAAAGGAAACACTAGAACAGTAGTGGAACCATCAGAACATTGAGTTATCCAGGATCCACTAAAGGAAACACTAGAACAGTAGTTGAACCATCAGAACATTGAGTTAACCTGTAGGACACTAAAGGAAACACTAGAACAGTAGTGGAACCATCAGAACATTGAGTTAACCTGTAGAACACTAATGGAAACACTGGAACAGTAGTGGAACCATCAGAACCCTGAGTTAACCTGTAGAACACTAAAGGAAACACTAGAACAGTAGTGGAACCATCAGAACATTGAGTTAACCTGTAGAACACTAAAGGAAACACTAGAACAGTAGTGGAACCATCAGAACATTGAGTTAACCTGTAGAACACTAATGGAAACACTGGAACAGTAGTGGAACCATCAGAACACTGAGTTAACCTGAAACCACTAAAGGAAACACTAGAACAGTAGTGGAACCATCAGATCATTGAGTTAACCTGTAGAACACTAAAGGAAACACTAGAAGAGTAGTGGAACCATCAGAACATTGAGTTAACCTCTAGAACACTAAAGGAAACACTAGAACAGTAGTGGAACCATCAGAACATTGAGTTAACCTGTAGAACACTAAAGGAAACACTAGAACAGTAGTGGAACCGTCAGAACATTGAATTAACCTGTAGAACACTAAAGGAAACACTAGAACAGTAGTGGAACCATCAGAACATTGAATTAACCTGTAGAACACTAAAGGAAACACTAGAACAGTAGTGGAACCATCAGAACATTGAATTAACCTGTAGAACACTAAAGGAAACACTAGAACAGTAGTGTAACCATCAGAACATTGAGTTAACCTGAAACCACTAAAGGAAACACTGAAACAGTAGTGGAACCATCAGAACACTGAGTTAACCTGGAACCACTAAAGGAAACACTAGAACAGTAGTGGAACCATCAGAACATTGAGTTAGCCTGTAGAACACTAATGGAAACACTAGAGCAGTAGTGGAACCATCAGAACATTGAGTTAACCTGTAGAACACTAAAGGAAACACTAGAACAGTTGTGGTACCATCAGAACATTGAGTTAACCTGTAGAACACTAAAGGAAACACTGGAACAGTAGTGGAACCATCAGAACACTGAGTTAACCTGGAACCACTAAAGGAAACACTAGAACAGTAGTGGAACCATCAGAACACTGAGTTAACCTGTAGAACACTAAAGGAAACACTAGAACAGTAGTGGAACCATCAGAACACTGAGTTAACCTGTAGAACACTAAAGGAAACACTAGAACAGTAGTGGAACCGTCAGAACATTGAATTAACCTGTAGAACACTAAAGGAAACACTAGAACAGTAGTGGAACCATCAGAATATTGAGTTAACCTGTAGAACACTAAAGGAAACACTAGAACAGTAGTGGAACCATCAGAACATTGAGTTATCCTGGAACTACTAAAGGAAACACTAGAACAGTAGTGGAACCGTCAGAACATTGAATTAACCTGTAGAACACTAAAGGAAACACTAGAACAGTAGTGGAACCATCAGAACATTGAGTTATCCAGGATCCACTAAAGGAAACACTAGAACAGTAGTTGAACCATCAGAACATTGAGTTAACCTGTAGGACACTAAAGGAAACACTAGAACAGTAGTGGAACCATCAGAACATTGAGTTAACCTGTAGAACACTAATGGAAACACTGGAACAGTAGTGGAACCATCAGAACCCTGAGTTAACCTGTAGAACACTAAAGGAAACACTAGAACAGTAGTGGAACCATCAGAACATTGAGTTAACCTGTAGAACACTAAAGGAAACACTAGAACAGTAGTGGAACCATCAGAACATTGAGTTAACCTGTAGAACACTAATGGAAACACTGGAACAGTAGTGGAACCATCAGAACACTGAGTTAACCTGAAACCACTAAAGGAAACACTAGAACAGTAGTGGAACCATCAGATCATTGAGTTAACCTGTAGAACACTAAAGGAAACACTAGAAGAGTAGTGGAACCATCAGAACATTGAGTTAACCTCTAGAACACTAAAGGAAACACTAGAACAGTAGTGGAACCATCAGAACATTGAGTTAACCTGTAGAACACTAAAGGAAACACTAGAACAGTAGTGGAACCGTCAGAACATTGAATTAACCTGTAGAACACTAAAGGAAACACTAGAACAGTAGTGGAACCATCAGAACATTGAATAAACCTGTAGAACACTAAAGGAAACACTAGAACAGTAGTGGAACCATCAGAACATTGAATTAACCTGTAGAACACTAAAGGAAACACTAGAACAGTAGTGTAACCATCAGAACATTGAGTTAACCTGGAACCACTAAAGGAAACACTAGAGCTGTAGTGGAACCATCAGAACATTGAGTTAACCTGTACAACACTAAAGGAAACACTGAAACAGTAGTGGAACCATCAGAACACTGAGTTAACCTGGAACCACTAAAGGAAACACTAGAACAGTAGTGGAACCATCAGAACATTGAGTTAGCCTGTAGAACACTAATGGAAACACTAGAGCAGTAGTGGAACCATCAGAACATTGAGTTAACCTGTAGAACACTAAAGGAAACACTAGAACAGTTGTGGAACCATCAGAACATTGAGTTAACCTGTAGAACACTAAAGGAAACACTGGAACAGTAGTGGAACCATCAGAACACTGAGTTAACCTGGAACCACTAAAGGAAACACTAGAACAGTAGTGGAACCATCAGAACACTGAGTTAACCTGTAGAACACTAAAGGAAACACTAGACCAGTAGTAAAACCATCAGATCATTGAGTTAACCTGTAGAACACTAAAGGAAACACTAGAAGAGTAGTGGAACCATCAGAACATTGAGTTAACGTGTAGAACACTAAAGGAAACACTAGAACAGTAGTGGAACCGTCAGAACATTGAATTAACCTGTAGAACACTAAAAGAAACACTAGAACAGTAGTGGAACCATCAGAACATTGAATTAACCTGTAGAACACTAAAGGAAACACTAGAACAGTAGTGGAACCATCAGAACATTGAATTAAGCTGTAGAACACTAAAGGAAACACTAGAACAGTAGTGTAACCATCAGAACATTGAGTTAACCTGGAACCACTAAAGGAAACACTAAAGCTGTAGTGGAACCATCAGAACATTGAGTTAACCTGTACAACACTAAAGGAAACACTGAAACAGTAGTGGAACCATCAGAACACTGAGTTAACCTGGAACCACTAAAGGAAACACTAGAGATGTAGTGGAACCATCAGAACATTGAGTTAACCTGTACAACACTAAAGGAAACACTGAAACAGTAGTGGAACCATCAGAACACTGAGTTAACCTGGAACCACTAAAGGAAACACTAGAGCTGTAGTGGAACCATCAGAACATTGAGTTAACCTGGAACCACTAAAGGAAACACTAGAGCTGTAGTGGAACCATCAGAACATTGAGTTAACCTGTACAACACTAAAGGAAACACTGAAACAGTAGTGGAACCATCAGAACACTGAGTTAACCTGGAACCACTAAAGGAAACACTAGAGATGTAGTGGAACCATCAGAACATTGAGTTAACCTGTACAACACTAAAGGAAACACTGAAACAGTAGTGGAACCATCAGAACACTGAGTTAACCTGGAACCACTAAAGGAAACACTAGAACGGTAGTGGAACCATCAGAACATTGAGTTAGCCTGTAGAACACTAATGGAAACACTAGAGCAGTAGTGGAACCATCAGAACATTGAGATAACCTGTAGAACACTAAAGGAAACACTAGAACAGTAGTGGAACCATCAGAACATTGAGTTAACCTGTAGAACACTAAAGGAAACACTGGAACAGTAGTGGAACCATCAGAACACTGAGTTAACCTGGAACCACTAAAGGAAACACTAGAACAGTAGTGGAACCATCAGAACACTGAGTTAACCTGAGTTAACCTGTAGAACACTAAAGGAAACACTAGAACAGTAGTGGAACCATCAGAACACTGAGTTAACCTGTAGAACACTAAAGGAAACACTAGAACAGTAGTGGAACCATCAGATCATTGAATTAACCTGTAGAACACTAAAGGAAACACTGGAACAGTAGTGGAACCATCAGAACACTGAGTTAACCTGAAACCACTAAAGGAAACACTGAAACAGTAGTGGAACCATCAGAACACTGAGTTAACCTGGAACCACTAAAGGAAACACTAGAACAGTAGTGGAACCATCAGAACATTGAGTTAGCCTGTAGAACACTAATGGAAACACGAGAGCAGTAGTGGAACCATCAGAACATTGAGTTAACCTGTAGAACACTAAAGGAAACACTAGAACAGTTGTGGTACCATCAGAACATTGAGTTAACCTGTAGAACACTAAAGGAAACACTGGAACAGTAGTGGAACCATCAGAACACTGAGTTAACCTGGAACCACTAAAGGAAACACTAGAACAGTAGTGGAACCATCAGAACACTGAGTTAACCTGTAGAACACTAAAGGAAACACTAGAACAGTAGTGGAACCATCAGAACATTGAATTAACCTGTAGAACACTAAAGGAAACACTAGAACAGTAGTGGAACCGTCAGAACATTGAATTAACCTGTAGAACACTAAAGGAAACACTAGAACAGTAGTGGAACCATCAGAATATTGAGTTAACCTGTAGAACACTAAAGGAAACACTAGAACAGTAGTGGAACCATCAGAACATTGAGTTATCCTGGAACTACTAAAGGAAACACTAGAACAGTAGTGGAACCGTCAGAACATTGAATTAACCTGTAGAACACTAAAGGAAACACTAGAACAGTAGTGGAACCATCAGAACATTGAGTTATCCAGGATCCACTAAAGGAAACACTAGAACAGTAGTTGAACCATCAGAACATTGAGTTAACCTGTAGGACACTAAAGGAAACACTAGAACAGTAGTGGAACCGTCAGAACATTGAGTTAACCTGTAGAACACTAAAGGAAACACTAGAACAGTAGTGGAACCGTCAGAACATTGAATTAACCTGTAGATCACTAAAGGAAACACTAGAACAGTAGTGGAAACATCAGAATATTGAGTTAACCTGTAGAACACTAAAGGAAACACTAGAACAGTAGTGGAACCATCAGAACATTGAGTTATCCTGGAACTACTAAAGGAAACACTAGAACAGTAGTTGAACCATCAGAACATTGAGTTAACCTGTAGAACACTAAAGGAAACACTAGAAGAGTAGTGGAACCATCAGAACATTGAGTTAGCCTGTAGAACACTAAAGGAAACACTAGAACAGTAGTGGAACCGTCAGAACATTGAATTAACCTGTAGAACACTAAAGGAAACACTAGAACAGTAGTGGAACCATCAGAACATTGAGTTATCCTGGAACTACTAAAGGAAACACTAGAACAGTAGTTGAACCATCAGAACATTGAGTTAACCTGTAGAACACTAAAGGAAATACTAGAACAGTAGTGAAACCATCAGAACATTGAGTTAACTTGTAGAACACTAAAGGAAACACTAGAAAAGTAGTGGAACGATCAGAATATTGAGTTAACCTGTAGAACACTAAAGGAAACACTAGAACAGTAGTGGAACCATCAGAACATTGAGTTATCCAGGATCCACTAAAGGAAACACTAGAACAGTAGTTGAACCATCAGAACATTGAGTTAACCTGTAGAACACTAAAGGAAACACTAGAACAGTAGTGGAACCGTCAGAACATTGAGTTAACCTGTAGAACACTAAAGGAAACACTAGAACAGTAGTGGAACCGTCAGAACATTGAATTAACCTGTAGAACACTAAAGGAAACACTAGAACAGTAGTGGAACCATCAGAATATTGAGTTAACCTGTAGAACACTAAAGGAAACACTAGAACAGTAGTGGAACCATCAGAACATTGAGTTAACCTGTAGAACACTAAAGGAAACACTAGAACAGTAGTGGAACCATCAGAACATTGAGTTAACCTGTAGAACACTAAAGGAAACACTAGAACAGTAGTGGAACCATCAGAACATTGAGTTATCCAGGATCCACTAAAGGAAACACTAGAACAGTAGTTGAACCATCAGAACATTGAGTTAACCTGTAGAACACTAAAGGAAACACTAGAACAGTAGTGGAACCGTCAGAACATTGAATTAACCTGTAGAACACTAAAGGAAACACTAGAACAGTAGTGGAACCATCAGAACATTGAGTTATCCAGGATCCACTAAAGGAAACACTAGAACAGTAGTTGAACCGTCAGAACATTGAATTAACCTGTAGAACACTAAACGAAACACTAGAACAGTAGTGGAACCATCAGAACATTCAGTTAACCTGTAGAACACTAAAGGAAACACTAGAACAGTAGTGGAACCATCAGAACATTGAGTTAACCTGGAACCACTAAAGGAAACACTAGAACAGTAGTGGAACCATCAGAACATTGAGTTATCCTGGAACCACTAAAGGAAACACTAGAACAGTAGTTGAACCATCAGAACATTGAGTTAACCTGGAACCACTAAAGGAAACACTAGAACAGTAGTGGAACCATCAGAACATTGAGTTATCCTGGAACCACTAAAGGAAACACTAGAACAGTAGTTGAACCATCAGAACATTGAGTTAACCTGTAGGACACTAAAGGAAACACTAGAACAGTAGTGGAACCGTCAGAACATTGAGTTAACCTGTAGAACACTAATGGAAACACTAGAACAGTAGTGGAACAGTCAGAACATTGAATTAACCTGTAGAACACTAAAGGAAACACTAGAACAGTAGTGGAACCATCAGAACATTGAGTTATCCTGGAACTACTAAAGGAAACACTAGAACAGTAGTTGAACCATCAGAACATTGAGTTAACCTGTAGAACACTAAAGGAAACACTAGAAGAGTAGTGGAACCATCAGAACATTGAGTTAGCCTGTAGAACACTAAAGGAAACACTAGAAAAGTAGTGGAACCATCAGAACATTGAGTTAACCTGTAGAACACTAAAGGAAACACTAGAACAATAGTGGAACCGTCAGAACATTGAATTAACCTGTAGAACACTAAAGGAAACACTAGAACAGTAGTTGAACCATCAGAACATTGAGTTAACCTGTAGAACACTAAAGGAAACACTAGAAGAGTAGTGGAACCATCAGAACATTGAGTTAGCCTGTAGAACACTAAAGGAAACACTAGAACAGTAGTGGAACCGTCAGAACATTGAGTTAACCTGTAGAACACTAAAGGAAACACTAGAACAGTAGTGGAACCGTCAGAACATTGAATTAACCTGTAGAACACTAAAGGAAACACTAGAACAGTAGTGGAACCATCAGAACATTGAGTTAACCTGTAGAACACTAAAGGAAACACTAGAACAGTAGTGGAACCGTCAGAACATTGAGTTAACCTGTAGAACACTAAAGGAAACACTAGAACAGTAGTGGAACCGTCAGAACATTGAATTAACCTGTAGAACACTAAAGGAAACACTAGAACAGTAGTGGAACCATCAGAACATTGAATAAACCTGTAGAACACTAAAGGAAACACTAGAACAGTAGTGGAACCATCAGAACATTGAATTAACCTGTAGAACACTAAAGGAAACACTAGAACAGTAGTGTAACCATCAGAACATTGAGTTAACCTGGAACCACTAAAGGAAACACTAGAGCTGTAGTGGAACCATCAGAACATTGAGTTAACCTGTACAACACTAAAGGAAACACTGAAACAGTAGTGGAACCATCAGAACACTGAGTTAACCTGGAACCACTAAAGGAAACACTAGAACAGTAGTGGAACCATCAGAACATTGAGTTAGCCTGTAGAACACTAATGGAAACACTAGAGCAGTAGTGGAACCATCAGAACATTGAGTTAACCTGTAGAACACTAAAGGAAACACTAGAACAGTTGTGGAACCATCAGAACATTGAGTTAACCTGTAGAACACTAAAGGAAACACTGGAACAGTAGTGGAACCATCAGAACACTGAGTTAACCTGGAACCACTAAAGGAAACACTAGAACAGTAGTGGAACCATCAGAACACTGAGTTAACCTGTAGAACACTAAAGGAAACACTAGACCAGTAGTAAAACCATCAGATCATTGAGTTAACCTGTAGAACACTAAAGGAAACACTAGAAGAGTAGTGGAACCATCAGAACATTGAGTTAACGTGTAGAACACTAAAGGAAACACTAGAACAGTAGTGGAACCGTCAGAACATTGAATTAACCTGTAGAACACTAAAAGAAACACTAGAACAGTAGTGGAACCATCAGAACATTGAATTAACCTGTAGAACACTAAAGGAAACACTAGAACAGTAGTGGAACCATCAGAACATTGAATTAAGCTGTAGAACACTAAAGGAAACACTAGAACAGTAGTGTAACCATCAGAACATTGAGTTAACCTGGAACCACTAAAGGAAACACTAAAGCTGTAGTGGAACCATCAGAACATTGAGTTAACCTGTACAACACTAAAGGAAACACTGAAACAGTAGTGGAACCATCAGAACACTGAGTTAACCTGGAACCACTAAAGGAAACACTAGAGATGTAGTGGAACCATCAGAACATTGAGTTAACCTGTACAACACTAAAGGAAACACTGAAACAGTAGTGGAACCATCAGAACACTGAGTTAACCTGGAACCACTAAAGGAAACACTAGAGCTGTAGTGGAACCATCAGAACATTGAGTTAACCTGGAACCACTAAAGGAAACACTAGAGCTGTAGTGGAACCATCAGAACATTGAGTTAACCTGTACAACACTAAAGGAAACACTGAAACAGTAGTGGAACCATCAGAACACTGAGTTAACCTGGAACCACTAAAGGAAACACTAGAGATGTAGTGGAACCATCAGAACATTGAGTTAACCTGTACAACACTAAAGGAAACACTGAAACAGTAGTGGAACCATCAGAACACTGAGTTAACCTGGAACCACTAAAGGAAACACTAGAACGGTAGTGGAACCATCAGAACATTGAGTTAGCCTGTAGAACACTAATGGAAACACTAGAGCAGTAGTGGAACCATCAGAACATTGAGATAACCTGTAGAACACTAAAGGAAACACTAGAACAGTAGTGGAACCATCAGAACATTGAGTTAACCTGTAGAACACTAAAGGAAACACTGGAACAGTAGTGGAACCATCAGAACACTGAGTTAACCTGGAACCACTAAAGGAAACACTAGAACAGTAGTGGAACCATCAGAACACTGAGTTAACCTGAGTTAACCTGTAGAACACTAAAGGAAACACTAGAACAGTAGTGGAACCATCAGAACACTGAGTTAACCTGTAGAACACTAAAGGAAACACTAGAACAGTAGTGGAACCATCAGATCATTGAATTAACCTGTAGAACACTAAAGGAAACACTGGAACAGTAGTGGAACCATCAGAACACTGAGTTAACCTGAAACCACTAAAGGAAACACTGAAACAGTAGTGGAACCATCAGAACACTGAGTTAACCTGGAACCACTAAAGGAAACACTAGAACAGTAGTGGAACCATCAGAACATTGAGTTAGCCTGTAGAACACTAATGGAAACACGAGAGCAGTAGTGGAACCATCAGAACATTGAGTTAACCTGTAGAACACTAAAGGAAACACTAGAACAGTTGTGGTACCATCAGAACATTGAGTTAACCTGTAGAACACTAAAGGAAACACTGGAACAGTAGTGGAACCATCAGAACACTGAGTTAACCTGGAACCACTAAAGGAAACACTAGAACAGTAGTGGAACCATCAGAACACTGAGTTAACCTGTAGAACACTAAAGGAAACACTAGAACAGTAGTGGAACCATCAGAACATTGAATTAACCTGTAGAACACTAAAGGAAACACTAGAACAGTAGTGGAACCGTCAGAACATTGAATTAACCTGTAGAACACTAAAGGAAACACTAGAACAGTAGTGGAACCATCAGAATATTGAGTTAACCTGTAGAACACTAAAGGAAACACTAGAACAGTAGTGGAACCATCAGAACATTGAGTTATCCTGGAACTACTAAAGGAAACACTAGAACAGTAGTGGAACCGTCAGAACATTGAATTAACCTGTAGAACACTAAAGGAAACACTAGAACAGTAGTGGAACCATCAGAACATTGAGTTATCCAGGATCCACTAAAGGAAACACTAGAACAGTAGTTGAACCATCAGAACATTGAGTTAACCTGTAGGACACTAAAGGAAACACTAGAACAGTAGTGGAACCGTCAGAACATTGAGTTAACCTGTAGAACACTAAAGGAAACACTAGAACAGTAGTGGAACCGTCAGAACATTGAATTAACCTGTAGATCACTAAAGGAAACACTAGAACAGTAGTGGAAACATCAGAATATTGAGTTAACCTGTAGAACACTAAAGGAAACACTAGAACAGTAGTGGAACCATCAGAACATTGAGTTATCCTGGAACTACTAAAGGAAACACTAGAACAGTAGTTGAACCATCAGAACATTGAGTTAACCTGTAGAACACTAAAGGAAACACTAGAAGAGTAGTGGAACCATCAGAACATTGAGTTAGCCTGTAGAACACTAAAGGAAACACTAGAACAGTAGTGGAACCGTCAGAACATTGAATTAACCTGTAGAACACTAAAGGAAACACTAGAACAGTAGTGGAACCATCAGAACATTGAGTTATCCTGGAACTACTAAAGGAAACACTAGAACAGTAGTTGAACCATCAGAACATTGAGTTAACCTGTAGAACACTAAAGGAAATACTAGAACAGTAGTGAAACCATCAGAACATTGAGTTAACTTGTAGAACACTAAAGGAAACACTAGAAAAGTAGTGGAACGATCAGAATATTGAGTTAACCTGTAGAACACTAAAGGAAACACTAGAACAGTAGTGGAACCATCAGAACATTGAGTTATCCAGGATCCACTAAAGGAAACACTAGAACAGTAGTTGAACCATCAGAACATTGAGTTAACCTGTAGAACACTAAAGGAAACACTAGAACAGTAGTGGAACCGTCAGAACATTGAGTTAACCTGTAGAACACTAAAGGAAACACTAGAACAGTAGTGGAACCGTCAGAACATTGAATTAACCTGTAGAACACTAAAGGAAACACTAGAACAGTAGTGGAACCATCAGAATATTGAGTTAACCTGTAGAACACTAAAGGAAACACTAGAACAGTAGTGGAACCATCAGAACATTGAGTTAACCTGTAGAACACTAAAGGAAACACTAGAACAGTAGTGGAACCATCAGAACATTGAGTTAACCTGTAGAACACTAAAGGAAACACTAGAACAGTAGTGGAACCATCAGAACATTGAGTTATCCAGGATCCACTAAAGGAAACACTAGAACAGTAGTTGAACCATCAGAACATTGAGTTAACCTGTAGAACACTAAAGGAAACACTAGAACAGTAGTGGAACCGTCAGAACATTGAATTAACCTGTAGAACACTAAAGGAAACACTAGAACAGTAGTGGAACCATCAGAACATTGAGTTATCCAGGATCCACTAAAGGAAACACTAGAACAGTAGTTGAACCGTCAGAACATTGAATTAACCTGTAGAACACTAAACGAAACACTAGAACAGTAGTGGAACCATCAGAACATTCAGTTAACCTGTAGAACACTAAAGGAAACACTAGAACAGTAGTGGAACCATCAGAACATTGAGTTAACCTGGAACCACTAAAGGAAACACTAGAACAGTAGTGGAACCATCAGAACATTGAGTTATCCTGGAACCACTAAAGGAAACACTAGAACAGTAGTTGAACCATCAGAACATTGAGTTAACCTGGAACCACTAAAGGAAACACTAGAACAGTAGTGGAACCATCAGAACATTGAGTTATCCTGGAACCACTAAAGGAAACACTAGAACAGTAGTTGAACCATCAGAACATTGAGTTAACCTGTAGGACACTAAAGGAAACACTAGAACAGTAGTGGAACCGTCAGAACATTGAGTTAACCTGTAGAACACTAATGGAAACACTAGAACAGTAGTGGAACAGTCAGAACATTGAATTAACCTGTAGAACACTAAAGGAAACACTAGAACAGTAGTGGAACCATCAGAACATTGAGTTATCCTGGAACTACTAAAGGAAACACTAGAACAGTAGTTGAACCATCAGAACATTGAGTTAACCTGTAGAACACTAAAGGAAACACTAGAAGAGTAGTGGAACCATCAGAACATTGAGTTAGCCTGTAGAACACTAAAGGAAACACTAGAAAAGTAGTGGAACCATCAGAACATTGAGTTAACCTGTAGAACACTAAAGGAAACACTAGAACAATAGTGGAACCGTCAGAACATTGAATTAACCTGTAGAACACTAAAGGAAACACTAGAACAGTAGTTGAACCATCAGAACATTGAGTTAACCTGTAGAACACTAAAGGAAACACTAGAAGAGTAGTGGAACCATCAGAACATTGAGTTAGCCTGTAGAACACTAAAGGAAACACTAGAACAGTAGTGGAACCGTCAGAACATTGAGTTAACCTGTAGAACACTAAAGGAAACACTAGAACAGTAGTGGAACCGTCAGAACATTGAATTAACCTGTAGAACACTAAAGGAAACACTAGAACAGTAGTGGAACCATCAGAACATTGAGTTAACCTGTAGAACACTAAAGGAAACACTAGAACAGTAGTGGAACCGTCAGAACATTGAATTAACCTGTAGAACACTAAAGGAAACACTAGAACAGTAGTGGAACCATCAGAACATTGAGTTAACCTGTAGAACACTAAAGGAAACACTAGAACAGTAGTGGAACCATCAGAACATTGAGTTAACCTGTAGAACACTAAAGGAAACACTAGAAGAGTAGTGGAACCGTCTGAACATTGAATTAACCTGTAAAACACTAAAGGAAACACTAGAACAGTAGTGGAACCATCAGAACATTGAGTTAACCTGAAGAACACTAAAGGAAACACTAGAACAGTAGTTGAATCATCAGAACATTGAGTTAACCTGGAACCACTAATGGAAACACTAGAACAGTAGTGGAACCATCAGAGCTTTGAATTAACCTGTAGAACACTAAAGGAAACACTAGAACAGTAGTGGAACCATCAGAACATTGAGTTAACCTGTAGAACACTAAAGGAAACACTAGAACAGTAGTGGAACCGTCAGAACATTGAATTAACCTGTAGAACACTAAAGGAAACATTAGAACAGTAGTGGAACCATCAGAACATTCAGTTAACCTGTAGAACACTAAAGGAAACACTAGAACAGTAGTGGAACCATCAGAACATTGAGTTAACCTGGAACCACTAAAGAAAACACTAGAACAGTAGTGGAATCATCAGAACATTGAGTTATCCTGGAACCACTAAAGGATACACTAGAACAGTAGTTGAACCATCAGAACATTGAGTTAACCTGTAGAACACTAATGGAAACACTAGAACAGTAGTGGAACAGTCAGAACATTGAATTAACCTGTAGAACACTAAAGGAAACACTAGAACAGTAGTGGAACCATCAGAACATTGAGTTATCCTGGAACTACTAAAGGAAACACTAGAACAGTAGTTGAACCATCAGAACATTGAGTTAACCTGTAGAACACTAAAGGAAACACTAGAAAAGTAGTGGAACCATCAGAACATTGAGTTAACCTGTAGAACACTAAAGGAAACACTAGAACAATAGTGGAACCGTCAGAACATTGAATTAACCTGTAGAACACTAAAGGAAACACTAGAACAGTAGTTGAACCATCAGAACATTGAGTTAACCTGTAGAACACTAAAGGAAACACTAGAAGAGTAGTGGAACCATCAGAACATTGAGTTAGCCTGTAGAACACTAAAGGAAACACTAGAAAAGTAGTGGAACCATCAGAACATTGAGTTAACCTGTAGAACACTAAAGGAAACACTAGAACAATAGTGGAATCGTCAGAACATTGAATTAACCTGTAGAACACTAAAGGAAACACTAGAACAGTAGTTGAACCATCAGAACATTGAGTTAACCTGTAGAACACTAAAGGAAACACTAGAAGAGTAGTGGAACCATCAGAACATTGAGTTAGCCTGTAGAACACTAAAGGAAACACTAGAACAGTAGTGGAACCGTCAGAACATTGAGTTAACCTGTAGAACACTAAAGGAAACACTAGAACAGTAGTGGAACCGTCAGAACATTGAATTAACCTGTAGAACACTAAAGGAAACACTAGAACAGTAGTGGAACCATCAGAACATTGAGTTAACCTGTAGAACACTAAAGGAAACACTAGAACAGTAGTGGAACCGTCAGAACATTGAATGAACCTGTAGAACACTAAAGGAAACACTAGAACAGTAGTGGAACCATCAGAACATTGAGTTAACCTGTAGAACACTAAAGGAAACACTAGAACAGTAGTGGAACCATCAGAACATTGAGTTAACCTGTAGAACACTAAAGGAAACACTAGAAGAGTAGTGGAACCGTCAGAACATTGAATTAACCTGTAAAACACTAAAGGAAACACTAGAACAGTAGTGGAACCATCAGAACATTGAGTTAACCTGAAGAACACTAAAGGAAACACTAGAACAGTAGTTGAATCATCAGAACATTGAGTTAACCTGGAAACACTAATGGAAACACTAGAACAGTAGTGGAACCATCAGAGCTTTGAATTAACCTGTAGAACACTAAAGGAAACACTAGAACAGTAGTGGAACCATCAGAACATTGAGTTAACCTGTAGAACACTAAAGGAAACACTAGAACAGTAGTGGAACCGTCAGAACATTGAATTAACCTGTAGAACACTAAAGGAAACACTAGAACAGTAGTGGAACCATCAGAACATTGAATTAACCTGTAGAACACTAAAGGAAACACTAGAACAGTAGTGGAACCATCAGAACATTGAATTAACCTGTAGAACACTAAAGGAAACACTAGAACAGTAGTGTAACCATCAGAACATTGAGTTAACCTGGAACCACTAAAGGAAACACTAGAGCTGTAGTGGAACCATCAGAACATTGAGTTAGCCTGTAGAACACTAATGGAAACACTAGAGCAGTAGTGGAACCATCAGAACATTGAGTTAACCTGTAGAACACTAAAGGAAACACTAGAACAGTAGTGGAACCATCAGAACATTGAGTTAGCCTGTAGAACACTAATGGAAACACTAGAGCAGTAGTGGAACCATCAGAACATTGAGTTAACCTGTAGAACACTAAAGGAAACACTAGAACAGTTGTGGAACCATCAGAACATTGAGTTAACCTGTAGAACACTAAAGGAAACACTGGAACAGTAGTGGAACCATCAGAACACTGAGTTAACCTGGAACCACTAAAGGAAACACTAGAACAGTAGTGGAACCATCAGAACACTGAGTTAACCTGTAGAACACTAAAGGAAACACTAGACCAGTAGTAAAACCATCAGATCATTGAGTTAACCTGTAGAACACTAAAGGAAACACTAGAAGAGTAGTGGAACCATCAGAACATTGAGTTAACGTGTAGAACACTAAAGGAAACACTAGAACAGTAGTGGAACCGTCAGAACATTGAATTAACCTGTAGAACACTAAAAGAAACACTAGAACAGTAGTGGAACCATCAGAACATTGAATTAACCTGTAGAACACTAAAGGAAACACTAGAACAGTAGTGGAACCATCAGAACATTGAATTAAGCTGTAGAACACTAAAGGAAACACTAGAACAGTAGTGTAACCATCAGAACATTGAGTTAACCTGGAACCACTAAAGGAAACACTAAAGCTGTAGTGGAACCATCAGAACATTGAGTTAACCTGTACAACACTAAAGGAAACACTGAAACAGTAGTGGAACCATCAGAACACTGAGTTAACCTGGAACCACTAAAGGAAACACTAGAGATGTAGTGGAACCATCAGAACATTGAGTTAACCTGTACAACACTAAAGGAAACACTGAAACAGTAGTGGAACCATCAGAACACTGAGTTAACCTGGAACCACTAAAGGAAACACTAGAGCTGTAGTGGAACCATCAGAACATTGAGTTAACCTGGAACCACTAAAGGAAACACTAGAGCTGTAGTGGAACCATCAGAACATTGAGTTAACCTGTACAACACTAAAGGAAACACTGAAACAGTAGTGGAACCATCAGAACACTGAGTTAACCTGGAACCACTAAAGGAAACACTAGAGATGTAGTGGAACCATCAGAACATTGAGTTAACCTGTACAACACTAAAGGAAACACTGAAACAGTAGTGGAACCATCAGAACACTGAGTTAACCTGGAACCACTAAAGGAAACACTAGAACGGTAGTGGAACCATCAGAACATTGAGTTAGCCTGTAGAACACTAATGGAAACACTAGAGCAGTAGTGGAACCATCAGAACATTGAGATAACCTGTAGAACACTAAAGGAAACACTAGAACAGTAGTGGAACCATCAGAACATTGAGTTAACCTGTAGAACACTAAAGGAAACACTGGAACAGTAGTGGAACCATCAGAACACTGAGTTAACCTGGAACCACTAAAGGAAACACTAGAACAGTAGTGGAACCATCAGAACACTGAGTTAACCTGAGTTAACCTGTAGAACACTAAAGGAAACACTAGAACAGTAGTGGAACCATCAGAACACTGAGTTAACCTGTAGAACACTAAAGGAAACACTAGAACAGTAGTGGAACCATCAGATCATTGAATTAACCTGTAGAACACTAAAGGAAACACTGGAACAGTAGTGGAACCATCAGAACACTGAGTTAACCTGAAACCACTAAAGGAAACACTGAAACAGTAGTGGAACCATCAGAACACTGAGTTAACCTGGAACCACTAAAGGAAACACTAGAACAGTAGTGGAACCATCAGAACATTGAGTTAGCCTGTAGAACACTAATGGAAACACGAGAGCAGTAGTGGAACCATCAGAACATTGAGTTAACCTGTAGAACACTAAAGGAAACACTAGAACAGTTGTGGTACCATCAGAACATTGAGTTAACCTGTAGAACACTAAAGGAAACACTGGAACAGTAGTGGAACCATCAGAACACTGAGTTAACCTGGAACCACTAAAGGAAACACTAGAACAGTAGTGGAACCATCAGAACACTGAGTTAACCTGTAGAACACTAAAGGAAACACTAGAACAGTAGTGGAACCATCAGAACATTGAATTAACCTGTAGAACACTAAAGGAAACACTAGAACAGTAGTGGAACCGTCAGAACATTGAATTAACCTGTAGAACACTAAAGGAAACACTAGAACAGTAGTGGAACCATCAGAATATTGAGTTAACCTGTAGAACACTAAAGGAAACACTAGAACAGTAGTGGAACCATCAGAACATTGAGTTATCCTGGAACTACTAAAGGAAACACTAGAACAGTAGTGGAACCGTCAGAACATTGAATTAACCTGTAGAACACTAAAGGAAACACTAGAACAGTAGTGGAACCATCAGAACATTGAGTTATCCAGGATCCACTAAAGGAAACACTAGAACAGTAGTTGAACCATCAGAACATTGAGTTAACCTGTAGGACACTAAAGGAAACACTAGAACAGTAGTGGAACCGTCAGAACATTGAGTTAACCTGTAGAACACTAAAGGAAACACTAGAACAGTAGTGGAACCGTCAGAACATTGAATTAACCTGTAGATCACTAAAGGAAACACTAGAACAGTAGTGGAAACATCAGAATATTGAGTTAACCTGTAGAACACTAAAGGAAACACTAGAACAGTAGTGGAACCATCAGAACATTGAGTTATCCTGGAACTACTAAAGGAAACACTAGAACAGTAGTTGAACCATCAGAACATTGAGTTAACCTGTAGAACACTAAAGGAAACACTAGAAGAGTAGTGGAACCATCAGAACATTGAGTTAGCCTGTAGAACACTAAAGGAAACACTAGAACAGTAGTGGAACCGTCAGAACATTGAATTAACCTGTAGAACACTAAAGGAAACACTAGAACAGTAGTGGAACCATCAGAACATTGAGTTATCCTGGAACTACTAAAGGAAACACTAGAACAGTAGTTGAACCATCAGAACATTGAGTTAACCTGTAGAACACTAAAGGAAATACTAGAACAGTAGTGAAACCATCAGAACATTGAGTTAACTTGTAGAACACTAAAGGAAACACTAGAAAAGTAGTGGAACGATCAGAATATTGAGTTAACCTGTAGAACACTAAAGGAAACACTAGAACAGTAGTGGAACCATCAGAACATTGAGTTATCCAGGATCCACTAAAGGAAACACTAGAACAGTAGTTGAACCATCAGAACATTGAGTTAACCTGTAGAACACTAAAGGAAACACTAGAACAGTAGTGGAACCGTCAGAACATTGAGTTAACCAGTAGAACACTAAAGGAAACACTAGAACAGTAGTGGAACCGTCAGAACATTGAATTAACCTGTAGAACACTAAAGGAAACACTAGAACAGTAGTGGAACCATCAGAATATTGAGTTAACCTGTAGAACACTAAAGGAAACACTAGAACAGTAGTGGAACCATCAGAACATTGAGTTAACCTGTAGAACACTAAAGGAAACACTAGAACAGTAGTGGAACCATCAGAACATTGAGTTAACCTGTAGAACACTAAAGGAAACACTAGAACAGTAGTGGAACCATCAGAACATTGAGTTATCCAGGATCCACTAAAGGAAACACTAGAACAGTAGTTGAACCATCAGAACATTGAGTTAACCTGTAGAACACTAAAGGAAACACTAGAACAGTAGTGGAACCGTCAGAACATTGAATTAACCTGTAGAACACTAAAGGAAACACTAGAACAGTAGTGGAACCATCAGAACATTGAGTTATCCAGGATCCACTAAAGGAAACACTAGAACAGTAGTTGAACCGTCAGAACATTGAATTAACCTGTAGAACACTAAACGAAACACTAGAACAGTAGTGGAACCATCAGAACATTCAGTTAACCTGTAGAACACTAAAGGAAACACTAGAACAGTAGTGGAACCATCAGAACATTGAGTTAACCTGGAACCACTAAAGGAAACACTAGAACAGTAGTGGAACCATCAGAACATTGAGTTATCCTGGAACCACTAAAGGAAACACTAGAACAGTAGTTGAACCATCAGAACATTGAGTTAACCTGGAACCACTAAAGGAAACACTAGAACAGTAGTGGAACCATCAGAACATTGAGTTATCCTGGAACCACTAAAGGAAACACTAGAACAGTAGTTGAACCATCAGAACATTGAGTTAACCTGTAGGACACTAAAGGAAACACTAGAACAGTAGTGGAACCGTCAGAACATTGAGTTAACCTGTAGAACACTAATGGAAACACTAGAACAGTAGTGGAACAGTCAGAACATTGAATTAACCTGTAGAACACTAAAGGAAACACTAGAACAGTAGTGGAACCATCAGAACATTGAGTTATCCTGGAACTACTAAAGGAAACACTAGAACAGTAGTTGAACCATCAGAACATTGAGTTAACCTGTAGAACACTAAAGGAAACACTAGAAGAGTAGTGGAACCATCAGAACATTGAGTTAGCCTGTAGAACACTAAAGGAAACACTAGAAAAGTAGTGGAACCATCAGAACATTGAGTTAACCTGTAGAACACTAAAGGAAACACTAGAACAATAGTGGAACCGTCAGAACATTGAATTAACCTGTAGAACACTAAAGGAAACACTAGAACAGTAGTTGAACCATCAGAACATTGAGTTAACCTGTAGAACACTAAAGGAAACACTAGAAGAGTAGTGGAACCATCAGAACATTGAGTTAGCCTGTAGAACACTAAAGGAAACACTAGAACAGTAGTGGAACCGTCAGAACATTGAGTTAACCTGTAGAACACTAAAGGAAACACTAGAACAGTAGTGGAACCGTCAGAACATTGAATTAACCTGTAGAACACTAAAGGAAACACTAGAACAGTAGTGGAACCATCAGAACATTGAGTTAACCTGTAGAACACTAAAGGAAACACTAGAACAGTAGTGGAACCGTCAGAACATTGAATTAACCTGTAGAACACTAAAGGAAACACTAGAACAGTAGTGGAACCATCAGAACATTGAGTTAACCTGTAGAACACTAAAGGAAACACTAGAACAGTAGTGGAACCATCAGAACATTGAGTTAACCTGTAGAACACTAAAGGAAACACTAGAAGAGTAGTGGAACCGTCTGAACATTGAATTAACCTGTAAAACACTAAAGGAAACACTAGAACAGTAGTGGAACCATCAGAACATTGAGTTAACCTGAAGAACACTAAAGGAAACACTAGAACAGTAGTTGAATCATCAGAACATTGAGTTAACCTGGAACCACTAATGGAAACACTAGAACAGTAGTGGAACCATCAGAGCTTTGAATTAACCTGTAGAACACTAAAGGAAACACTAGAACAGTAGTGGAACCATCAGAACATTGAGTTAACCTGTAGAACACTAAAGGAAACACTAGAACAGTAGTGGAACCGTCAGAACATTGAATTAACCTGTAGAACACTAAAGGAAACATTAGAACAGTAGTGGAACCATCAGAACATTCAGTTAACCTGTAGAACACTAAAGGAAACACTAGAACAGTAGTGGAACCATCAGAACATTGAGTTAACCTGGAACCACTAAAGAAAACACTAGAACAGTAGTGGAATCATCAGAACATTGAGTTATCCTGGAACCACTAAAGGATACACTAGAACAGTAGTTGAACCATCAGAACATTGAGTTAACCTGTAGAACACTAATGGAAACACTAGAACAGTAGTGGAACAGTCAGAACATTGAATTAACCTGTAGAACACTAAAGGAAACACTAGAACAGTAGTGGAACCATCAGAACATTGAGTTATCCTGGAACTACTAAAGGAAACACTAGAACAGTAGTTGAACCATCAGAACATTGAGTTAACCTGTAGAACACTAAAGGAAACACTAGAATAGTAGTGGAACCATCAGAACATTGAGTTAGCCTGTAGAACACTAAAGGAAACACTAGAAAAGTAGTGGAACCATCAGAACATTGAGTTAACCTGTAGAACACTAAAGGAAACACTAGAACAATAGTGGAACCGTCAGAACATTGAATTAACCTGTAGAACACTAAAGGAAACACTAGAACAGTAGTTGAACCATCAGAACATTGAGTTAACCTGTAGAACACTAAAGGAAACACTAGAAGAGTAGTGGAACCATCAGAACATTGAGTTAGCCTGTAGAACACTAAAGGAAACACTAGAAAAGTAGTGGAACCATCAGAACATTGAGTTAACCTGTAGAACACTAAAGGAAACACTAGAACAATAGTGGAATCGTCAGAACATTGAATTAACCTGTAGAACACTAAAGGAAACACTAGAACAGTAGTTGAACCATCAGAACATTGAGTTAACCTGTAGAACACTAAAGGAAACACTAGAAGAGTAGTGGAACCATCAGAACATTGAGTTAGCCTGTAGAACACTAAAGGAAACACTAGAACAGTAGTGGAACCGTCAGAACATTGAGTTAACCTGTAGAACACTAAAGGAAACACTAGAACAGTAGTGGAACCGTCAGAACATTGAATTAACCTGTAGAACACTAAAGGAAACACTAGAACAGTAGTGGAACCATCAGAACATTGAGTTAACCTGTAGAACACTAAAGGAAACACTAGAACAGTAGTGGAACCGTCAGAACATTGAATGAACCTGTAGAACACTAAAGGAAACACTAGAACAGTAGTGGAACCATCAGAACATTGAGTTAACCTGTAGAACACTAAAGGAAACACTAGAACAGTAGTGGAACCATCAGAACATTGAGTTAACCTGTAGAACACTAAAGGAAACACTAGAAGAGTAGTGGAACCGTCAGAACATTGAATTAACCTGTAAAACACTAAAGGAAACACTAGAACAGTAGTGGAACCATCAGAACATTGAGTTAACCTGAAGAACACTAAAGGAAACACTAGAACAGTAGTTGAATCATCAGAACATTGAGTTAACCTGGAAACACTAATGGAAACACTAGAACAGTAGTGGAACCATCAGAGCTTTGAATTAACCTGTAGAACACTAAAGGAAACACTAGAACAGTAGTGGAACCATCAGAACATTGAGTTAACCTGTAGAACACTAAAGGAAACACTAGAACAGTAGTGGAACCGTCAGAACATTGAATTAACCTGTAGAACACTAAAGGAAACATTAGAACAGTAGTGGAACCATCAGAACATTCAGTTAACCTGTAGAACACTAAAGGAAACACTAGAACAGTAGTGGAACCATCAGAACATTGAGTTAACCTGGAACCACTAAAGAAAACACTAGAACAGTAGTGGAATCATCAGAACATTGAGTTATCCTGGAACCACTAAAGGATACACTAGAACAGTAGTTGAACCATCAGAACATTGAGTTAACCTGTAGAACACTAATGGAAACACTAGAACAGTAGTGGAACAGTCAGAACATTGAATTAACCTGTAGAACACTAAAGGAAACACTAGAACAGTAGTGGAACCATCAGAACATTGAGTTATCCTGGAACTACTAAAGGAAACACTAGAACAGTAGTTGAACCATCAGAACATTGAGTTAACCTGTAGAACACTAAAGGAAACACTAGAAGAGTAGTGGAACCATCAGAACATTGAGTTAGCCTGTAGAACACTAAAGGAAACACTAGAAAAGTAGTGGAACCATCAGAACATTGAGTTAACCTGTAGAACACTAAAGGAAACACTAGAACAATAGTGGAACCGTCAGAACATTGAATTAACCTGTAGAACACTAAAGGAAACACTAGAACAGTAGTTGAACCATCAGAACATTGAGTTAACCTGTAGAACACTAAAGGAAACACTAGAAGAGTAGTGGAACCATCAGAACATTGAGTTAGCCTGTAGAACACTAAAGGAAACACTAGAAGAGTAGTGGAACCGTCAGAACATTGAGTTAACCTGTAGAACACTAAAGGAAACACTAGAACAGTAGTGGAACCGTCAGAACATTGAATTAACCTGTAGAACACTAAAGGAAACACTAGAACAGTAGTGGAACCATCAGAACATTGAGTTAACCTGTAGAACACTAAAGGAAACACTAGAACAGTAGTGGAACCTTCAGAACATTGAATTAACCTGTAGAACACTAAAGGAAACACTAGAACAGTAGTGGAACCATCAGAACATTGAGTTAACCTGTAGAACACTAAAGGAAACACTAGAACAGTAGTGGAACCATCAGAACATTGAGTTAACCTGTAGAACACTAAAGGAAACACTAGAAGAGTAGTGGAACCGTCAGAACATTGAATTAACCTGTAAAACACTAAAGGAAACACTAGAACAGTAGTGGAACCATCAGAACATTGAGTTAACCTGAAGAACACTAAAGGAAACACTAGAACAGTAGTTGAATCATCAGAACATTGAGTTAACCTGGAACCACTAATGGAAACACTAGAACAGTAGTGGAACCATCAGAGCTTTGAATTAACCTGTAGAACACTAATTGAAACACTAGAACAGTAGTGGAACCATCAGAACATTGAGTTAACCTGTAGAACACTAAAGGAAACACTAGAACAGTAGTGGAACCGTCAGAACATTGAATTAACCTGTAGAACACTAAAGGAAACACTAGAACAGTAGTTGAACCATCAGAACATTGAGTTAACCTGTAGAACACTAAAGGAAACACTGGAAGAGTAGTGGAACCATCAGAACATTGAGTTAGCCTGTAGAACACTAAAGGAAACACTAGAACAGTAGTGGAACCGTCAGAACATTGAGTTAACCTGTAGAACACTAAAGGAAACACTAGAACAGTAGTGGAACCATCAGAATATTGAGTTAACCTGTAGAACACTAAAGGAAACACTAGAACAGTAGTGGAACCATCAGAACATTGAGTTAACCTGTAGAACACTAAAGGAAACACTAGAAGAGTAGTGGAACCGTCAGCACATTGAATTAACCTGTAAAACACTAAAGGAAACACTAGAACAGTAGTGGAACCATCAGAGCTTTGAATTAACCTGTAGAACACTAAAGGAAACACTAGAACAGTAGTGGAACCATCAGAACATTGAGTTAACCTGTAGAACACTAAAGGAAACACTAGAACAGTAGTGGAACCGTCAGAACATTCAGTTAACCTGTAGAACACTAAAGGAAACACTAGAACAGTAGTGGAACCATCAGAACATTGAGTTAACCTGGAACCACTAAAGAAAACACTAGAACAGTAGTGGAATCATCAGAACATTGAGTTATCCTGGAACCACTAAAGGATACACTAGAACAGTAGTTGAACCATCAGAACATTGAGTTAACCTGTAGAACACTAATGGAAACACTAGAACAGTAGTGGAACAGTCAGAACATTGAATTAACCTGTAGAACACTAAAGGAAACACTAGAACAGTAGTGGAACCATCAGAACATTGAGTTATCCTGGAACTACTAAAGGAAACACTAGAACAGTAGTTGAACCATCAGAACATTGAGTTAACCTGTAGAACACTAAAGGAAACACTAGAAGAGTAGTGGAACCATCAGAACATTGAGTTAGCCTGTAGAACACTAAAGGAAACACTAGAAAAGTAGTGGAACCATCAGAACATTGAGTTAACCTGTAGAACACTAAAGGAAACACTAGAACAATAGTGGAACCGTCAGAACATTGAATTAACCTGTAGAACACTAAAGGAAACACTAGAACAGTAGTTGAACCATCAGAACATTGAGTTAACCTGTAGAACACTAAAGGAAACACTAGAACAGTAGTGGAACCGTCAGAACATTGAGTTAGCCTGTAGAACACTAAAGGAAACACTAGAACAGTAGTGGAACCGTCAGAACATTGAGTTAACCTGTAGAACACTAAAGGAAACACTAGAACAGTAGTGGAACCGTCAGAACATTGAATTAACCTGTAGAACACTAAAGGAAACACTAGAACAGTAGTGGAACCATCAGAACATTGAGTTAACCTGTAGAACACTAAAGGAAACACTAGAACAGTAGTGGAACCGTCAGAACATTGAATTAACCTGTAGAACACTAAAGGAAACACTAGAACAGTAGTGGAACCATCAGAACATTGAGTTAACCTGTAGAACACTAAAGGAAACACTAGAACAGTAGTGGAACCATCAGAACATTGAGTTAACCTGTAGAACACTAAAGGAAACACTAGAAGAGTAGTGGAACCGTCAGAACATTGAATTAACCTGTAAAACACTAAAGGAAACACTAGAACAGTAGTGGAACCATCAGAACATTGAGTTAACCTGAAGAACACTAAAGGAAACACTAGAACAGTAGTTGAATCATCAGAACATTGAGTTAACCTGGAACCACTAATGGAAACACTAGAACAGTAGTGGAACCATCAGAGCTTTGAATTAACCTGTAGAACACTAAAGGAAACACTAGAACAGTAGTGGAACCATCAGAACATTGAGTTAACCTGTAGAACACTAAAGGAAACACTAGAACAGTAGTGGAACCGTCAGAACATTGAATTAACCTGTAGAACACTAAAGGAAACATTAGAACAGTAGTGGAACCATCAGAACATTCAGTTAACCTGTAGAACACTAAAGGAAACACTAGAACAGTAGTGGAACCATCAGAACATTGAGTTAACCTGGAACCACTAAAGAAAACACTAGAACAGTAGTGGAATCATCAGAACATTGAGTTATCCTGGAACCACTAAAGGATACACTAGAACAGTAGTTGAACCATCAGAACATTGAGTTAACCTGTAGAACACTAAAGGAAACACTAGAACAGTAGTGGAACCGTCAGAACATTGAGTTAACCTGTAGAACACTAAAGGAAACACTAGAACAGTAGTGGAACCGTCAGAACATTGAATTAACCTGTAGAACACTAAAGGAAACACTAGAACAGTAGTTGAACCATCAGAACATTGAGTTAACCTGTAGAACACTAAAGGAAACACTGGAAGAGTAGTGGAACCATCAGAACATTGAGTTAGCCTGTAGAACACTGAAGGAAACACTAGAACAGTAGTGGAACCGTCAGAACATTGAGTTAACCTGTAGAACACTAAAGGAAACACTAGAACAGTAGTGGAACCGTCATAACATTGAATTAACCTGTAGAACACTGAAGGAAACACTAGAACAGTAGTTGAACCATCAGAACATTGAGTTAACCTGTAGAACACTAAAGGAAACACTAGAGGAGTAGTGGAACCATCAGAACATTGAGTTAGCCTTTAGAACACTAAAGGAAACACTAGAACAGTAGTGGAACCATCAGAACATTGAGTTAGCCTGTAGAACACTAAAGGAAACACTAGAACAGTAGTGGAACCGTCAGAACATTGAATTAACCTGTAGAACAATAAACGAAACACTAGAACAGTAGTGGAACCATCAGAACATTCAGTTAACCTGTAGAACACTAAAGGAAACACTAGAACAGTAGTGGAACCATCAGAACATTGAGTTAACCTGGAACCACTAAAGGAAACACTAGAACAGTAGTGGAACCATCAGAACATTGAGTTATCCTGGAACCACTAAAGGAAACACTAGAACAGTAGTTGAACCATCAGAACATTGAGTTAACCAGTAGGACACTAAAGGAAACACTAGAACAGTAGTGGAACCGTCAGAACATTGAGTTAACCTGTAGAACACTAAAGGAAACACTAGAACAGTAGTGGAACCGTCAGAACATTGAATTAACCTGTAGAACACTAAACGAAACACTAGAACAGTAGTGGAACCATCAGAACATTCAGTTAACCTGTAGAACACTAAAGGAAACACTAGAACAGTAGTGGAACCATCAGAACATTGATTTATCCTGGAACCACTAAAGGAAACACTAGAACAGTAGTTGAACCATCAGAACATTGAGTTAACCTGTAGGACACTAAAGGAAACACTAGAACAGTAGTGGAACCATCAGAACATTGAGTTAACCTGTAGAACACTAAAGGAAACACTAGAACAGTAGTGGAACCGTCAGAACATTGAATTAACCTGTAGAACACTAAACGTAACACTAGAACAGTAGTGGAACCATCAGAACATTCAGTTAACCTGTAGAACACTAAAGGAAACACTAGAACAGTAGTGGAACCATCAGAACATTGAGTTAACCTGGAACCACTAAAGGAAACACTAGAACAGTAGTGGAACCATCAGAACATTGAGTTATCCTGGAACCACTAAAGGATACACTAGAACAGTAGTTGAACCATCAGAACATTGAGTTAACCTGTAGAACACTAAAGGAAACACTAGAACAGTAGTGGAACCGTCAGAACATTGAGTTAACCTGTAGAACACTAAAGGAAACACTAGAACAGTAGTGGAACCGTCAGAACATTGAATTAACCTGTAGAACACTAAAGGAAACACTAGAACAGTAGTTGAACCATCAGAACATTGAGTTAACCTGTAGAACACTAAAGGAAACACTAGAAGAGTAGTGGAACCATCAGAACATTGAGTTAGCCTGTAGAACACTAAAGGAAACACTAGAACAGTAGTGGAACCGTCAGAACATTGAGTTAACCTGTAGAACACTAAAGGAAACACTAGAACAGTAGTGGAACCGTCATAACATTGAATTAACCTGTAGAACACTAAAGGAAACACTAGAAGAGTAGTTGAACCATCAGAACATTGAGTTAACCTGTAGAACACTAAAGGAAACACTAGAAGAGTAGTGGAACCATCAGAACATTGAGTTAGCCTTTAGAACACTAAAGGAAACACTAGAACAGTAGTGGAACCATCAGAACATTGAGTTAACCTGTAGAACACTAAAGGAAACACTAGAACAGTAGTGGAACCATCAGAACGTTGAGTTATCCAGGATCCACTAAAGGAAACACTAGAACAGTAGTTGAACCATCAGAACATTGAGTTAACCTGTAGAACACTAAAGGAAACACTAGAACAGTAGTGGAACCGTCAGAACATTGAATTAACCTGTAGAACACTAAAGGAAACACTAGAATAGTAGTGGAACCGTCAGAACATTGAGTTAACCTGTAGAACACTAAAGGAAACACTAGAACAGTAGTGGAACCGTCAGAACATTGAATTAACCTGTAGAACACTAAAGGAAACACTAGAACAGTAGTGGAACCATCAGAATATTGAGTTAACCTGTAGAACACTAAAGGAAACACTAGAACAGTAGTGGAACCATCAGAACATTGAGTTATCCAGGATCCACTAAAGGAAACACTAGAACAGTAGTTGAACCATCAGAACATTGAGTTAACCTGTAGAACACTAAAGGAAACACTAGAACAGTAGTGGAACCGTCAGAACATTGAGTTAACCTGTAGAACACTAAAGGAAACACTAGAACAGTAGTGGAACCATCAGAACATTGAGTTAACCTGTAGAACACTAAAGGAAACACTAGAACAGTAGTGGAACCGTCAGAACATTGAATTAACCTGTAGAACACTAAAGGAAACACTAGAACAGTAGTGGAACCATCAGAACATTGAGTTATCCAGGATCCACTAAAGGAAACACTAGAACAGTAGTTGAACCATCAGAACATTGAGTTAACCTGTAGAACACTAAAGGAAACACTAGAACAGTAGTGGAACCGTCAGAACATTGAATTAACCTGTAGAACACTAAACGAAACACTAGAACAGTAGTGGAACCATCAGAACATTCAGTTAACCTGTAGAACACTAAAGGAAACACTAGAACAGTAGTGGAACCATCAGAACATTGAGTTAACCTGGAACCACTAAAGGAAACACTAGAACAGTAGTGGAACCATCAGAACATTGAGTTATCCTGGAACCACTAAAGGAAACACTAGAACAGTAGTTGAACCATCAGAACATTGAGTTAACCTGTAGGACACTAAAGGAAACACTAGAACAGTAGTGGAACCGTCAGAACATTGAGTTAACCTGTAGAACACTAAAGGAAACACTAGAACAGTAGTGGAACCGTCAGAACATTGAATTAACCTGTAGAACACTAAACGAAACACTAGAACAGTAGTGGAACCATCAGAACATTGATTTATCCTGGAACCACTAAAGGAAACACTAGAACAGTAGTTGAACCATCAGAACATTGAGTTAACCTGTAGGACACTAAAGGAAACACTAGAACAGTAGTGGAACCGTCAGAACATTGAGTTAACCTGTAGAACACTAAAGGAAACACTAGAACAGTAGTGGAACCGTCAGAACATTGAATTAACCTGTAGAACACTAAACGAAACACTAGAACAGTAGTGGAACCATCAGAACATTCAGTTAACCTGTAGAACACTAAAGGAAACACTAGAACAGTAGTGGAACCATCAGAACATTGAGTTAACCTGGAACCACTAAAGGAAACACTAGAACAGTAGTGGAACCATCAGAACATTGAGTTATCCTGGAACCACTAAAGGATACACTAGAACAGTAGTTGAACCATCAGAACATTGAGTTAACCTGTAGAACACTAAAGGAAACACTAGAACAGTAGTGGAACCGTCAGAACATTGAGTTAACCTGTAGAACACTAAATGAAACACTAGAACAGTAGTGGAACCGTCAGAACATTGAATTAACCTGTAGAACACTAAAGGAAACACTAGAACAGTAGTTGAACCATCAGAACATTGAGTTAACCTGTAGAACACTAAAGGAAACACTAGAAGAGTAGTGGAACCATCAGAACATTGAGTTAGCCTGTAGAACACTAAAGGAAACACTAGAACAGTAGTGGAACCGTCAGAACATTGAGTTAACCTGTAGAACACTAAAGGAAACACTAGAACAGTAGTGGAACCGTCATAACATTGAATTAACCTGTAGAACACTAAAGGAAACACTAGAACAGTAGTTGAACCATCAGAACATTGAGTTAACCTGTAGAACACTAAAGGAAACACTAGATGAGTAGTGGAACCATCAGAACATTGAGTTAGCCTTTAGAACACTAAAGGAAACACTAGAACAGTAGTGGAACCATCAGAACATTGAGTTAACCTGTAGAACACTAAAGGAAACACTAGAACAGTAGTGGAACCATCAGAACGTTGAGTTATCCAGGATCCACTAAAGGAAACACTAGAACAGTAGTTGAACCATCAGAACATTGAGTTAACCTGTAGAACACTAAAGGAAACACTAGAACAGTAGTGGAACCGTCAGAACATTGAATTAACCTGTAGAACACTAAAGGAAACACTAGAATAGTAGTGGAACCGTCAGAACATTGAGTTAACCTGTAGAACACTAAAGGAAACACTAGAACAGTAGTGGAACCGTCAGAACATTGAATTAACCTGTAGAACACTAAAGGAAACACTAGAACAGTAGTGGAACCATCAGAATATTGAGTTAACCTGTAGAACACTAAAGGAAACACTAGAACAGTAGTGGAACCATCAGAACATTGAGTTATCCAGGATCCACTAAAGGAAACACTAGAACAGTAGTTGAACCATCAGAACATTGAGTTAACCTGTAGAACACTAAAGGAAACACTAGAACAGTAGTGGAACCGTCAGAACATTGAGTTAACCTGTAGAACACTAAAGGAAACACTAGAACAGTAGTGGAACCATCAGAACATTGAGTTAACCTGTAGAACACTAAAGGAAACACTAGAACAGTAGTGGAACCGTCAGAACATTGAATTAACCTGTAGAACACTAAAGGAAACACTAGAACAGTAGTGGAACCATCAGAACATTGAGTTATCCAGGATCCACTAAAGGAAACACTAGAACAGTAGTTGAACCATCAGAACATTGAGTTAACCTGTAGAACACTAAAGGAAACACTAGAACAGTAGTGGAACCGTCAGAACATTGAATTAACCTGTAGAACACTAAACGAAACACTAGAACAGTAGTGGAAGCATCAGAACATTCAGTTAACCTGTAGAACACTAAAGGAAACACTAGAACAGTAGTGGAACCATCAGAACATTGAGTTAACCTGGAACCACTAAAGGAAACACTAGAACAGTAGTGGAACCATCAGAACATTGAGTTATCCTGGAACCACTAAAGGAAACACTAGAACAGTAGTTGAACCATCAGAACATTGAGTTAACCTGTAGGACACAAAGGAAACACTAGAACAGTAGTGGAACCGTCAGAACATTGAGTTAACCTGTAGAACACTAAAGGAAACACTAGAACAGTAGTGGAACCGTCAGAACATTGAATTAACCTGTAGAACACTAAACGAAACACTAGAACAGTAGTGGAACCATCAGAACATTCAGTTAACCTGTAGAACACTAAAGGAAACACTAGAACAGTAGTGGAACCATCAGAACATTGATTTATCCTGGAACCACTAAAGGAAACACTAGAACAGTAGTTGAACCATCAGAACATTGAGTTAACCTGTAGGACACTAAAGGAAACACTAGAACAGTAGTGGAACCGTCAGAACATTGAGTTAACCTGTAGAACACTAAAGGAAACACTAGAACAGTAGTGGAACCGTCAGAACATTGAATTAACCTGTAGAACACTAAACGAAACACTAGAACAGTAGTGGAACCATCAGAACATTCAGTTAACCTGTAGAACACTAAAGGAAACACTAGAACAGTAGTGGAACCGTCAGAACATTGAATTAACCTGTAGAACACTAAAGGAAACACTAGAATAGTAGTGGAACCGTCAGAACATTGAGTTAACCTGTAGAACACTAAAGGAAACACTAGAACAGTAGTGGAACCGTCAGTACATTGAATTAACCTGTAGAACACTAAAGGAAACACTAGAACAGTAGTGGAACCATCAGAATATTGAGTTAACCTGTAGAACACTAAAGGAAACACTAGAACAGTAGTGGAACCATCAGAACATTGAGTTATCCAGGATCCACTAAAGGAAACACTAGAACAGTAGTTGAACCATCAGAACATTGAGTTAACCTGTAGAACACTAAAGGAAACACTAGAACAGTAGTGGAACCGTCAGAACATTGAGTTAACCTGTAGAACACTAAAGGAAACACTAGAACAGTAGTGGAACCATCAGAACATTGAGTTAACCTGTAGAACACTAAAGGAAACACTAGAACAGTAGTGGAACCGTCAGAACATTGAATTAACCTGTAGAACACTAAAGGAAACACTAGAACAGTAGTGGAACCATCAGAACATTGAGTTATCCAGGATCCACTAAAGGAAACACTAGAACAGTAGTTGAACCATCAGAACATTGAGTTAACCTGTAGAACACTAAAGGAAACACTAGAACAGTAGTGGAACCGTCAGAACATTGAATTAACCTGTAGAACACTAAACGAAACACTAGAACAGTAGTGGAACCATCAGAACATTCAGTTAACCTGTAGAACACTAAAGGAAACACTAGAACAGTAGTGGAACCATCAGAACATTGAGTTAACCTGGAACCACTAAAGGAAACACTAGAACAGTAGTGGAACCATCAGAACATTGAGTTATCCTGGAACCACTAAAGGAAACACTAGAACAGTAGTTGAACCATCAGAACATTGAGTTAACCTGTAGGACACAAAGGAAACACTAGAACAGTAGTGGAACCGTCAGAACATTGAGTTAACCTGTAGAACACTAAAGGAAACACTAGAACAGTAGTGGAACCGTCAGAACATTGAATTAACCTGTAGAACACTAAACGAAACACTAGAACAGTAGTGGAACCATCAGAACATTCAGTTAACCTGTAGAACACTAAAGGAAACACTAGAACAGTAGTGGAACCATCAGAACATTGATTTATCCTGGAACCACTAAAGGAAACACTAGAACAGTAGTTGAACCATCAGAACATTGAGTTAACCTGTAGGACACTAAAGGAAACACTAGAACAGTAGTGGAACCGTCAGAACATTGAGTTAACTTGTAGAACACTAAAGGAAACACTAGAACAGTAGTGGAACCGTCAGAACATTGAATTAACCTGTAGAACACTAAACGAAACACTAGAACAGTAGTGGAACCATCAGAACATTCAGTTAACCTGTAGAACACTAAAGGAAACACTAGAACAGTAGTGGAACCGTCAGAACATTGAATTAACCTGTAGAACACTAAAGGAAACACTAGAATAGTAGTGGAACCGTCAGAACATTGAGTTAACCTGTAGAACACTAAAGGAAACACTAGAACAGTAGTGGAACCGTCAGTACATTGAATTAACCTGTAGAACACTAAAGGAAACACTAGAATAGTAGTGGAACCATCAGAATATTGAGTTAACCTGTAGAACACTAAAGGAAACACTAGAACAGTAGTGGAACCATCAGAACATTGAGTTATCCAGGATCCACTAAAGGAAACACTAGAACAGTAGTTGAACCATCAGAACATTGAGTTAACCTGTAGAACACTAAAGGAAACACTAGAACAGTAGTGGAACCGTCAGAACATTGAGTTAACCTGTAGAACACTAAAGGAAACACTAGAACAGTAGTGGAACCATCAGAACATTGAGTTAACCTGTAGAACACTAAAGGAAACACTAGAACAGTAGTGGAACCGTCAGAACATTGAATTAACCTGTAGAACACTAAAGGAAACACTAGAACAGTAGTGGAACCATCAGAACATTGAGTTATCCAGGATCCACTAAAGGAAACACTAGAACAGTAGTTGAACCATCAGAACATTGAGTTAACCTGTAGAACACTAAAGGAAACACTAGAACAGTAGTGGAACCGTCAGAACATTGAATTAACCTGTAGAACACTAAACGAAACACTAGAACAGTAGTGGAACCATCAGAACATTCAGTTAACCTGTAGAACACTAAAGGAAACACTAGAACAGTAGTGGAACCATCAGAACATTGAGTTAACCTGGAACCACTAAAGGAAACCCTAGAACAGTAGTGGAACCATCAGAACATTGAGTTATCCTGGAACCACTAAAGGAAACACTAGAACAGTAGTTGAACCATCAGAACATTGAGTTAACCTGTAGGACACTAAAGGAAACACTAGAACAGTAGTGGAACCGTCAGAACATTGAGTTAACCTGTAGAACACTAAAGGAAACACTAGAACAGTAGTGGAACCGTCAGAACATTGAATTAACCTGTAGAACACTAAACGAAACACTAGAACAGTAGTGGAACCATCAGAACATTGATTTATCCTGGAACCACTAAAGGAAACACTAGAACAGTAGTTGAACCATCAGAACATTGAGTTAACCTGTAGGACACTAAAGGAAACACTAGAACAGTAGTGGAACCGTCAGAACATTGAGTTAACCTGTAGAACACTAAAGGAAACACTAGAACAGTAGTGGAACCGTCAGAACATTGAATTAACCTGTAGAACACTAAACGAAACACTAGAACAGTAGTGGAACCATCAGAACATTCAGTTAACCTGTAGAACACTAAAGGAAACACTAGAACAGTAGTGGAACCATCAGAACATTGAGTTAACCTGGAACCACTAAAGGAAACACTAGAACAGTAGTGGAACCATCAGAACATTGAGTTATCCTGGAACCACTAAAGGATACACTAGAACAGTAGTTGAACCATCAGAACATTGAGTTAACCTGTAGAACACTAAAGGAAACACTAGAACAGTAGTGGAACCGTCAGAACATTGAGTTAACCTGTAGAACACTAAAGGAAACACTAGAACAGTAGTGGAACCGTCAGAACATTGAATTAACCTGTAGAACACTAAAGGAAACACTAGAACAGTAGTTGAACCATCAGAACATTGAGTTAACCTGTAGAACACTAAAGGAAACACTAGAAGAGTAGTGGAACCATCAGAACATTGAGTTAGCCTGTAGAACACTAAAGGAAACACTAGAACAGTAGTGGAACCGTCAGAACATTGAGTTAACCTGTAGAACACTAAAGGAAACACTAGAACAGTAGTGGAACCGTCATAACATTGAATTAACCTGTAGAACACTAAAGGAAACACTAGAACAGTAGTTGAACCATCAGAGCATTGAGTTAACCTGTAGAACACTAAAGGAAACACTAGAAGAGTAGTGGAACCATCAGAACATTGAGTTAGCCTTTAGAACACTAAAGGAAACACTAGAACAGTAGTGGAACCATCAGAACATTGAGTTAACCTGTAGAACACTAAAGGAAACACTAGAACAGTAGTGGAACCATCAGAACGTTGAGTTATCCAGGATCCACTAAAGGAAACACTAGAACAGTAGTTGAACCATCAGAACATTGAGTTAACCTGTAGAACACTAAAGGAAACACTAGAACAGTAGTGGAACCGTCAGAACATTGAATTAACCTGTAGAACACTAAAGGAAACACTAGAATAGTAGTGGAACCGTCAGAACATTGAGTTAACCTGTAGAACACTAAAGGAAACACTAGAACAGTAGTGGAACCGTCAGAACATTGAATTAACCTGTAGAACACTAAAGGAAACACTAGAACAGTAGTGGAACCATCAGAATATTGAGTTAACCTGTAGAACACTAAAGGAAACACTAGAACAGTAGTGGAACCATCAGAACATTGAGTTATCCAGGATCCACTAAAGGAAACACTAGAACAGTAGTTGAACCATCAGAACATTGAGTTAACCTGTAGAACACTAAAGGAAACACTAGAACAGTAGTGGAACCGTCAGAACATTGAGTTAACCTGTAGAACACTAAAGGAAACACTAGAACAGTAGTGGAACCATCAGAACATTGAGTTAACCTGTAGAACAATAAAGGAAACACTAGAACAGTAGTGGAACCGTCAGAACATTGAATTAACCTGTAGAACACTAAAGGAAACACTAGAACAGTAGTGGAACCATCAGAACATTGAGTTATCCAGGATCCACTAAAGGAAACACTAGAACAGTAGTTGAACCATCAGAACATTGAGTTAACCTGTAGAACACTAAAGGAAACACTAGAACAGTAGTGGAACCGTCAGAACATTGAATTAACCTGTAGAACACTAAACGAAACACTAGAACAGTAGTGGAACCATCAGAACATTCAGTTAACCTGTAGAACACTAAAGGAAACACTAGAACAGTAGTTGAACCATCAGAACATTGAGTTAACCTGGAACCACTAAAGGAAACACTAGAACAGTAGTGGAACCATCAGAACATTGAGTTATCCTGGAACCACTAAAGGAAACACTAGAACAGTAGTTGAACCATCAGAACATTGAGTTAACCTGTAGGACACTAAAGGAAACACTAGAACAGTAGTGGAACCGTCAGAACATTGAGTTAACCTGTAGAACACTAAAGGAAACACTAGAACAGTAGTGGAACCATCAGAACATTGATTTATCCTGGAACCACTAAAGGAAACACTAGAACAGTAGTTGAACCATCAGAACATTGAGTTAACCTGTAGGACACTAAATGAAACACTAGAACAGTAGTGGAGCCGTCAGAACATTGAGTTAACCTGTAGAACACTAAAGGAAACACTAGAACAGTAGTGGAACCGTCAGAACATTGAATTAACCTGTAGAACACTAAACGAAACACTAGAACAGTAGTGGAACCATCAGAACATTCAGTTAACCTGTAGAACACTAAAGGAAACACTAGAACAGTAGTGGAACCGTCAGAACATTGAATTAACCTGTAGAACACTAAAGGAAACACTAGAATAGTAGTGGAACCGTCAGAACATTGAGTTAACCTGTAGAACACTAAAGGAAACACTAGAACAGTAGTGGAACCGTCAGAACATTGAATTAACCTGTAGAACACTAAAGGAAACACTAGAACAGTAGTGGAACCATCAGAATATTGAGTTAACCTGTAGAACACTAAAGGAAACACTAGAACAGTAGTGGAACCATCAGAACATTGAGTTATCCAGGATCCACTAAAGGAAACACTAGAACAGTAGTTGAACCATCAGAACATTGAGTTAACCTGTAGAACACTAAAGGAAACACTAGAACAGTAGTGGAACCGTCAGAACATTGAGTTAACCTGTAGAACACTAAAGGAAACACTAGAACAGTAGTGGAACCATCAGAACATTGAGTTAACCTGTAGAACACTAAAGGAAACACTAGAACAGTAGTGGAACCGTCAGAACATTGAATGAACCTGTAGAACACTAAAGGAAACACTAGAACAGTAGTGGAACCATCAGAACATTGAGTTATCCAGGATCCACTAAAGGAAACACTAGAACAGTAGTTGAACCATCAGAACATTGAGTTAACCTGTAGAACACTAAAGGAAACACTAGAACAGTAGTGGAACCGTCAGAACATTGAATTAACCTGTAGAACACTAAACGAAACACTAGAACAGTAGTGGAACCATCAGAACATTCAGTTAACCTGTAGAACACTAAAGGAAACACTAGAACAGTAGTGGAACCATCAGAACATTGAGTTAACCTGGAACCACTAAAGGAAACACTAGAACAGTAGTGGAACCATCAGAACATTGAGTTATCCTGGAACCACTAAAGGAAACACTAGAACAGTAGTTGAACCATCAGAACATTGAGTTAACCTGTAGGACACTAAAGGAAACACTAGAACAGTAGTGGAACCGTCAGAACATTGAGTTAACCTGTAGAACACTAAAGGAAACACTAGAACAGTAGTGGAACCGTCAGAACATTGAATTAACCTGTAGAACACTAAACGAAACACTAGAACAGTAGTGGAACCATCAGAACATTCAGTTAACCTGTAGAACACTAAAGGAAACACTAGAACAGTAGTGGAACCATCAGAACATTGATTTATCCTGGAACCACTAAAGGAAACACTAGAACAGTAGTTGAACCATCAGAACATTGAGTTAACCTGTAGGACACTAAAGGAAACACTAGAACAGTAGTGGAACCGTCAGAACATTGAGTTAACCTGTAGAACACTAAAGGAAACACTAGAACAGTAGTGGAACCGTCAGAACATTGAATTAACCTGTAGAACACTAAACGAAACACTAGAACAGTAGTGGAACCATCAGAACATTCAGTTAACCTGTAGAACACTAAAGGAAACACTAGAACAGTAGTGGAACCGTCAGAACATTGAATTAACCTGTAGAACACTAAAGGAAACACTAGAATAGTAGTGGAACCGTCAGAACATTGAGTTAACCTGTAGAACACTAAAGGAAACACTAGAACAGTAGTGGAACCGTCAGAACATTGAATTAACCTGTAGAACACTAAAGGAAACACTAGAACAGTAGTGGAACCATCAGAATATTGAGTTAACCTGTAGAACACTAAAGGAAACACTAGAACAGTAGTGGAACCATCAGAACATTGAGTTATCCAGGATCCACTAAAGGAAACACTAGAACAGTAGTTGAACCATCAGAACATTGAGTTAACCTGTAGAACACTAAAGGAAACACTAGAACAGTAGTGGAACCGTCAGAACATTGAGTTAACCTGTAGAACACTAAAGGAAACACTAGAACAGTAGTGGAACCATCAGAACATTGAGTTAACCTGTAGAACACTAAAGGAAACACTAGAACAGTAGTGGAACCGTCAGAACATTGAATTAACCTGTAGAACACTAAAGGAAACACTAGAACAGTAGTGGAACCATCAGAACATTGAGTTATCCAGGATCCACTAAAGGAAACACTAGAACAGTAGTTGAACCATCAGAACATTGAGTTAACCTGTAGAACACTAAAGGAAACAATAGAACAGTAGTGGAACCGTCAGAACATTGAATTAACCTGTAGAACACTAAACGAAACACTAGAACAGTAGTGGAACCATCAGAACATTCAGTTAACCTGTAGAACACTAAAGGAAACACTAGAACAGTAGTGGAACCATCAGAACATTGAGTTAACCTGGAACCACTAAAGGAAACACTAGAACAGTAGTGGAACCATCAGAACATTGAGTTATCCTGGAACCACTAAAGGAAACACTAGAACAGTAGTTGAACCATCAGAACATTGAGTTAACCTGTAGGACACTAAAGGAAACACTAGAACAGTAGTGGAACCGTCAGAACATTGAGTTAACCTGTAGAACACTAAAGGAAACACTAGAACAGTAGTGGAACCGTCAAAACATTGAATTAACCTGTAGAACACTAAACGAAACACTAGAACAGTAGTGGAACCATCAGAACATTCAGTTAACCTGTAGAACACTAAAGGAAACACTAGAACAGTAGTGGAACCATCAGAACATTGAGTTAACCTGGAACCACTAAAGGAAACACTAGAACAGTAGTGGAACCATCAGAACATTGAGTTATCCTGGAACCACTAAAGGATACACTAGAACAGTAGTTGAACCATCAGAACATTGAGTTAACCTGTAGAACACTAAAGGAAACACTAGAACAGTAGTGGAACCGTCAGAACATTGAGTTAACCTGTAGAACACTAAAGGAAACACTAGAACAGTAGTGGAACCGTCAGAACATTGAATTAACCTGTAGAACACTAAAGGAAACACTAGAACAGTAGTTGAACCATCAGAACATTGAGTTAACCTGTAGAACACTAAAGGAAACACTAGAAGAGTAGTGGAACCATCAGAACATTGAGTTAGCCTGTAGAACACTAAAGGAAACACTAGAACAGTAGTGGAACCGTCAGAACATTGAGTTAACCTGTAGAACACTAAAGGAAACACTAGAACAGTAGTGGAACCGTCATAACATTGAATTAACCTGTAGAACACTAAAGGAAACACTAGAACAGTAGTTGAACCATCAGAACATTGAGTTAACCTGTAGAACACTAAAGGAAACACTAGAAGAGTAGTGGAACCATCAGAACATTGAGTTAGCCTTTAGAACACTAAAGGAAACACTAGAACAGTAGTGGAACCATCAGAACATTGAGTTAGCCTGTAGAACACTAAAGGAAACACTAGAACAGTAGTGGAACCGTCAGAACATTGAATTAACCTGTAGAACACTAAACGAAACACTAGAACAGTAGTGGAACCATCAGAACATTCAGTTAACCTGTAGAACACTAAAGGAAACACTAGAACAGTAGTGGAACCGTCAGAACATTGAATTAACCTGTAGAACACTAAAGGAAACACTAGAATAGTAGTGGAACCGTCAGAACATTGAGTTAACCTGTAGAACACTAAAGGAAACACTAGAACAGTAGTGGAACCATCAGAACATTGAGTTAACCTGTAGAACACTAAAGGAAACACTAGAACAGTAGTGGAACCATCAGAACGTTGAGTTATCCAGGATCCACTAAAGGAAACACTAGAACAGTAGTTGAACCATCAGAACATTGAGTTAACCTGTAGAACACTAAAGGAAACACTAGAACAGTAGTGGAACCGTCAGAACATTGAATTAACCTGTAGAACACTAAAGGAAACACTAGAATAGTAGTGGAACCGTCAGAACATTGAGTTAACCTGTAGAACACTAAAGGAAACACTAGAACAGTAGTGGAACCGTCAGAACATTGAATTAACCTGTAGAACACTAAAGGAAACACTAGAACAGTAGTGGAACCATCAGAATATTGAGTTAACCTGTAGAACACTAAAGGAAACACTAGAACAGTAGTGGAACCATCAGAACATTGAGTTATCCAGGATCCACTAAAGGAAACACTAGAACAGTAGTTGAACCATCAGAACATTGAGTTAACCTGTAGAACACTAAAGGAAACACTAGAACAGTAGTGGAACCGTCAGAACATTGAGTTAACCTGTAGAACACTAAAGGAAACACTAGAACAGTAGTGGAACCATCAGAACATTGAGTTAACCTGTAGAACACTAAAGGAAACACTAGAACAGTAGTGGAACCGTCAGAACATTGAATTAACCTGTAGAACACTAAAGGAAACACTAGAACAGTAGTGGAACCATCAGAACATTGAGTTATCCAGGATCCACTAAAGGAAACACTAGAACAGTAGTTGAACCATCAGAACATTGAGTTAACCTGTAGAACACTAAAGGAAACACTAGAACAGTAGTGGAACCGTCAGAACATTGAATTAACCTGTAGAACACTAAACGAAACACTAGAACAGTAGTGGAACCATCAGAACATTCAGTTAACCTGTAGAACACTAAAGGAAACACTAGAACAGTAGTTGAACCATCAGAACATTGAGTTAACCTGGAACCACTAAAGGAAACACTAGAACAGTAGTGGAACCATCAGAACATTGAGTTATCCTGGAACCACTAAAGGAAACACTAGAACAGTAGTTGAACCATCAGAACATTGAGTTAACCTGTAGGACACTAAAGGAAACACTAGAACAGTAGTGGAACCGTCAGAACATTGAGTTAACCTGTAGAACACTAAAGGAAACACTAGAACAGTAGTGGAACCATCAGAACATTGATTTATCCTGGAACCACTAAAGGAAACACTAGAACAGTAGTTGAACCATCAGAACATTGAGTTAACCTGTAGGACACTAAATGAAACACTAGAACAGTAGTGGAGCCGTCAGAACATTGAGTTAACCTGTAGAACACTAAAGGAAACACTAGAACAGTAGTGGAACCGTCAGAACATTGAATTAACCTGTAGAACACTAAACGAAACACTAGAACAGTAGTGGAACCATCAGAACATTCAGTTAACCTGTAGAACACTAAAGGAAACACTAGAACAGTAGTGGAACCGTCAGAACATTGAATTAACCTGTAGAACACTAAAGGAAACACTAGAATAGTAGTGGAACCGTCAGAACATTGAGTTAACCTGTAGAACACTAAAGGAAACACTAGAACAGTAGTGGAACCGTCAGAACATTGAATTAACCTGTAGAACACTAAAGGAAACACTAGAACAGTAGTGGAACCATCAGAATATTGAGTTAACCTGTAGAACACTAAAGGAAACACTAGAACAGTAGTGGAACCATCAGAACATTGAGTTATCCAGGATCCACTAAAGGAAACACTAGAACAGTAGTTGAACCATCAGAACATTGAGTTAACCTGTAGAACACTAAAGGAAACACTAGAACAGTAGTGGAACCGTCAGAACATTGAGTTAACCTGTAGAACACTAAAGGAAACACTAGAACAGTAGTGGAACCATCAGAACATTGAGTTAACCTGTAGAACACTAAAGGAAACACTAGAACAGTAGTGGAACCGTCAGAACATTGAATGAACCTGTAGAACACTAAAGGAAACACTAGAACAGTAGTGGAACCATCAGAACATTGAGTTATCCAGGATCCACTAAAGGAAACACTAGAACAGTAGTTGAACCATCAGAACATTGAGTTAACCTGTAGAACACTAAAGGAAACACTAGAACAGTAGTGGAACCGTCAGAACATTGAATTAACCTGTAGAACACTAAACGAAACACTAGAACAGTAGTGGAACCATCAGAACATTCAGTTAACCTGTAGAACACTAAAGGAAACACTAGAACAGTAGTGGAACCATCAGAACATTGAGTTAACCTGGAACCACTAAAGGAAACACTAGAACAGTAGTGGAACCATCAGAACATTGAGTTATCCTGGAACCACTAAAGGAAACACTAGAACAGTAGTTGAACCATCAGAACATTGAGTTAACCTGTAGGACACTAAAGGAAACACTAGAACAGTAGTGGAACCGTCAGAACATTGAGTTAACCTGTAGAACACTAAAGGAAACACTAGAACAGTAGTGGAACCGTCAGAACATTGAATTAACCTGTAGAACACTAAACGAAACACTAGAACAGTAGTGGAACCATCAGAACATTCAGTTAACCTGTAGAACACTAAAGGAAACACTAGAACAGTAGTGGAACCATCAGAACATTGATTTATCCTGGAACCACTAAAGGAAACACTAGAACAGTAGTTGAACCATCAGAACATTGAGTTAACCTGTAGGACACTAAAGGAAACACTAGAACAGTAGTGGAACCGTCAGAACATTGAGTTAACCTGTAGAACACTAAAGGAAACACTAGAACAGTAGTGGAACCGTCAGAACATTGAATTAACCTGTAGAACACTAAACGAAACACTAGAACAGTAGTGGAACCATCAGAACATTCAGTTAACCTGTAGAACACTAAAGGAAACACTAGAACAGTAGTGGAACCGTCAGAACATTGAATTAACCTGTAGAACACTAAAGGAAACACTAGAATAGTAGTGGAACCGTCAGAACATTGAGTTAACCTGTAGAACACTAAAGGAAACACTAGAACAGTAGTGGAACCGTCAGAACATTGAATTAACCTGTAGAACACTAAAGGAAACACTAGAACAGTAGTGGAACCATCAGAATATTGAGTTAACCTGTAGAACACTAAAGGAAACACTAGAACAGTAGTGGAACCATCAGAACATTGAGTTATCCAGGATCCACTAAAGGAAACACTAGAACAGTAGTTGAACCATCAGAACATTGAGTTAACCTGTAGAACACTAAAGGAAACACTAGAACAGTAGTGGAACCGTCAGAACATTGAGTTAACCTGTAGAACACTAAAGGAAACACTAGAACAGTAGTGGAACCATCAGAACATTGAGTTAACCTGTAGAACACTAAAGGAAACACTAGAACAGTAGTGGAACCGTCAGAACATTGAATTAACCTGTAGAACACTAAAGGAAACACTAGAACAGTAGTGGAACCATCAGAACATTGAGTTATCCAGGATCCACTAAAGGAAACACTAGAACAGTAGTTGAACCATCAGAACATTGAGTTAACCTGTAGAACACTAAAGGAAACAATAGAACAGTAGTGGAACCGTCAGAACATTGAATTAACCTGTAGAACACTAAACGAAACACTAGAACAGTAGTGGAACCATCAGAACATTCAGTTAACCTGTAGAACACTAAAGGAAACACTAGAACAGTAGTGGAACCATCAGAACATTGAGTTAACCTGGAACCACTAAAGGAAACACTAGAACAGTAGTGGAACCATCAGAACATTGAGTTATCCTGGAACCACTAAAGGAAACACTAGAACAGTAGTTGAACCATCAGAACATTGAGTTAACCTGTAGGACACTAAAGGAAACACTAGAACAGTAGTGGAACCGTCAGAACATTGAGTTAACCTGTAGAACACTAAAGGAAACACTAGAACAGTAGTGGAACCGTCAAAACATTGAATTAACCTGTAGAACACTAAACGAAACACTAGAACAGTAGTGGAACCATCAGAACATTCAGTTAACCTGTAGAACACTAAAGGAAACACTAGAACAGTAGTGGAACCATCAGAACATTGAGTTAACCTGGAACCACTAAAGGAAACACTAGAACAGTAGTGGAACCATCAGAACATTGAGTTATCCTGGAACCACTAAAGGATACACTAGAACAGTAGTTGAACCATCAGAACATTGAGTTAACCTGTAGAACACTAAAGGAAACACTAGAACAGTAGTGGAACCGTCAGAACATTGAGTTAACCTGTAGAACACTAAAGGAAACACTAGAACAGTAGTGGAACCGTCAGAACATTGAATTAACCTGTAGAACACTAAAGGAAACACTAGAACAGTAGTTGAACCATCAGAACATTGAGTTAACCTGTAGAACACTAAAGGAAACACTAGAAGAGTAGTGGAACCATCAGAACATTGAGTTAGCCTGTAGAACACTAAAGGAAACACTAGAACAGTAGTGGAACCGTCAGAACATTGAGTTAACCTGTAGAACACTAAAGGAAACACTAGAACAGTAGTGGAACCGTCATAACATTGAATTAACCTGTAGAACACTAAAGGAAACACTAGAACAGTAGTTGAACCATCAGAACATTGAGTTAACCTGTAGAACACTAAAGGAAACACTAGAAGAGTAGTGGAACCATCAGAACATTGAGTTAGCCTTTAGAACACTAAAGGAAACACTAGAACAGTAGTGGAACCATCAGAACATTGAGTTAGCCTGTAGAACACTAAAGGAAACACTAGAACAGTAGTGGAACCGTCAGAACATTGAATTAACCTGTAGAACACTAAACGAAACACTAGAACAGTAGTGGAACCATCAGAACATTCAGTTAACCTGTAGAACACTAAAGGAAACACTAGAACAGTAGTGGAACCGTCAGAACATTGAATTAACCTGTAGAACACTAAAGGAAACACTAGAATAGTAGTGGAACCGTCAGAACATTGAGTTAACCTGTAGAACACTAAAGGAAACACTAGAACAGTAGTGGAACCGTCAGAACATTGAATTAACCTGTAGAACACTAAAGGAAACACTAGAACAGTAGTGGAACCATCAGAATATTGAGTTAACCTGTAGAACACTAAAGGAAACACTAGAACAGTAGTGGAACCATCAGAACATTGAGTTATCCAGGATCCACTAAAGGAAACACTAGAACAGTAGTTGAACCATCAGAACATTGAGTTAACCTGTAGAACACTAAAGGAAACACTAGAACAGTAGTGGAACCGTCAGAACATTGAGTTAACCTGTAGAACACTAAAGGAAACACTAGAACAGTAGTGGAACCATCAGAACATTGAGTTAACCTGTAGAACACTAAAGGAAACACTAGAACAGTAGTGGAACCGTCAGAACATTGAATTAACCTGTAGAACACTAAAGGAAACACTAGAACAGTAGTGGAACCATCAGAACATTGAGTTATCCAGGATCCACTAAAGGAAACACTAGAACAGTAGTTGAACCATCAGAACATTGAGTTAACCTGTAGAACACTAAAGGAAACACTAGAACAGTAGTGGAACCGTCAGAACATTGAATTAACCTGTAGAACACTAAACGAAACACTAGAACAGTAGTGGAACCATCAGAACATTCAGTTAACCTGTAGAACACTAAAGGAAACACTAGAACAGTAGTGGAACCATCAGAACATTGAGTTAACCTGGAACCACTAAAGGAAACACTAGAACAGTAGTGGAACCATCAGAACATTGAGTTATCCTGGAACCACTAAAGGAAACACTAGAACAGTAGTTGAACCATCAGAACATTGAGTTAACCTGTAGGACACTAAAGGAAACACTAGAACAGTAGTGGAACCGTCAGAACATTGAGTTAACCTGTAGAACACTAAAGGAAACACTAGAACAGTAGTGGAACCGTCAGAACATTGAATTAACCTGTAGAACACTAAACGAAACACTAGAACAGTAGTGGAACCATCAGAACATTCAGTTAACCTGTAGAACACTAAAGGAAACACTAGAACAGTAGTGGAACCATCAGAACATTGATTTATCCTGGAACCACTAAAGGAAACACTAGAACAGTAGTTGAACCATCAGAACATTGAGTTAACCTGTAGGACACTAAAGGAAACACTAGAACAGTAGTGGAACCGTCAGAACATTGAGTTAACCTGTAGAACACTAAAGGAAACACTAGAACAGTAGTGGAACCGTCAGAACATTGAATTAACCTGTAGAACACTAAACGAAACACTAGAACAGTAGTGGAACCATCAGAACATTCAGTTAACCTGTAGAACACTAAAGGAAACACTAGAACAGTAGTGGAACCGTCAGAACATTGAATTAACCTGTAGAACACTAAAGGAAACACTAGAATAGTAGTGGAACCGTCAGAACATTGAGTTAACCTGTAGAACACTAAAGGAAACACTAGAACAGTAGTGGAACCGTCAGAACATTGAATTAACCTGTAGAACACTAAAGGAAACACTAGAACAGTAGTGGAACCATCAGAATATTGAGTTAACCTGTAGAACACTAAAGGAAACACTAGAACAGTAGTGGAACCATCAGAACATTGAGTTATCCAGGATCCACTAAAGGAAACACTAGAACAGTAGTTGAACCATCAGAACATTGAGTTAACCTGTAGAACACTAAAGGAAACACTAGAACAGTAGTGGAACCGTCAGAACATTGAGTTAACCTGTAGAACACTAAAGGAAACACTAGAACAGTAGTGGAACCATCAGAACATTGAGTTAACCTGTAGAACACTAAAGGAAACACTAGAACAGTAGTGGAACCGTCAGAACATTGAATTAACCTGTAGAACAGTAAAGGAAACACTAGAACAGTAGTGGAACCATCAGAACATTGAGTTATCCAGGATCCACTAAAGGAAACACTAGAACAGTAGTTGAACCATCAGAACATTGAGTTAACCTGTAGAACACTAAAGGAAACAATAGAACAGTAGTGGAACCGTCAGAACATTGAATTAATCTGTAGAACACTAAACGAAACACTAGAACAGTAGTGGAACCATCAGAACATTCAGTTAACCTGTAGAACACTAAAGGAAACACTAGAACAGTAGTGGAACCATCAGAACATTGAGTTAACCTGGAACCACTAAAGGAAACACTAGAACAGTAGTGGAACCATCAGAACATTGAGTTATCCTGGAACCACTAAAGGAAACACTAGAACAGTAGTTGAACCATCAGAACATTGAGTTAACCTGTAGGACACTAAAGGAAACACTAGAACAGTAGTGGAACCGTCAGAACATTGAGTTAACCTGTAGAACACTAAAGGAAACACTAGAACAGTAGTGGAACCGTCAGAACATTGAATTAACCTGTAGAACACTAAACGAAACACTAGAACAGTAGTGGAACCATCAGAACATTCAGTTAACCTGTAGAACACTAAAGGAAACACTAGAACAGTAGTGGAACCATCAGAACATTGATTTTTCCTGGAACCACTAAAGGAAACACTAGAACAGTAGTTGAACCATCAGAACATTGAGTTAACCTGTAGGACACTAAAGGAAACACTAGAACAGTAGTGGAACCGTCAGAACATTGAGTTAACCTGTAGAACACTAAAGGAAACACTAGAACAGTAGTGGAACCGTCAGAACATTGAATTAACCTGTAGAACACTAAACGAAACACTAGAACAGTAGTGGAACCATCAGAACATTCAGTTAACCTGTAGAACACTAAAGGAAACACTAGAACAGTAGTGGAACCATCAGAACATTGAGTTAACCTGGAACCACTAAAGGAAACACTAGAACAGTAGTGGAACCATCAGAACATTGAGTTATCCTGGAACCACTAAAGGATACACTAGAACAGTAGTTGAACCATCAGAACATTGAGTTAACCTGTAGAACACTAAAGGAAACACTAGAACAGTAGTGGAACCGTCAGAACATTGAGTTAACCTGTAGAACACTAAAGGAAACACTAGAACAGTAGTGGAACCGTCAGAACATTGAATTAACCTGTAGAACACTAAAGGAAACACTAGAACAGTAGTTGAACCATCAGAACATTGAGTTAACCTGTAGAACACTAAAGGAAACACTAGAAGAGTAGTGGAACCATCAGAACATTGAGTTAGCCTGTAGAACACTAAAGGAAACACTAGAACAGTAGTGGAACCGTCAGAACATTGAGTTAACCTGTAGAACACTAAAGGAAACACTAGAACAGTAGTGGAACCGTCATAACATTGAGTTATCCAGGATCCACTAAAGGAAACACTAGAACAGTAGTTGAACCATCAGAACATTGAGTTAACCTGTAGAACACTAAAGGAAACAATAGAACAGTAGTGGAACCGTCAGAACATTGAATTAACCTGTAGAACACTAAACGAAACACTAGAACAGTAGTGGAACCATCAGAACATTCAGTTAACCTGTAGAACACTAAAGGAAACACTAGAACAGTAGTGGAACCATCAGAACATTGAGTTAACCTGGAACCACTAAAGGAAACACTAGAACAGTAGTGGAACCATCAGAACATTGAGTTATCCTGGAACCACTAAAGGAAACACTAGAACAGTAGTTGAACCATCAGAACATTGAGTTAACCTGTAGGACACTAAAGGAAACACTAGAACAGTAGTGGAACCGTCAGAACATTGAGTTAACCTGTAGAACACTAAAGGAAACACTAGAACAGTAGTGGAACCATCAGAACATTGAATTAACCTGTAGAACACTAAACGAAACACTAGAACAGTAGTGGAACCATCAGAACATTCAGTTAACCTGTAGAACACTAAAGGAAACACTAGAACAGTAGTGGAACCATCAGAACATTGATTTATCCTGGAACCACGAAAGGAAACACTAGAACAGTAGTTGAACCATCAGAACATTGAGTTAACCTGTAGGACACTAAAGGAAACACTAGAACAGTAGTGGAACCGTCAGAACATTGAGTTAACCTGTAGAACACTAAAGGAAACACTAGAACAGTAGTGGAACCGTCAGAACATTGAATTAACCTGTAGAACACTAAACGAAACACTAGAACAGTAGTGGAACCATCAGAACATTCAGTTAACCTGTAGAACACTAAAGGAAACACTAGAACAGTAGTGGAACCATCAGAACATTGAGTTAACCTGGAACCACTAAAGGAAACACTAGAACAGTAGTGGAACCATCAGAACATTGAGTTATCCTGGAACCACTAAAGGATACACTAGAACAGTAGTTGAACCATCAGAACATTGAGTTAACCTGTAGAACACTAAAGGAAACACTAGAACAGTAGTGGAACCGTCAGAACATTGAGTTAACCTGTAGAACACTAAAGGAAACACTAGAACAGTAGTGGAACCGTCAGAACATTGAATTAACCTGTAGAACACTAAAGGAAACACTAGAACAGTAGTTGAACCATCAGAACATTGAGTTAACCTTTAGAACACTAAAGGAAACACTAGAAGAGTAGTGGAACCATCAGAACATTGAGTTAGCCTGTAGAACACTAAAGGAAACACTAGAACAGTAGTGGAACCGTCAGAACATTGAGTTAACCTGTAGAACACTAAAGGAAACACTAGAACAGTAGTGGAACCGTCATAACATTGAATTAACCTGTAGAACACTAAAGGAAACACTAGAACAGTAGTTGAACCATCAGAACATTGAGTTAACCTGTAGAACACTAAAGGAAACACTAGAAGAGTAGTGGAACCATCAGAACATTGAGTTAGCCTTTAGAACACTAAAGGAAACACTAGAACAGTAGTGGAACCATCAGAACATTGAGTTAGCCTGTAGAACACTAAAGGAAACACTAGAACAGTAGTGGAACCGTCAGAACATTGAATTAACCTGTAGAACACTAAACGAAACACTAGAACAGTAGTGGAACCATCAGAACATTCAGTTAACCTGTAGAACACTAAAGGAAACACTAGAACAGTAGTGGAACCGTCAGAACATTGAATTAACCTGTAGAACACTAAAGGAAACACTAGAATAGTAGTGGAACCGTCAGAACATTGAGTTAACCTGTAGAACACTAAAGGAAACACTAGAACAGTAGTGGAACCGTCAGAACATTGAATTAACCTGTAGAACACTAAAGGAAACACTAGAACAGTAGTGGAACCATCAGAATATTGAGTTAACCTGTAGAACACTAAAGGAAACACTAGAACAGTAGTGGAACCATCAGAACATTGAGTTATCCAGGATCCACTAAAGGAAACACTAGAACAGTAGTTGAACCATCAGAACATTGAGTTAACCTGTAGAACACTAAAGGAAACACTAGAACAGTAGTGGAACCGTCAGAACATTGAGTTAACCTGTAGAACACTAAAGGAAACACTAGAACAGTAGTGGAACCATCAGAACATTGAGTTAACCTGTAGAACACTAAAGGAAACACTAGAACAGTAGTGGAACCGTCAGAACATTGAATTAACCTGTAGAACACTAAAGGAAACACTAGAACAGTAGTGGAACCATCAGAACATTGAGTTATCCAGGATCCACTAAAGGAAACACTAGAACAGTAGTTGAACCATCAGAACATTGAGTTAACCTGTAGAACACTAAAGGAAACACTAGAACAGTAGTGGAACCGTCAGAACATTGAATTAACCTGTAGAACACTAAACGAAACACTAGAACAGTAGTGGAACCATCAGAACATTCAGTTAACCTGTAGAACACTAAAGGAAACACTAGAACAGTAGTGGAACCATCAGAACATTGAGTTAACCTGGAACCACTAAAGGAAACACTAGAACAGTAGTGGAACCATCAGAACATTGAGTTATCCTGGAACCACTAAAGGAAACACTAGAACAGTAGTTGAACCATCAGAACATTGAGTTAACCTGTAGGACACTAAAGGAAACACTAGAACAGTAGTGGAACCGTCAGAACATTGAGTTAACCTGTAGAACACTAAAGGAAACACTAGAACAGTAGTGGAACCGTCAGAACATTGAATTAACCTGTAGAACACTAAACGAAACACTAGAACAGTAGTGGAACCATCAGAACATTCAGTTAACCTGTAGAACACTAAAGGAAACACTAGAACAGTAGTGGAACCATCAGAACATTGATTTATCCTGGAACCACTAAAGGAAACACTAGAACAGTAGTTGAACCATCAGAACATTGAGTTAACCTGTAGGACACTAAAGGAAACACTAGAACAGTAGTGGAACCGTCAGAACATTGAGTTAACCTGTAGAACACTAAAGGAAACACTAGAACAGTAGTGGAACCGTCAGAACATTGAATTAACCTGTAGAACACTAAACGAAACACTAGAACAGTAGTGGAACCATCAGAACATTCAGTTAACCTGTAGAACACTAAAGGAAACACTAGAACAGTAGTGGAACCGTCAGAACATTGAATTAACCTGTAGAACACTAAAGGAAACACTAGAATAGTAGTGGAACCGTCAGAACATTGAGTTAACCTGTAGAACACTAAAGGAAACACTAGAACAGTAGTGGAACCGTCAGAACATTGAATTAACCTGTAGAACACTAAAGGAAACACTAGAACAGTAGTGGAGCCATCAGAATATTGAGTTAACCTGTAGAACACTAAAGGAAACACTAGAACAGTAGTGGAACCATCAGAACATTGAGTTATCCAGGATCCACTAAAGGAAACACTAGAACAGTAGTTGAACCATCAGAACATTGAGTTAACCTGTAGAACACTAAAGGAAACACTAGAACAGTAGTGGAACCGTCAGAACATTGAGTTAACCTGTAGAACACTAAAGGAAACACTAGAACAGTAGTGGAACCATCAGAACATTGAGTTAACCTGTAGAACACTAAAGGAAACACTAGAACAGTAGTGGAACCGTCAGAACATTGAATTAACCTGTAGAACACTAAAGGAAACACTAGAACAGTAGTGGAACCATCAGAACATTGAGTTATCCAGGATCCACTAAAGGAAACACTAGAACAGTAGTTGAACCATCAGAACATTGAGTTAACCTGTAGAACACTAAAGGAAACAATAGAACAGTAGTGGAACCGTCAGAACATTGAATTAATCTGTAGAACACTAAACGAAACACTAGAACAGTAGTGGAACCATCAGAACATTCAGTTAACCTGTAGAACACTAAAGGAAACACTAGAACAGTAGTGGAACCATCAGAACATTGAGTTAACCTGGAACCACTAAAGGAAACACTAGAACAGTAGTGGAACCATCAGAACATTGAGTTATCCTGGAACCACTAAAGGAAACACTAGAACAGTAGTTGAACCATCAGAACATTGAGTTAACCTGTAGGACACTAAAGGAAACACTAGAACAGTAGTGGAACCGTCAGAACATTGAGTTAACCTGTAGAACACTAAAGGAAACACTAGAACAGTAGTGGAACCGTCAGAACATTGAATTAACCTGTAGAACACTAAACGAAACACTAGAACAGTAGTGGAACCATCAGAACATTCAGTTAACCTGTAGAACACTAAAGGAAACACTAGAACAGTAGTGGAACCATCAGAACATTGATTTATCCTGGAACCACTAAAGGAAACACTAGAACAGTAGTTGAACCATCAGAACATTGAGTTAACCTGTAGGACACTAAAGGAAACACTAGAACAGTAGTGGAACCGTCAGAACATTGAGTTAACCTGTAGAACACTAAAGGAAACACTAGAACAGTAGTGGAACCGTCAGAACATTGAATTAACCTGTAGAACACTAAACGAAACACTAGAACAGTAGTGGAACCATCAGAACATTCAGTTAACCTGTAGAACACTAAAGGAAACACTAGAACAGTAGTGGAACCATCAGAACATTGAGTTAACCTGGAACCACTAAAGGAAACACTAGAACAGTAGTGGAACCATCAGAACATTGAGTTATCCTGGAACCACTAAAGGATACACTAGAACAGTAGTTGAACCATCAGAACATTGAGTTAACCTGTAGAACACTAAAGGAAACACTAGAACAGTAGTGGAACCGTCAGAACATTGAGTTAACCTGTAGAACACTAAAGGAAACACTAGAACAGTAGTGGAACCGTCAGAACATTGAATTAACCTGTAGAACACTAAAGGAAACACTAGAACAGTAGTTGAACCATCAGAACATTGAGTTAACCTGTAGAACACTAAAGGAAACACTAGAAGAGTAGTGGAACCATCAGAACATTGAGTTAGCCTGTAGAACACTAAAGGAAACACTAGAACAGTAGTGGAACCGTCAGAACATTGAGTTAACCTGTAGAACACTAAAGGAAACACTAGAACAGTAGTGGAACCGTCATAACATTGAATTAACCTGTAGAACACTAAAGGAAACACTAGAACAGTAGTTGAACCATCAGAACATTGAGTTAACCTGTAGAACACTAAAGGAAACACTAGAAGAGTAGTGGAACCATCAGAACATTGAGTTAGCCTTTAGAACACTAAAGGAAACACTAGAACAGTAGTGGAACCATCAGAACATTGAGTTAGCCTGTAGAACACTAAAGGAAACACTAGAACAGTAGTGGAACCGTCAGAACATTGAGTTAACCTGTAGAACACTAAAGGAAACACTAGAACAGTAGTGGAACCGTCAGAACATTGAATTAACCTGTAGAACACTAAAGGAAACACTAGAACAGTAGTGGAACCATCAGAACATTGAGTTAACCTGTAGAACACTAAAGGAAACACTAGAACTTTAGTGGAACCATCAGAACATTGAGTTAACCTGTAGAACACTAAAGGAAACACCAGAAGAGTAGTGGAACCGTCAGAACATTGAATTAACCTGTAGAACACTAAAGGAAACACTAGAACAGTAGTGGAACCATCAGAACATTGAGTTAACCTGTAGAACACTAAAGGAAACACTAGAACAGTAGTGGAACCATCAGAACGTTGAGTTATCCAGGATCCACTAAAGGAAACACTAGAACAGTAGTTGAACCATCAGAACATTGAGTTAACCTGTAGAACACTAAAGGAAACACTAGAACAGTAGTGGAACCGTCAGAACATTGAATTAACCTGTAGAACACTAAAGGAAACACTAGAATAGTAGTGGAACCGTCAGAACATTGAGTTAACCTGTAGAACACTAAAGGAAACACTAGAACAGTAGTGGAACCGTCAGAACATTGAATTAACCTGTAGAACACTAAAGGAAACACTAGAACAGTAGTGGAACCATCAGAATATTGAGTTAACCTGTAGAACACTAAAGGAAACACTAGAACAGTAGTGGAACCATCAGAACATTGAGTTATCCAGGATCCACTAAAGGAAACACTAGAACAGTAGTTGAACCATCAGAACATTGAGTTAACCTGTAGAACACTAAAGGAAACACTAGAACAGTAGTGGAACCGTCAGAACATTGAGTTAACCTGTAGAACACTAAAGGAAACACTAGAACAGTAGTGGAACCATCAGAACATTGAGTTAACCTGTAGAACACTAAAGGAAACACTAGAACAGTAGTGGAACCGTCAGAACATTGAATTAACCTGTAGAACACCAAAGGAAACACTAGAACAGTAGTGGAACCATCAGAACATTGAGTTATCCAGGATCCACTAAAGGAAACACTAGAACAGTAGTTGAACCATCAGAACATTGAGTTAACCTGTAGAACACTAAAGGAAACACTAGAACAGTAGTGGAACCGTCAGAACATTGAATTAACCTGTAGAACACTAAACGAAACACTAGAACAGTAGTGGAACCATCAGAACATTCAGTTAACCTGTAGAACACTAAAGGAAACACTAGAACAGTAGTGGAACCATCAGAACATTGAGTTAACCTGGAACCACTAAAGGAAACACTAGAACAGTAGTGGAACCATCAGAACATTGAGTTATCCTGGAACCACTAAAGGAAACACTAGAACAGTAGTTGAACCATCAGAACATTGAGTTAACCTGTAGGACACTAAAGGAAACACTAGAACAGTAGTGGAACCGTCAGAACATTGAGTTAACCTGTAGAACACTAAAGGAAACACTAGAACAGTAGTGGAACCGTCAGAACATTGAATTAACCTGTAGAACACTAAACGAAACACTAGAACAGTAGTGGAACCATCAGAACATTCAGTTAACCTGTAGAACACTAAAGGAAACACTAGAACAGTAGTGGAACCATCAGAACATTGATTTATCCTGGAACCACTAAAGGAAACACTAGAACAGTAGTTGAACCATCAGAACATTGAGTTAACCTGTAGGACACTAAAGGAAACACTAGAACAGTAGTGGAACCGTCAGAACATTGAGTTAACCTGTAGAACACTAAAGGAAACACTAGAACAGTAGTGGAACCGTCAGAACATTGAATTAACCTGTAGAACACTAAACGAAACACTAGAACAGTAGTGGAACCATCAGAACATTCAGTTAACCTGTAGAACACTAAAGGAAACACTAGAACAGTAGTGGAACCGTCAGAACATTGAATTAACCTGTAGAACACTAAAGGAAACACTAGAATAGTAGTGGAACCGTCAGAACATTGAGTTAACCTGTAGAACACTAAAGGAAACACTAGAACAGTAGTGGAACCGTCAGAACATTGAATTAACCTGTAGAACACTAAAGGAAACACTAGAACAGTAGTGGAACCATCAGAATATTGAGTTAACCTGTAGAACACTAAAGGAAACACTAGAACAGTAGTGGAACCATCAGAACATTGAGTTATCCAGGATCCACTAAAGGAAACACTAGAACAGTAGTTGAACCATCAGAACATTGAGTTAACCTGTAGAACACTAAAGGAAACACTAGAACAGTAGTGGAACCGTCAGAACATTGAATTAACCTGTAGAACACTAAACGAAACACTAGAACAGTAGTGGAACCATCAGAACATTCAGTTAACCTGTAGAACACTAAAGGAAACACTAGAACAGTAGTGGAACCATCAGAACATTGAGTTAACCTGGAACCACTAAAGGAAACACTAGAACAGTAGTGGAACCATCAGAACATTGAGTTATCCTGGAACCACTAAAGGAAACACTAGAACAGTAGTTGAACCATCAGAACATTGAGTTAACCTTTAGGACACTAAAGGAAACACTAGAACAGTAGTGGAACCGTCAGAACATTGAGTTAACCTGTAGAACACTAAAGGAAACACTAGAACAGTAGTGGAACCGTCAGAACATTGAATTAACCTGTAGAACACTAAACGAAACACTAGAACAGTAGTGGAACCATCAGAACATTCAGTTAACCTGTAGAACACTAAAGGAAACACTAGAACAGTAGTGGAACCATCAGAACATTGATTTATCCTGGAACCACTAAAGGAAACACTAGAACAGTAGTTGAACCATCAGAACATTGAGTTAACCTGTAGGACACTAAAGGAAACACTAGAACAGTAGTGGAACCGTCAGAACATTGAGTTAACCTGTAGAACACTAAAGGAAACACTAGAACAGTAGTGGAACCGTCAGAACATTGAATTAACCTGTAGAACACTAAACGAAACACTAGAACAGTAGTGGAACCATCAGAACATTCAGTTAACCTGTAGAACACTAAAGGAAACACTAGAACAGTAGTGGAACCATCAGAACATTGAGTTAACCTGTAGAACACTAAAGGAAACACTAGAACAGTAGTGGAACCGTCATAACATTGAATTAACCTGTAGAACACTAAAGGAAACACTAGAACAGTAGTTGAACCATCAGAACATTGAGTTAACCTGTAGAACACTAAAGGAAACACTAGAAGAGTAGTGGAACCATCAGAACATTGAGTTAGCCTTTAGAACACTAAAGGAAACACTAGAACAGTAGTGGAACCATCAGAACATTGAGTTAGCCTGTAGAACACTAAAGGAAACACTAGAACAGTAGTGGAACCGTCAGAACATTGAGTTAACCTGTAGAACACTAAAGGAAACACTAGAACAGTAGTGGAACCGTCAGAACATTGAATTAACCTGTAGAACACTAAAGGAAACACTAGAACAGTAGTGGAACCATCAGAACATTGAGTTAACCTGTAGAACACTAAAGGAAACACTAGAACTTTAGTGGAACCATCAGAACATTGAGTTAACCTGTAGAACACTAAAGGAAACACTAGAACAGTAGTGGAACCATCAGAACATTGAGTTAACCTGTAGAACACTAAAGGAAACACTAGAACAGTAGTGGAACCGTCAGAACATTGAATTAACCTGTAGAACACTAAAGGAAACACTAGAACAGTAGTGGAACCATCAGAACATTGAGTTATCCAGGATCCACTAAAGGAAACACTAGAACAGTAGTTGAACCATCAGAACATTGAGTTAACCTGTAGAACACTAAAGGAAACAATAGAACAGTAGTGGAACCGTCAGAACATTGAATTAACCTGTAGAACACTAAACGAAACACTAGAACAGTAGTGGAACCATCAGAACATTCAGTTAACCTGTAGAACACTAAAGGAAACACTAGAACAGTAGTGGAACCATCAGAACATTGAGTTAACCTGGAACCACTAAAGGAAACACTAGAACAGTAGTGGAACCATCAGAACATTGAGTTATCCTGGAACCACTAAAGGAAACACTAGAACAGTAGTTGAACCATCAGAACATTGAGTTAACCTGTAGGACACTAAAGGAAACACTAGAACAGTAGTGGAACCGTCAGAACATTGAGTTAACCTGTAGAACACTAAAGGAAACACTAGAACAGTAGTGGAACCGTCAGAACATTGAATTAACCTGTAGAACACTAAACGAAACACTAGAACAGTAGTGGAACCATCAGAACATTCAGTTAACCTGTAGAACACTAAAGGAAACACTAGAACAGTAGTGGAACCATCAGAACATTGATTTATCCTGGAACCACTAAAGGAAACACTAGAACAGTAGTTGAACCATCAGAACATTGAGTTAACCTGTAGGACACTAAAGGAAACACTAGAACAGTAGTGGAACCGTCAGAACATTGAGTTAACCTGTAGAACACTAAAGGAAACACTAGAACAGTAGTGGAACCGTCAGAACATTGAATTAACCTGTAGAACACTAAACGAAACACTAGAACAGTAGTGGAACCATCAGAACATTCAGTTAACCTGTAGAACACTAAAGGAAACACTAGAACAGTAGTGGAACCATCAGAACATTGAGTTAACCTGGAACCACTAAAGGAAACACTAGAACAGTAGTGGAACCATCAGAACATTGAGTTATCCTGGAACCACTAAAGGATACACTAGAACAGTAGTTGAACCATCAGAACATTGAGTTAACCTGTAGAACACTAAAGGAAACACTAGAACAGTAGTGGAACCGTCAGAACATTGAGTTAACCTGTAGAACACTAAAGGAAACACTAGAACAGTAGTGGAACCGTCAGAACATTGAATTAACCTGTAGAACACTAAAGGAAACACTAGAACAGTAGTTGAACCATCAGAACATTGAGTTAACCTGTAGAACACTAAAGGAAACACTAGAAGAGTAGTGGAACCATCAGAACATTGAGTTAGCCTGTAGAACACTAAAGGAAACACTAGAACAGTAGTGGAACCGTCAGAACATTGAGTTAACCTGTAGAACACTAAAGGAAACACTAGAACAGTAGTGGAACCGTCATAACATTGAATTAACCTGTAGAACACTAAAGGAAACACTAGAACAGTAGTTGAACCATCAGAACATTGAGTTAACCTGTAGAACACTAAAGGAAACACTAGAAGAGTAGTGGAACCATCAGAACATTGAGTTAGCCTTTAGAACACTAAAGGAAACACTAGAACAGTAGTGGAACCATCAGAACATTGAGTTAGCCTGTAGAACACTAAAGGAAACACTAGAACAGTAGTGGAACCGTCAGAACATTGAATTAACCTGTAGAACACTAAACGAAACACTAGAACAGTAGTGGAACCATCAGAACATTCAGTTAACCTGTAGAACACTAAAGGAAACACTAGAACAGTAGTGGAACCGTCAGAACATTGAATTAACCTGTAGAACACTAAAGGAAACACTAGAATAGTAGTGGAACCGTCAGAACATTGAGTTAACCTGTAGAACACTAAAGGAAACACTAGAACAGTAGTGGAACCGTCAGAACATTGAATTAACCTGTAGAACACTAAAGGAAACACTAGAACAGTAGTGGAACCATCAGAATATTGAGTTAACCTGTAGAACACTAAAGGAAACACTAGAACAGTAGTGGAACCATCAGAACATTGAGTTATCCAGGATCCACTAAAGGAAACACTAGAACAGTAGTTGAACCATCAGAACATTGAGTTAACCTGTAGAACACTAAAGGAAACACTAGAACAGTAGTGGAACCGTCAGAACATTGAGTTAACCTGTAGAACACTAAAGGAAACACTAGAACAGTAGTGGAACCATCAGAACATTGAGTTAACCTGTAGAACACTAAAGGAAACACTAGAACAGTAGTGGAACCGTCAGAACATTGAATTAACCTGTAGAACACTAAAGGAAACACTAGAACAGTAGTGGAACCATCAGAACATTGAGTTATCCAGGATCCACTAAAGGAAACACTAGAACAGTAGTTGAACCATCAGAACATTGAGTTAACCTGTAGAACACTAAAGGAAACAATAGAACAGTAGTGGAACCGTCAGAACATTGAATTAACCTGTAGAACACTAAACGAAACACTAGAACAGTAGTGGAACCATCAGAACATTCAGTTAACCTGTAGAACACTAAAGGAAACACTAGAACAGTAGTGGAACCATCAGAACATTGAGTTAACCTGGAACCACTAAAGGAAACACTAGAACAGTAGTGGAACCATCAGAACATTGAGTTATCCTGGAACCACTAAAGGAAACACTAGAACAGTAGTTGAACCATCAGAACATTGAGTTAACCTGTAGGACACTAAAGGAAACACTAGAACAGTAGTGGAACCGTCAGAACATTGAGTTAACCTGTAGAACACTAAAGGAAACACTAGAACAGTAGTGGAACCGTCAGAACATTGAATTAACCTGTAGAACACTAAACGAAACACTAGAACAGTAGTGGAACCATCAGAACATTCAGTTAACCTGTAGAACACTAAAGGAAACACTAGAACAGTAGTGGAACCATCAGAACATTGATTTATCCTGGAACCACTAAAGGAAACACTAGAACAGTAGTTGAACCATCAGAACATTGAGTTAACCTGTAGGACACTAAAGGAAACACTAGAACAGTAGTGGAACCGTCAGAACATTGAGTTAACCTGTAGAACACTAAAGGAAACACTAGAACAGTAGTGGAACCGTCAGAACATTGAATTAACCTGTAGAACACTAAACGAAACACTAGAACAGTAGTGGAACCATCAGAACATTCAGTTAACCTGTAGAACACTAAAGGAAACACTAGAACAGTAGTGGAACCATCAGAACATTGAGTTAACCTGGAACCACTAAAGGAAACACTAGAACAGTAGTGGAACCATCAGAACATTGAGTTATCCTGGAACCACTAAAGGATACACTAGAACAGTAGTTGAACCATCAGAACATTGAGTTAACCTGTAGAACACTAAAGGAAACACTAGAACAGTAGTGGAACCGTCAGAACATTGAGTTAACCTGTAGAACACTAAAGGAAACACTAGAACAGTAGTGGAACCGTCAGAACATTGAATTAACCTGTAGAACACTAAAGGAAACACTAGAACAGTAGTTGAACCATCAGAACATTGAGTTAACCTGTAGAACACTAAAGGAAACACTAGAAGAGTAGTGGAACCATCAGAACATTGAGTTAGCCTGTAGAACACTAAAGGAAACACTAGAACAGTAGTGGAACCGTCAGAACATTGAGTTAACCTGTAGAACACTAAAGGAAACACTAGAACAGTAGTGGAACCGTCATAACATTGAATTAACCTGTAGAACACTAAAGGAAACACTAGAACAGTAGTTGAACCATCAGAACATTGAGTTAACCTGTAGAACACTAAAGGAAACACTAGAAGAGTAGTGGAACCATCAGAACATTGAGTTAGCCTTTAGAACACTAAAGGAAACACTAGAACAGTAGTGGAACCATCAGAACATTGAGTTAGCCTGTAGAACACTAAAGGAAACACTAGAACAGTAGTGGAACCGTCAGAACATTGAGTTAACCTGTAGAACACTAAAGGAAACACTAGAACAGTAGTGGAACCGTCAGAACATTGAATTAACCTGTAGAACACTAAAGGAAACACTAGAACAGTAGTGGAACCATCAGAACATTGAGTTAACCTGTAGAACACTAAAGGAAACACTAGAACTTTAGTGGAACCATCAGAACATTGAGTTAACCTGTAGAACACTAAAGGAAACACCAGAAGAGTAGTGGAACCGTCAGAACATTGAATTAACCTGTAGAACACTAAAGGAAACACTAGAACAGTAGTGGAACCATCAGAACATTGAGTTAACCTGTAGAACACTAAAGAAAACACTAGAACAGTAGTGGAACCATCAGAACGTTGAGTTATCCAGGATCCACTAAAGGAAACACTAGAACAGTAGTTGAACCATCAGAACATTGAGTTAACCTGTAGAACACTAAAGGAAACACTAGAACAGTAGTGGAACCGTCAGAACATTGAATTAACCTGTAGAACACTAAAGGAAACACTAGAATAGTAGTGGAACCGTCAGAACATTGAGTTAACCTGTAGAACACTAAAGGAAACACTAGAACAGTAGTGGAACCGTCAGAACATTGAATTAACCTGTAGAACACTAAAGGAAACACTAGAACAGTAGTGGAACCATCAGAATATTGAGTTAACCTGTAGAACACTAAAGGAAACACTAGAACAGTAGTGGAACCATCAGAACATTGAGTTATCCAGGATCCACTAAAGGAAACACTAGAACAGTAGTTGAACCATCAGAACATTGAGTTAACCTGTAGAACACTAAAGGAAACACTAGAACAGTAGTGGAACCGTCAGAACATTGAATTAACCTGTAGAACACTAAACGAAACACTAGAACAGTAGTGGAACCATCAGAACATTCAGTTAACCTGTAGAACACTAAAGGAAACACTAGAACAGTAGTGGAACCATCAGAACATTGAGTTAACCTGGAACCACTAAAGGAAACACTAGAACAGTAGTGGAACCATCAGAACATTGAGTTATCCTGGAACCACTAAAGGAAACACTAGAACAGTAGTTGAACCATCAGAACATTGAGTTAACCTTTAGGACACTAAAGGAAACACTAGAACAGTAGTGGAACCGTCAGAACATTGAGTTAACCTGTAGAACACTAAAGGAAACACTAGAACAGTAGTGGAACCGTCAGAACATTGAATTAACCTGTAGAACACTAAACGAAACACTAGAACAGTAGTGGAACCATCAGAACATTCAGTTAACCTGTAGAACACTAAAGGAAACACTAGAACAGTAGTGGAACCATCAGAACATTGATTTATCCTGGAACCACTAAAGGAAACACTAGAACAGTAGTTGAACCATCAGAACATTGAGTTAACCTGTAGGACACTAAAGGAAACACTAGAACAGTAGTGGAACCGTCAGAACATTGAGTTAACCTGTAGAACACTAAAGGAAACACTAGAACAGTAGTGGAACCGTCAGAACATTGAATTAACCTGTAGAACACTAAACGAAACACTAGAACAGTAGTGGAACCATCAGAACATTCAGTTAACCTGTAGAACACTAAAGGAAACACTAGAACAGTAGTGGAACCATCAGAACATTGAGTTAACCTGTAGAACACTAAAGGAAACACTAGAACAGTAGTGGAACCGTCATAACATTGAATTAACCTGTAGAACACTAAAGGAAACACTAGAACAGTAGTTGAACCATCAGAACATTGAGTTAACCTGTAGAACACTAAAGGAAACACTAGAAGAGTAGTGGAACCATCAGAACATTGAGTTAGCCTTTAGAACACTAAAGGAAACACTAGAACAGTAGTGGAACCATCAGAACATTGAGTTAGCCTGTAGAACACTAAAGGAAACACTAGAACAGTAGTGGAACCGTCAGAACATTGAGTTAACCTGTAGAACACTAAAGGAAACACTAGAACAGTAGTGGAACCGTCAGAACATTGAATTAACCTGTAGAACACTAAAGGAAACACTAGAACAGTAGTGGAACCATCAGAACATTGAGTTAACCTGTAGAACACTAAAGGAAACACTAGAACTTTAGTGGAACCATCAGAACATTGAGTTAACCTGTAGAACACTAAAGGAAACACTAGAACAGTAGTGGAACCATCAGAACATTGAGTTAACCTGTAGAACACTAAAGGAAACACTAGAACAGTAGTGGAACCGTCAGAACATTGAATTAACCTGTAGAACACTAAAGGAAACACTAGAACAGTAGTGGAACCATCAGAACATTGAGTTATCCAGGATCCACTAAAGGAAACACTAGAACAGTAGTTGAACCATCAGAACATTGAGTTAACCTGTAGAACACTAAAGGAAACAATAGAACAGTAGTGGAACCGTCAGAACATTGAATTAACCTGTAGAACACTAAACGAAACACTAGAACAGTAGTGGAACCATCAGAACATTCAGTTAACCTGTAGAACACTAAAGGAAACACTAGAACAGTAGTGGAACCATCAGAACATTGAGTTAACCTGGAACCACTAAAGGAAACACTAGAACAGTAGTGGAACCATCAGAACATTGAGTTATCCTGGAACCACTAAAGGAAACACTAGAACAGTAGTTGAACCATCAGAACATTGAGTTAACCTGTAGGACACTAAAGGAAACACTAGAACAGTAGTGGAACCGTCAGAACATTGAGTTAACCTGTAGAACACTAAAGGAAACACTAGAACAGTAGTGGAACCGTCAGAACATTGAATTAACCTGTAGAACACTAAACGAAACACTAGAACAGTAGTGGAACCATCAGAACATTCAGTTAACCTGTAGAACACTAAAGGAAACACTAGAACAGTAGTGGAACCATCAGAACATTGATTTATCCTGGAACCACTAAAGGAAACACTAGAACAGTAGTTGAACCATCAGAACATTGAGTTAACCTGTAGGACACTAAAGGAAACACTAGAACAGTAGTGGAACCGTCAGAACATTGAGTTAACCTGTAGAACACTAAAGGAAACACTAGAACAGTAGTGGAACCGTCAGAACATTGAATTAACCTGTAGAACACTAAACGAAACACTAGAACAGTAGTGGAACCATCAGAACATTCAGTTAACCTGTAGAACACTAAAGGAAACACTAGAACAGTAGTGGAACCATCAGAACATTGAGTTAACCTGGAACCACTAAAGGAAACACTAGAACAGTAGTGGAACCATCAGAACATTGAGTTATCCTGGAACCACTAAAGGATACACTAGAACAGTAGTTGAACCATCAGAACATTGAGTTAACCTGTAGAACACTAAAGGAAACACTAGAACAGTAGTGGAACCGTCAGAACATTGAGTTAACCTGTAGAACACTAAAGGAAACACTAGAACAGTAGTGGAACCGTCAGAACATTGAATTAACCTGTAGAACACTAAAGGAAACACTAGAACAGTAGTTGAACCATCAGAACATTGAGTTAACCTGTAGAACACTAAAGGAAACACTAGAAGAGTAGTGGAACCATCAGAACATTGAGTTAGCCTGTAGAACACTAAAGGAAACACTAGAACAGTAGTGGAACCGTCAGAACATTGAGTTAACCTGTAGAACACTAAAGGAAACACTAGAACAGTAGTGGAACCGTCATAACATTGAATTAACCTGTAGAACACTAAAGGAAACACTAGAACAGTAGTTGAACCATCAGAACATTGAGTTAACCTGTAGAACACTAAAGGAAACACTAGAAGAGTAGTGGAACCATCAGAACATTGAGTTAGCCTTTAGAACACTAAAGGAAACACTAGAACAGTAGTGGAACCATCAGAACATTGAGTTAGCCTGTAGAACACTAAAGGAAACACTAGAACAGTAGTGGAACCGTCAGAACATTGAATTAACCTGTAGAACACTAAACGAAACACTAGAACAGTAGTGGAACCATCAGAACATTCAGTTAACCTGTAGAACACTAAAGGAAACACTAGAACAGTAGTGGAACCGTCAGAACATTGAATTAACCTGTAGAACACTAAAGGAAACACTAGAATAGTAGTGGAACCGTCAGAACATTGAGTTAACCTGTAGAACACTAAAGGAAACACTAGAACAGTAGTGGAACCGTCAGAACATTGAATTAACCTGTAGAACACTAAAGGAAACACTAGAACAGTAGTGGAACCATCAGAATATTGAGTTAACCTGTAGAACACTAAAGGAAACACTAGAACAGTAGTGGAACCATCAGAACATTGAGTTATCCAGGATCCACTAAAGGAAACACTAGAACAGTAGTTGAACCATCAGAACATTGAGTTAACCTGTAGAACACTAAAGGAAACACTAGAACAGTAGTGGAACCGTCAGAACATTGAGTTAACCTGTAGAACACTAAAGGAAACACTAGAACAGTAGTGGAACCATCAGAACATTGAGTTAACCTGTAGAACACTAAAGGAAACACTAGAACAGTAGTGGAACCGTCAGAACATTGAATTAACCTGTAGAACACTAAAGGAAACACTAGAACAGTAGTGGAACCATCAGAACATTGAGTTATCCAGGATCCACTAAAGGAAACACTAGAACAGTAGTTGAACCATCAGAACATTGAGTTAACCTGTAGAACACTAAAGGAAACAATAGAACAGTAGTGGAACCGTCAGAACATTGAATTAACCTGTAGAACACTAAACGAAACACTAGAACAGTAGTGGAACCATCAGAACATTCAGTTAACCTGTAGAACACTAAAGGAAACACTAGAACAGTAGTGGAACCATCAGAACATTGAGTTAACCTGGAACCACTAAAGGAAACACTAGAACAGTAGTGGAACCATCAGAACATTGAGTTATCCTGGAACCACTAAAGGAAACACTAGAACAGTAGTTGAACCATCAGAACATTGAGTTAACCTGTAGGACACTAAAGGAAACACTAGAACAGTAGTGGAACCGTCAGAACATTGAGTTAACCTGTAGAACACTAAAGGAAACACTAGAACAGTAGTGGAACCGTCAGAACATTGAATTAACCTGTAGAACACTAAACGAAACACTAGAACAGTAGTGGAACCATCAGAACATTCAGTTAACCTGTAGAACACTAAAGGAAACACTAGAACAGTAGTGGAACCATCAGAACATTGATTTATCCTGGAACCACTAAAGGAAACACTAGAACAGTAGTTGAACCATCAGAACATTGAGTTAACCTGTAGGACACTAAAGGAAACACTAGAACAGTAGTGGAACCGTCAGAACATTGAGTTAACCTGTAGAACACTAAAGGAAACACTAGAACAGTAGTGGAACCGTCAGAACATTGAATTAACCTGTAGAACACTAAACGAAACACTAGAACAGTAGTGGAACCATCAGAACATTCAGTTAACCTGTAGAACACTAAAGGAAACACTAGAACAGTAGTGGAACCATCAGAACATTGAGTTAACCTGGAACCACTAAAGGAAACACTAGAACAGTAGTGGAACCATCAGAACATTGAGTTATCCTGGAACCACTAAAGGATACACTAGAACAGTAGTTGAACCATCAGAACATTGAGTTAACCTGTAGAACACTAAAGGAAACACTAGAACAGTAGTGGAACCGTCAGAACATTGAGTTAACCTGTAGAACACTAAAGGAAACACTAGAACAGTAGTGGAACCGTCAGAACATTGAATTAACCTGTAGAACACTAAAGGAAACACTAGAACAGTAGTTGAACCATCAGAACATTGAGTTAACCTGTAGAACACTAAAGGAAACACTAGAAGAGTAGTGGAACCATCAGAACATTGAGTTAGCCTGTAGAACACTAAAGGAAACACTAGAACAGTAGTGGAACCGTCAGAACATTGAGTTAACCTGTAGAACACTAAAGGAAACACTAGAACAGTAGTGGAACCGTCATAACATTGAATTAACCTGTAGAACACTAAAGGAAACACTAGAACAGTAGTTGAACCATCAGAACATTGAGTTAACCTGTAGAACACTAAAGGAAACACTAGAAGAGTAGTGGAACCATCAGAACATTGAGTTAGCCTTTAGAACACTAAAGGAAACACTAGAACAGTAGTGGAACCATCAGAACATTGAGTTAGCCTGTAGAACACTAAAGGAAACACTAGAACAGTAGTGGAACCGTCAGAACATTGAGTTAACCTGTAGAACACTAAAGGAAACACTAGAACAGTAGTGGAACCGTCAGAACATTGAATTAACCTGTAGAACACTAAAGGAAACACTAGAACAGTAGTGGAACCATCAGAACATTGAGTTAACCTGTAGAACACTAAAGGAAACACTAGAACTTTAGTGGAACCATCAGAACATTGAGTTAACCTGTAGAACACTAAAGGAAACACCAGAAGAGTAGTGGAACCGTCAGAACATTGAATTAACCTGTAGAACACTAAAGGAAACACTAGAACAGTAGTGGAACCATCAGAACATTGAGTTAACCTGTAGAACACTAAAGAAAACACTAGAACAGTAGTGGAACCATCAGAACGTTGAGTTATCCAGGATCCACTAAAGGAAACACTAGAACAGTAGTTGAACCATCAGAACATTGAGTTAACCTGTAGAACACTAAAGGAAACACTAGAACAGTAGTGGAACCGTCAGAACATTGAATTAACCTGTAGAACACTAAAGGAAACACTAGAATAGTAGTGGAACCGTCAGAACATTGAGTTAACCTGTAGAACACTAAAGGAAACACTAGAACAGTAGTGGAACCGTCAGAACATTGAATTAACCTGTAGAACACTAAAGGAAACACTAGAACAGTAGTGGAACCATCAGAATATTGAGTTAACCTGTAGAACACTAAAGGAAACACTAGAACAGTAGTGGAACCATCAGAACATTGAGTTATCCAGGATCCACTAAAGGAAACACTAGAACAGTAGTTGAACCATCAGAACATTGAGTTAACCTGTAGAACACTAAAGGAAACACTAGAACAGTAGTGGAACCGTCAGAACATTGAGTTAACCTGTAGAACACTAAAGGAAACACTAGAACAGTAGTGGAACCATCAGAACATTGAGTTAACCTGTAGAACACTAAAGGAAACACTAGAACAGTAGTGGAACCGTCAGAACATTGAATTAACCTGTAGAACACCAAAGGAAACACTAGAACAGTAGTGGAACCATCAGAACATTGAGTTATCCAGGATCCACTAAAGGAAACACTAGAACAGTAGTTGAACCATCAGAACATTGAGTTAACCTGTAGAACACTAAAGGAAACACTAGAACAGTAGTGGAACCGTCAGAACATTGAATTAACCTGTAGAACACTAAACGAAACACTAGAACAGTAGTGGAACCATCAGAACATTCAGTTAACCTGTAGAACACTAAAGGAAACACTAGAACAGTAGTGGAACCATCAGAACATTGAGTTAACCTGGAACCACTAAAGGAAACACTAGAACAGTAGTGGAACCATCAGAACATTGAGTTATCCTGGAACCACTAAAGGAAACACTAGAACAGTAGTTGAACCATCAGAACATTGAGTTAACCTGTAGGACACTAAAGGAAACACTAGAACAGTAGTGGAACCGTCAGAACATTGAGTTAACCTGTAGAACACTAAAGGAAACACTAGAACAGTAGTGGAACCGTCAGAACATTGAATTAACCTGTAGAACACTAAACGAAACACTAGAACAGTAGTGGAACCATCAGAACATTCAGTTAACCTGTAGAACACTAAAGGAAACACTAGAACAGTAGTGGAACCATCAGAACATTGATTTATCCTGGAACCACTAAAGGAAACACTAGAACAGTAGTTGAACCATCAGAACATTGAGTTAACCTGTAGGACACTAAAGGAAACACTAGAACAGTAGTGGAACCGTCAGAACATTGAGTTAACCTGTAGAACACTAAAGGAAACACTAGAACAGTAGTGGAACCGTCAGAACATTGAATTAACCTGTAGAACACTAAACGAAACACTAGAACAGTAGTGGAACCATCAGAACATTCAGTTAACCTGTAGAACACTAAAGGAAACACTAGAACAGTAGTGGAACCGTCAGAACATTGAATTAACCTGTAGAACACTAAAGGAAACACTAGAATAGTAGTGGAACCGTCAGAACATTGAGTTAACCTGTAGAACACTAAAGGAAACACTAGAACAGTAGTGGAACCGTCAGAACATTGAATTAACCTGTAGAACACTAAAGGAAACACTAGAACAGTAGTGGAACCATCAGAACATTGAGTTAACCTGTAGAACACTAAAGGAAACACTAGAACAGTAGTGGAACCATCAGAACGTTGAGTTATCCAGGATCCACTAAAGGAAACACTAGAACAGTAGTTGAACCATCAGAACATTGAGTTAACCTGTAGAACACTAAAGGAAACACTAGAACAGTAGTGGAACCGTCAGAACATTGAATTAACCTGTAGAACACTAAAGGAAACACTAGAATAGTAGTGGAACCGTCAGAACATTGAGTTAACCTGTAGAACACTAAAGGAAACACTAGAACAGTAGTGGAACCGTCAGAACATTGAATTAACCTGTAGAACACTAAAGGAAACACTAGAACAGTAGTGGAACCATCAGAATATTGAGTTAACCTGTAGAACACTAAAGGAAACACTAGAACAGTAGTGGAACCATCAGAACATTGAGTTATCCAGGATCCACTAAAGGAAACACTAGAACAGTAGTTGAACCATCAGAACATTGAGTTAACCTGTAGAACACTAAAGGAAACACTAGAACAGTAGTGGAACCGTCAGAACATTGAGTTAACCTGTAGAACACTAAAGGAAACACTAGAACAGTAGTGGAACCATCAGAACATTGAGTTAACCTGTAGAACACTAAAGGAAACACTAGAACAGTAGTGGAACCGTCAGAACATTGAATTAACCTGTAGAACACCAAAGGAAACACTAGAACAGTAGTGGAACCATCAGAACATTGAGTTATCCAGGATCCACTAAAGGAAACACTAGAACAGTAGTTGAACCATCAGAACATTGAGTTAACCTGTAGAACACTAAAGGAAACACTAGAACAGTAGTGGAACCGTCAGAACATTGAATTAACCTGTAGAACACTAAACGAAACACTAGAACAGTAGTGGAACCATCAGAACATTCAGTTAACCTGTAGAACACTAAAGGAAACACTAGAACAGTAGTGGAACCGTCAGAACATTGAATTAACCTGTAGAACACTAAAGGAAACACTAGAATAGTAGTGGAACCGTCAGAACATTGAGTTAACCTGTAGAACACTAAAGGAAACACTAGAACAGTAGTGGAACCGTCAGAACATTGAATTAACCTGTAGAACACTAAAGGAAACACTAGAACAGTAGTGGAACCATCAGAATATTGAGTTAACCTGTAGAACACTAAAGGAAACACTAGAACAGTAGTGGAACCATCAGAACATTGAGTTATCCAGGATCCACTAAAGGAAACACTAGAACAGTAGTTGAACCATCAGAACATTGAGTTAACCTGTAGAACACTAAAGGAAACACTAGAACAGTAGTGGAACCGTCAGAACATTGAATTAACCTGTAGAACACTAAACGAAACACTAGAACAGTAGTGGAACCATCAGAACATTCAGTTAACCTGTAGAACACTAAAGGAAACACTAGAACAGTAGTGGAACCATCAGAACATTGAGTTAACCTGGAACCACTAAAGGAAACACTAGAACAGTAGTGGAACCATCAGAACATTGAGTTATCCTGGAACCACTAAAGGAAACACTAGAACAGTAGTTGAACCATCAGAACATTGAGTTAACCTTTAGGACACTAAAGGAAACACTAGAACAGTAGTGGAACCGTCAGAACATTGAGTTAACCTGTAGAACACTAAAGGAAACACTAGAACAGTAGTGGAACCGTCAGAACATTGAATTAACCTGTAGAACACTAAACGAAACACTAGAACAGTAGTGGAACCATCAGAACATTCAGTTAACCTGTAGAACACTAAAGGAAACACTAGAACAGTAGTGGAACCATCAGAACATTGATTTATCCTGGAACCACTAAAGGAAACACTAGAACAGTAGTTGAACCATCAGAACATTGAGTTAACCTGTAGGACACTAAAGGAAACACTAGAACAGTAGTGGAACCGTCAGAACATTGAGTTAACCTGTAGAACACTAAAGGAAACACTAGAACAGTAGTGGAACCGTCAGAACATTGAATTAACCTGTAGAACACTAAACGAAACACTAGAACAGTAGTGGAACCATCAGAACATTCAGTTAACCTGTAGAACACTAAAGGAAACACTAGAACAGTAGTGGAACCATCAGAACATTGAGTTAACCTGTAGAACACTAAAGGAAACACTAGAACAGTAGTGGAACCGTCATAACATTGAATTAACCTGTAGAACACTAAAGGAAACACTAGAACAGTAGTTGAACCATCAGAACATTGAGTTAACCTGTAGAACACTAAAGGAAACACTAGAAGAGTAGTGGAACCATCAGAACATTGAGTTAGCCTTTAGAACACTAAAGGAAACACTAGAACAGTAGTGGAACCATCAGAACATTGAGTTAGCCTGTAGAACACTAAAGGAAACACTAGAACAGTAGTGGAACCGTCAGAACATTGAGTTAACCTGTAGAACACTAAAGGAAACACTAGAACAGTAGTGGAACCGTCAGAACATTGAATTAACCTGTAGAACACTAAAGGAAACACTAGAACAGTAGTGGAACCATCAGAACATTGAGTTAACCTGTAGAACACTAAAGGAAACACTAGAACTTTAGTGGAACCATCAGAACATTGAGTTAACCTGTAGAACACTAAAGGAAACACTAGAACAGTAGTGGAACCATCAGAACATTGAGTTAACCTGTAGAACACTAAAGGAAACACTAGAACAGTAGTGGAACCGTCAGAACATTGAATTAACCTGTAGAACACTAAAGGAAACACTAGAACAGTAGTGGAACCATCAGAACATTGAGTTATCCAGGATCCACTAAAGGAAACACTAGAACAGTAGTTGAACCATCAGAACATTGAGTTAACCTGTAGAACACTAAAGGAAACAATAGAACAGTAGTGGAACCGTCAGAACATTGAATTAACCTGTAGAACACTAAACGAAACACTAGAACAGTAGTGGAACCATCAGAACATTCAGTTAACCTGTAGAACACTAAAGGAAACACTAGAACAGTAGTGGAACCATCAGAACATTGAGTTAACCTGGAACCACTAAAGGAAACACTAGAACAGTAGTGGAACCATCAGAACATTGAGTTATCCTGGAACCACTAAAGGAAACACTAGAACAGTAGTTGAACCATCAGAACATTGAGTTAACCTGTAGGACACTAAAGGAAACACTAGAACAGTAGTGGAACCGTCAGAACATTGAGTTAACCTGTAGAACACTAAAGGAAACACTAGAACAGTAGTGGAACCGTCAGAACATTGAATTAACCTGTAGAACACTAAACGAAACACTAGAACAGTAGTGGAACCATCAGAACATTCAGTTAACCTGTAGAACACTAAAGGAAACACTAGAACAGTAGTGGAACCATCAGAACATTGATTTATCCTGGAACCACTAAAGGAAACACTAGAACAGTAGTTGAACCATCAGAACATTGAGTTAACCTGTAGGACACTAAAGGAAACACTAGAACAGTAGTGGAACCGTCAGAACATTGAGTTAACCTGTAGAACACTAAAGGAAACACTAGAACAGTAGTGGAACCGTCAGAACATTGAATTAACCTGTAGAACACTAAACGAAACACTAGAACAGTAGTGGAACCATCAGAACATTCAGTTAACCTGTAGAACACTAAAGGAAACACTAGAACAGTAGTGGAACCATCAGAACATTGAGTTAACCTGGAACCACTAAAGGAAACACTAGAACAGTAGTGGAACCATCAGAACATTGAGTTATCCTGGAACCACTAAAGGATACACTAGAACAGTAGTTGAACCATCAGAACATTGAGTTAACCTGTAGAACACTAAAGGAAACACTAGAACAGTAGTGGAACCGTCAGAACATTGAGTTAACCTGTAGAACACTAAAGGAAACACTAGAACAGTAGTGGAACCGTCAGAACATTGAATTAACCTGTAGAACACTAAAGGAAACACTAGAACAGTAGTTGAACCATCAGAACATTGAGTTAACCTGTAGAACACTAAAGGAAACACTAGAAGAGTAGTGGAACCATCAGAACATTGAGTTAGCCTGTAGAACACTAAAGGAAACACTAGAACAGTAGTGGAACCGTCAGAACATTGAGTTAACCTGTAGAACACTAAAGGAAACACTAGAACAGTAGTGGAACCGTCATAACATTGAATTAACCTGTAGAACACTAAAGGAAACACTAGAACAGTAGTTGAACCATCAGAACATTGAGTTAACCTGTAGAACACTAAAGGAAACACTAGAAGAGTAGTGGAACCATCAGAACATTGAGTTAGCCTTTAGAACACTAAAGGAAACACTAGAACAGTAGTGGAACCATCAGAACATTGAGTTAGCCTGTAGAACACTAAAGGAAACACTAGAACAGTAGTGGAACCGTCAGAACATTGAATTAACCTGTAGAACACTAAACGAAACACTAGAACAGTAGTGGAACCATCAGAACATTCAGTTAACCTGTAGAACACTAAAGGAAACACTAGAACAGTAGTGGAACCGTCAGAACATTGAATTAACCTGTAGAACACTAAAGGAAACACTAGAATAGTAGTGGAACCGTCAGAACATTGAGTTAACCTGTAGAACACTAAAGGAAACACTAGAACAGTAGTGGAACCGTCAGAACATTGAATTAACCTGTAGAACACTAAAGGAAACACTAGAACAGTAGTGGAACCATCAGAATATTGAGTTAACCTGTAGAACACTAAAGGAAACACTAGAACAGTAGTGGAACCATCAGAACATTGAGTTATCCAGGATCCACTAAAGGAAACACTAGAACAGTAGTTGAACCATCAGAACATTGAGTTAACCTGTAGAACACTAAAGGAAACACTAGAACAGTAGTGGAACCGTCAGAACATTGAGTTAACCTGTAGAACACTAAAGGAAACACTAGAACAGTAGTGGAACCATCAGAACATTGAGTTAACCTGTAGAACACTAAAGGAAACACTAGAACAGTAGTGGAACCGTCAGAACATTGAATTAACCTGTAGAACACTAAAGGAAACACTAGAACAGTAGTGGAACCATCAGAACATTGAGTTATCCAGGATCCACTAAAGGAAACACTAGAACAGTAGTTGAACCATCAGAACATTGAGTTAACCTGTAGAACACTAAAGGAAACAATAGAACAGTAGTGGAACCGTCAGAACATTGAATTAACCTGTAGAACACTAAACGAAACACTAGAACAGTAGTGGAACCATCAGAACATTCAGTTAACCTGTAGAACACTAAAGGAAACACTAGAACAGTAGTGGAACCATCAGAACATTGAGTTAACCTGGAACCACTAAAGGAAACACTAGAACAGTAGTGGAACCATCAGAACATTGAGTTATCCTGGAACCACTAAAGGAAACACTAGAACAGTAGTTGAACCATCAGAACATTGAGTTAACCTGTAGGACACTAAAGGAAACACTAGAACAGTAGTGGAACCGTCAGAACATTGAGTTAACCTGTAGAACACTAAAGGAAACACTAGAACAGTAGTGGAACCGTCAGAACATTGAATTAACCTGTAGAACACTAAACGAAACACTAGAACAGTAGTGGAACCATCAGAACATTCAGTTAACCTGTAGAACACTAAAGGAAACACTAGAACAGTAGTGGAACCATCAGAACATTGATTTATCCTGGAACCACTAAAGGAAACACTAGAACAGTAGTTGAACCATCAGAACATTGAGTTAACCTGTAGGACACTAAAGGAAACACTAGAACAGTAGTGGAACCGTCAGAACATTGAGTTAACCTGTAGAACACTAAACGAAACACTAGAACAGTAGTGGAACCATCAGAACATTCAGTTAACCTGTAGAACACTAAAGGAAACACTAGAACAGTAGTGGAACCATCAGAACATTGAGTTAACCTGGAACCACTAAAGGAAACACTAGAACAGTAGTGGAACCATCAGAACATTGAGTTATCCTGGAACCACTAAAGGATACACTAGAACAGTAGTTGAACCATCAGAACATTGAGTTAACCTGTAGAACACTAAAGGAAACACTAGAACAGTAGTGGAACCGTCAGAACATTGAGTTAACCTGTAGAACACTAAAGGAAACACTAGAACAGTAGTGGAACCGTCAGAACATTGAATTAACCTGTAGAACACTAAAGGAAACACTAGAACAGTAGTTGAACCATCAGAACATTGAGTTAACCTGTAGAACACTAAAGGAAACACTAGAAGAGTAGTGGAACCATCAGAACATTGAGTTAGCCTGTAGAACACTAAAGGAAACACTAGAACAGTAGTGGAACCGTCAGAACATTGAGTTAACCTGTAGAACACTAAAGGAAACACTAGAACAGTAGTGGAACCGTCATAACATTGAATTAACCTGTAGAACACTAAAGGAAACACTAGAACAGTAGTTGAACCATCAGAACATTGAGTTAACCTGTAGAACACTAAAGGAAACACTAGAAGAGTAGTGGAACCATCAGAACATTGAGTTAGCCTTTAGAACACTAAAGGAAACACTAGAACAGTAGTGGAACCATCAGAACATTGAGTTAGCCTGTAGAACACTAAAGGAAACACTAGAACAGTAGTGGAACCGTCAGAACATTGAGTTAACCTGTAGAACACTAAAGGAAACACTAGAACAGTAGTGGAACCGTCACAACATTGAATTAACCTGTAGAACACTAAAGGAAACACTAGAACAGTAGTGGAACCATCAGAACATTGAGTTAACCTGTAGAACACTAAAGGAAACACTAGAACTTTAGTGGAACCATCAGAACATTGAGTTAACCTGTAGAACACTAAAGGAAACACCAGAAGAGTAGTGGAACCGTCAGAACATTGAATTAACCTGTAGAACACTAAAGGAAACACTAGAACAGTAGTGGAACCATCAGAACATTGAGTTAACCTGTAGAACACTAAAGAAAACACTAGAACAGTAGTGGAACCATCAGAACGTTGAGTTATCCAGGATCCACTAAAGGAAACACTAGAACAGTAGTTGAACCATCAGAACATTGAGTTAACCTGTAGAACACTAAAGGAAACACTAGAACAGTAGTGGAACCGTCAGAACATTGAATTAACCTGTAGAACACTAAAGGAAACACTAGAATAGTAGTGGAACCGTCAGAACATTGAGTTAACCTGTAGAACACTAAAGGAAACACTAGAACAGTAGTGGAACTGTCAGAACATTGAATTAACCTGTAGAACACTAAAGGAAACACTAGAACAGTAGTGGAACCATCAGAATATTGAGTTAACCTGTAGAACACTAAAGGAAACACTAGAACAGTAGTGGAACCATCAGAACATTGAGTTATCCAGGATCCACTAAAGGAAACACTAGAACAGTAGTTGAACCATCAGAACATTGAGTTAACCTGTAGAACACTAAAGGAAACACTAGAACAGTAGTGGAACCGTCAGAACATTGAGTTAACCTGTAGAACACTAAAGGAAACACTAGAACAGTAGTGGAACCATCAGAACATTGAGTTAACCTGTAGAACACTAAAGGAAACACTAGAACAGTAGTGGAACCGTCAGAACATTGAATTAACCTGTAGAACACCAAAGGAAACACTAGAACAGTAGTGGAACCATCAGAACATTGAGTTATCCAGGATCCACTAAAGGAAACACTAGAACAGTAGTTGAACCATCAGAACATTGAGTTAACCTGTAGAACACTAAAGGAAACACTAGAACAGTAGTGGAACCGTCAGAACATTGAATTAACCTGTAGAACACTAAACGAAACACTAGAACAGTAGTGGAACCATCAGAACATTCAGTTAACCTGTAGAACACTAAAGGAAACACTAGAACAGTAGTGGAACCATCAGAACATTGAGTTAACCTGGAACCACTAAAGGAAACACTAGAACAGTAGTGGAACCATCAGAACATTGAGTTATCCTGGAACCACTAAAGGAAACACTAGAACAGTAGTTGAACCATCAGAACATTGAGTTAACCTGTAGGACACTAAAGGAAACACTAGAACAGTAGTGGAACCGTCAGAACATTGAGTTAACCTGTAGAACACTAAAGGAAACACTAGAACAGTAGTGGAACCGTCAGAACATTGAATTAACCTGTAGAACACTAAACGAAACACTAGAACAGTAGTGGAACCATCAGAACATTCAGTTAACCTGTAGAACACTAAAGGAAACACTAGAACAGTAGTGGAACCATCAGAACATTGATTTATCCTGGAACCACTAAAGGAAACACTAGAACAGTAGTTGAACCATCAGAACATTGAGTTAACCTGTAGGACACTAAAGGAAACACTAGAACAGTAGTGGAACCGTCAGAACATTGAGTTAACCTGTAGAACACTAAAGGAAACACTAGAACAGTAGTGGAACCGTCAGAACATTGAATTAACCTGTAGAACACTAAACGAAACACTAGAACAGTAGTGGAACCATCAGAACATTCAGTTAACCTGTAGAACACTAAAGGAAACACTAGAACAGTAGTGGAACCGTCAGAACATTGAATTAACCTGTAGAACACTAAAGGAAACACTAGAATAGTAGTGGAACCGTCAGAACATTGAGTTAACCTGTAGAACACTAAAGGAAACACCAGAAGAGTAGTGGAACCGTCAGAACATTGAATTAACCTGTAGAACACTAAAGGAAACACTAGAACAGTAGTGGAACCATCAGAACATTGAGTTAACCTGTAGAACACTAAAGAAAACACTAGAACAGTAGTGGAACCATCAGAACGTTGAGTTATCCAGGATCCACTAAAGGAAACACTAGAACAGTAGTTGAACCATCAGAACATTGAGTTAACCTGTAGAACACTAAAGGAAACACTAGAACAGTAGTGGAACCGTCAGAACATTGAATTAACCTGTAGAACACTAAAGGAAACACTAGAATAGTAGTGGAACCGTCAGAACATTGAGTTAACCTGTAGAACACTAAAGGAAACACTAGAACAGTAGTGGAACTGTCAGAACATTGAATTAACCTGTAGAACACTAAAGGAAACACTAGAACAGTAGTGGAACCATCAGAATATTGAGTTAACCTGTAGAACACTAAAGGAAACACTAGAACAGTAGTGGAACCATCAGAACATTGAGTTATCCAGGATCCACTAAAGGAAACACTAGAACAGTAGTTGAACCATCAGAACATTGAGTTAACCTGTAGAACACTAAAGGAAACACTAGAACAGTAGTGGAACCGTCAGAACATTGAGTTAACCTGTAGAACACTAAAGGAAACACTAGAACAGTAGTGGAACCATCAGAACATTGAGTTAACCTGTAGAACACTAAAGGAAACACTAGAACAGTAGTGGAACCGTCAGAACATTGAATTAACCTGTAGAACACCAAAGGAAACACTAGAACAGTAGTGGAACCATCAGAACATTGAGTTATCCAGGATCCACTAAAGGAAACACTAGAACAGTAGTTGAACCATCAGAACATTGAGTTAACCTGTAGAACACTAAAGGAAACACTAGAACAGTAGTGGAACCGTCAGAACATTGAATTAACCTGTAGAACACTAAACGAAACACTAGAACAGTAGTGGAACCATCAGAACATTCAGTTAACCTGTAGAACACTAAAGGAAACACTAGAACAGTAGTGGAACCATCAGAACATTGAGTTAACCTGGAACCACTAAAGGAAACACTAGAACAGTAGTGGAACCATCAGAACATTGAGTTATCCTGGAACCACTAAAGGAAACACTAGAACAGTAGTTGAACCATCAGAACATTGAGTTAACCTGTAGGACACTAAAGGAAACACTAGAACAGTAGTGGAACCGTCAGAACATTGAGTTAACCTGTAGAACACTAAAGGAAACACTAGAACAGTAGTGGAACCGTCAGAACATTGAATTAACCTGTAGAACACTAAACGAAACACTAGAACAGTAGTGGAACCATCAGAACATTCAGTTAACCTGTAGAACACTAAAGGAAACACTAGAACAGTAGTGGAACCATCAGAACATTGATTTATCCTGGAACCACTAAAGGAAACACTAGAACAGTAGTTGAACCATCAGAACATTGAGTTAACCTGTAGGACACTAAAGGAAACACTAGAACAGTAGTGGAACCGTCAGAACATTGAGTTAACCTGTAGAACACTAAAGGAAACACTAGAACAGTAGTGGAACCGTCAGAACATTGAATTAACCTGTAGAACACTAAACGAAACACTAGAACAGTAGTGGAACCATCAGAACATTCAGTTAACCTGTAGAACACTAAAGGAAACACTAGAACAGTAGTGGAACCGTCAGAACATTGAATTAACCTGTAGAACACTAAAGGAAACACTAGAATAGTAGTGGAACCGTCAGAACATTGAGTTAACCTGTAGAACACTAAAGGAAACACTAGAACAGTAGTGGAACCGTCAGAACATTGAATTAACCTGTAGAACACTAAAGGAAACACTAGAACAGTAGTGGAACCATCAGAACATTGAGTTAACCTGTAGAACACTAAAGGAAACACTAGAACAGTAGTGGAACCATCAGAACGTTGAGTTATCCAGGATCCACTAAAGGAAACACTAGAACAGTAGTTGAACCATCAGAACATTGAGTTAACCTGTAGAACACTAAAGGAAACACTAGAACAGTAGTGGAACCGTCAGAACATTGAATTAACCTGTAGAACACTAAAGGAAACACTAGAATAGTAGTGGAACCGTCAGAACATTGAGTTAACCTGTAGAACACTAAAGGAAACACTAGAACAGTAGTGGAACCGTCAGAACATTGAATTAACCTGTAGAACACTAAAGGAAACACTAGAACAGTAGTGGAACCATCAGAATATTGAGTTAACCTGTAGAACACTAAAGGAAACACTAGAACAGTAGTGGAACCATCAGAACATTGAGTTATCCAGGATCCACTAAAGGAAACACTAGAACAGTAGTTGAACCATCAGAACATTGAGTTAACCTGTAGAACACTAAAGGAAACACTAGAACAGTAGTGGAACCGTCAGAACATTGAGTTAACCTGTAGAACACTAAAGGAAACACTAGAACAGTAGTGGAACCATCAGAACATTGAGTTAACCTGTAGAACACTAAAGGAAACACTAGAACAGTAGTGGAACCGTCAGAACATTGAATTAACCTGTAGAACACCAAAGGAAACACTAGAACAGTAGTGGAACCATCAGAACATTGAGTTATCCAGGATCCACTAAAGGAAACACTAGAACAGTAGTTGAACCATCAGAACATTGAGTTAACCTGTAGAACACTAAAGGAAACACTAGAACAGTAGTGGAACCGTCAGAACATTGAATTAACCTGTAGAACACTAAACGAAACACTAGAACAGTAGTGGAACCATCAGAACATTCAGTTAACCTGTAGAACACTAAAGGAAACACTAGAACAGTAGTGGAACCATCAGAACATTGAGTTAACCTGGAACCACTAAAGGAAACACTAGAACAGTAGTGGAACCATCAGAACATTGAGTTATCCTGGAACCACTAAAGGAAACACTAGAACAGTAGTTGAACCATCAGAACATTGAGTTAACCTGTAGGACACTAAAGGAAACACTAGAACAGTAGTGGAACCGTCAGAACATTGAGTTAACCTGTAGAACACTAAAGGAAACACTAGAACAGTAGTGGAACCGTCAGAACATTGAATTAACCTGTAGAACACTAAACGAAACACTAGAACAGTAGTGGAACCATCAGAACATTCAGTTAACCTGTAGAACACTAAAGGAAACACTAGAACAGTAGTGGAACCATCAGAACATTGATTTATCCTGGAACCACTAAAGGAAACACTAGAACAGTAGTTGAACCATCAGAACATTGAGTTAACCTGTAGGACACTAAAGGAAACACTAGAACAGTAGTGGAACCGTCAGAACATTGAGTTAACCTGTAGAACACTAAAGGAAACACTAGAACAGTAGTGGAACCGTCAGAACATTGAATTAACCTGTAGAACACTAAACGAAACACTAGAACAGTAGTGGAACCATCAGAACATTCAGTTAACCTGTAGAACACTAAAGGAAACACTAGAACAGTAGTGGAACCGTCAGAACATTGAATTAACCTGTAGAACACCAAAGGAAACACTAGAATAGTAGTGGAACCGTCAGAACATTGAGTTAACCTGTAGAACACTAAAGGAAACACCAGAACAGTAGTGGAACCGTCAGAACATTGAATTAACCTGTAGAACACTAAAGGAAACACTAGAACAGTAGTGGAACCATCAGAATATTGAGTTAACCTGTAGAACACTAAAGGAAACACTAGAACAGTAGTGGAACCATCAGAACATTGAGTTATCCAGGATCCACTAAAGGAAACACTAGAACAGTAGTTGAACCATCAGAACATTGAGTTAACCTGTAGAACACTAAAGGAAACACTAGAACAGTAGTGGAACCGTCAGAACATTGAATTAACCTGTAGAACACTAAACGAAACACTAGAACAGTAGTGGAACCATCAGAACATTCAGTTAACCTGTAGAACACTAAAGGAAACACTAGAACAGTAGTGGAACCATCAGAACATTGAGTTAACCTGGAACCACTAAAGGAAACACTAGAACAGTAGTGGAACCATCAGAACATTGAGTTATCCTGGAACCACTAAAGGAAACACTAGAACAGTAGTTGAACCATCAGAACATTGAGTTAACCTGTAGGACACTAAAGGAAACACTAGAACAGTAGTGGAACCGTCAGAACATTGAGTTAACCTGTAGAACACTAAAGGAAACACTAGAACAGTAGTGGAACCGTCAGAACATTGAATTAACCTGTAGAACACTAAACGAAACACTAGAACAGTAGTGGAACCATCAGAACATTCAGTTAACCTGTAGAACACTAAAGGAAACACTAGAACAGTAGTGGAACCATCAGAACATTGATTTATCCTGGAACCACTAAAGGAAACACTAGAACAGTAGTTGAACCATCAGAACATTGAGTTAACCTGTAGGACACTAAAGGAAACACTAGAACAGTAGTGGAACCGTCAGAACATTGAGTTAACCTGTAGAACACTAAAGGAAACACTAGAACAGTAGTGGAACCGTCAGAACATTGAATTAACCTGTAGAACACTAAACGAAACACTAGAACAGTAGTGGAACCATCAGAACATTCAGTTAACCTGTAGAACACTAAAGGAAACACTAGAACAGTAGTGGAACCATCAGAACATTGAGTTAACCTGTAGAACACTAAAGGAAACACTAGAACAGTAGTGGAACCGTCATAACATTGAATTAACCTGTAGAACACTAAACGAAACACTAGAACAGTAGTGGAACCATCAGAACATTGAATTAACCTGTAGAACACTAAAGGAAACACTAGAACAGTAGTGGAACCATCAGAACATTGAGTTAACCTGTAGAACACTAAAGGAAACACTAGAACTTTAGTGGAACCATCAGAACATTGAGTTAACCTGTAGAACACTAAAGGAAACACCAGAAGAGTAGTGGAACCGTCAGAACATTGAATTAACCTGTAGAACACTAAAGGAAACACTAGAACAGTAGTGGAACCATCAGAAAATTGAGTTAACCTGTAGAACACTAAAGGAAACACTAGAACAGTAGTGGAACCATCAGAACGTTGAGTTATCCAGGATCCACTAAAGGAAACACTAGAACAGTAGTTGAACCATCAGAACATTGAGTTAACCTGTAGAACACTAAAGGAAACACTAGAACAGTAGTGGAACCGTCAGAACATTGAATTAACCTGTAGAACACTAAAGGAAACACTAGAATAGTAGTGGAACCGTCAGAACATTGAGTTAACCTGTAGAACACTAAAGGAAACACTAGAACAGTAGTGGAACCGTCAGAACATTGAATTAACCTGTAGAACACTAAAGGAAACACTAGAACAGTAGTGGAACCATCAGAATATTGAGTTAACCTGTAGAACACTAAAGGAAACACTAGAACAGTAGTGGAACCATCAGAACATTGAGTTATCCAGGATCCACTAAAGGAAACACTAGAACAGTAGTTGAACCATCAGAACATTGAGTTAACCTGTAGAACACTAAAGGAAACACTAGAACAGTAGTGGAACCGTCAGAACATTGAGTTAACCTGTAGAACACTAAAGGAAACACTAGAACAGTAGTGGAACCATCAGAACATTGAGTTAACCTGTAGAACACTAAAGGAAACACTAGAACAGTAGTGGAACCGTCAGAACATTGAATTAACCTGTAGAACACTAAAGGAAACACTAGAACAGTAGTGGAACCATCAGAACATTGAGTTATCCAGGATCCACTAAAGGAAACACTAGAACAGTAGTTGAACCATCAGAACATTGAGTTAACCTGTAGAACACTAAAGGAAACACTAGAACAGTAGTGGAACCGTCAGAACATTGAATTAACCTGTAGAACACTAAACGAAACACTAGAACAGTAGTGGAACCATCAGAACATTCAGTTAACCTGTAGAACACTAAAGGAAACACTAGAACAGTAGTGGAACCATCAGAACATTGAGTTAACCTGGAACCACTAAAGGAAACACTAGAACAGTAGTGGAACCATCAGAACATTGAGTTATCCTGGAACCACTAAAGGAAACACTAGAACAGTAGTTGAACCATCAGAACATTGAGTTAACCTGTAGGACACTAAAGGAAACACTAGAACAGTAGTGGAACCGTCAGAACATTGAGTTAACCTGTAGAACACTAAAGGAAACACTAGAACAGTAGTGGAACCGTCAGAACATTGAATTAACCTGTAGAACACTAAACGAAACACTAGAACAGTAGTGGAACCATCAGAACATTCAGTTAACCTGTAGAACACTAAAGGAAACACTAGAACAGTAGTGGAACCATCAGAACATTGATTTATCCTGGAACCACTAAAGGAAACACTAGAACAGTAGTTGAACCATCAGAACATTGAGTTAACCTGTAGGACACTAAAGGAAACACTAGTACAGTAGTGGAACCGTCAGAACATTGAGTTAACCTGTAGAACACTAAAGGAAACACTAGAACAGTAGTGGAACCGTCAGAACATTGAATTAACCTGTAGAACACTAAACGAAACACTAGAACAGTAGTGGAACCATCAGAACATTCAGTTAACCTGTAGAACACTAAAGGAAACACTAGAACAGTAGTGGAACCGTCAGAACATTGAATTAACCTGTAGAACACTAAAGGAAACACTAGAATAGTAGTGGAACCGTCAGAACATTGAGTTAACCTGTAGAACACTAAAGGAAACACTAGAACAGTAGTGGAACCGTCAGAACATTGAATTAACCTGTAGAACACTAAAGGAAACACTAGAACAGTAGTGGAACCATCAGAATATTGAGTTAACCTGTAGAACACTAAAGGAAACACTAGAACAGTAGTGGAACCATCAGAACATTGAGTTATCCAGGATCCACTAAAGGAAACACTAGAACAGTAGTTGAACCATCAGAACATTGAGTTAACCTGTAGAACACTAAAGGAAACACTAGAACAGTAGTGGAACCGTCAGAACATTGAGTTAACCTGTAGAACACTAAAGGAAACACTAGAACAGTAGTGGAACCATCAGAACATTGAGTTAACCTGTAGAACACTAAAGGAAACACTAGAACAGTAGTGGAACCGTCAGAACATTGAATTAACCTGTAGAACACTAAAGGAAACACTAGAACAGTAGTGGAACCGTCAGAACATTGAATTAACCTGTAGAACACTAAAGGAAACACTAGAACAGTAGTGGAACCATCAGAACATTGAGTTATCCAGGATCCACTAAAGGAAACACTAGAACAGTAGTTGAACCATCAGAACATTGAGTTAACCTGTAGAACACTAAAGGAAACACTAGAACAGTAGTGGAACCGTCAGAACATTGAATTAACCTGTAGAACACTAAACGAAACACTAGAACAGTAGTGGAACCATCAGAACATTCAGTTTACCTGTAGAACACTAAAGGAAACACTAGAACAGTAGTGGAACCATCAGAACATTGAGTTAACCTGGAACCACTAAAGGAAACACTAGAACAGTAGTGGAACCATCAGAACATTGAGTTATCCTGGAACCACTAAAGGAAACACTAGAACAGTAGTTGAACCATCAGAACATTGAGTTAACCTGTAGGACACTAAAGGAAACACTAGAACAGTAGTGGAACCGTCAGAACATTGAGTTAACCTGTAGAACACTAAAGGAAACACTAGAACAGTAGTGGAACCGTCAGAACATTGAATTAACCTGTAGAACACTAAACGAAACACTAGAACAGTAGTGGAACCATCAGAACATTCAGTTAACCTGTAGAACACTAAAGGAAACACTAGAACAGTAGTGGAACCATCAGAACATTGATTTATCCTGGAACCACTAAAGGAAACACTAGAACAGTAGTTGAACCATCAGAACATTGAGTTAACCTGTAGGACACTAAAGGAAACACTAGAACAGTAGTGGAACCGTCAGAACATTGAGTTAACCTGTAGAACACTAAAGGAAACACTAGAACAGTAGTGGAACCGTCAGAACATTTAATTAACCTGTAGAACACTAAACGAAACACTAGAACAGTAGTGGAACCATCAGAACATTCAGTTAACCTGTAGAACACTAAAGGAAACACTAGAACAGTAGTGGAACCATCAGAACATTGAGTTAACCTGTAGAACACTAAAGGAAACACTAGAACAGTAGTGGAACCGTCAGAACATTGCATTAACCTGTAGAACACTAAAGGAAACACTAGAACAGTAGTGGAACCATCAGAACATTGAGTTATCCAGGATCCACTAAAGGAAACACTAGAACAGTAGTTGAACCATCAGAACATTGAGTTAACCTGTAGAACACTAAAGGAAACACTAGAACAGTAGTGGAACCGTCAGAACATTGAATTAACCTGTAGAACACTAAACGAAACACTAGAACATTAGTGGAACCATCAGAACATTGAGTTAGCCTGTAGAACACTAAAGGAAACACTAGAACAGTAGTGGAACCGTCAGAACATTGAATTAACCTGTAGAACACTAAACGAAACACTAGAACAGTAGTGGAACCATCAGAACATTCAGTTAACCTGTAGAACACTAAAGGAAACACTAGAACAGTAGTGGAACCATCAGAACATTGAGTTAACCTGGAACCACTAAAGGAAACACTAGAACAGTAGTGGAACCATCAGAACATTGAGTTATCCTGGAACCACTAAAGGAAACATTAGAACAGTAGTTGAACCATCATAACATTGAGTTAACCTGTAGAACACTAAAGGAAACACTAGAACAGTAGTGGAACCGTCAGAACATTGAATTAACCTGTAGAACACTAAAGGAAACACTAGAATAGTAGTGGAACCGTCAGAACATTGAGTTAACCTGTAGAACACTAAAGGAAACACTAGAACAGTAGTGGAACCGTCAGAACATTGAATTAACCTGTAGAACACTAAAGGAAACACTAGAACAGTAGTGGAACCATCAGAATATTGAGTTAACCTGTAGAACACTAAAGGAAACACTAGAACAGTAGTGGAACCATCAGAACATTGAGTTATCCAGGATCCACTAAAGGAAACACTAGAACAGTAGTTGAACCATCAGAACATTGAGTTAACCTGTAGAACACTAAAGGAAACACTAGAACAGTAGTGGAACCGTCAGAACATTGAGTTAACCTGTAGAACACTAAAGGAAACACTAGAACAGTAGTGGAACCGTCAGAACATTGAGTTAACCTGTAGAACACTAAAGGAAACACTAGAACAGTAGTGGAACCGTCAGAACATTGAATTAACCTGTAGAACACTAAAGGAAACACTAGAACAGTAGTGGAACCATCAGAACATTGAGTTATCCAGGATCCACTAAAGGAAACACTAGAACAGTAGTTGAACCATCAGAACATTGAGTTAACCTGTAGAACACTAAACGAAACACTAGAACAGTAGTGGAACCATCAGAACATTCAGTTAACCTGTAGAACACTAAAGGAAACACTAGAACAGTAGTGGAACCATCAGAACATTGAGTTAACCTGGAACCACTAAAGGAAACACTAGAACAGTAGTGGAACCATCAGAACATTGAGTTATCCTGGAACCACTAAAGGAAACACTAGAACAGTAGTTGAACCATCAGAACATTGAGTTAACCTGTAGGACACTAAAGGAAACACTAGAACAGTAGTGGAACCGTCAGAACATTGAGTTAACCTGTAGAACACTAAAGGAAACACTAGAACAGTAGTGGAACCGTCAGAACATTGAATTAACCTGTAGAACACTAAACGAAACACTAGAACAGTAGTGGAACCATCAGAACATTCAGTTAACCTGTAGAACACTAAAGGAAACACTAGAACAGTAGTGGAACCATCAGAACATTGAGTTAACCTGGAACCACTAAAGGAAACACTAGAACAGTAGTGGAACCATCAGAACATTGAGTTATCCTGGAACCACTAAAGGAAACACTAGAACAGTAGTTGAACCATCAGAACATTGAGTTAACCTGTAGGACACTAAAGGAAACACTAGAACAGTAGTGGAACCGTCAGAACATTGAGTTAACCTGTAGAACACTAAAGGAAACACTAGAACAGTAGTGGAACCGTCAGAACATTGAATTAACCTGTAGAACACTAAACGAAACACTAGAACAGTAGTGGAACCATCAGAACATTCAGTTAACCTGTAGAACACTAAAGGAAACACTAGAACAGTAGTGGAACCATCAGAACATTGATTTATCCTGGAACCACTAAAGGAAACACTAGAACAGTAGTTGAACCATCAGAACATTGAGTTAACCTGTAGGACACTAAAGGAAACACTAGAACAGTAGTGGAACCGTCAGAACATTGAGTTAACCTGTAGAACACTAAAGGAAACACTAGAACAGTAGTGGAACCGTCAGAACATTGAATTAACCTGTAGAACACTAAACGAAACACTAGAACAGTAGTGGAACCATCAGAACATTCAGTTAACCTGTAGAACACTAAAGGAAACACTAGAACAGTAGTGGAACCGTCAGAACATTGAATTAACCTGTAGAACACTAAAGGAAACACTAGAATAGTAGTGGAACCGTCAGAACATTGAGTTAACCTGTAGAACACTAAAGGAAACACTAGAACAGTAGTGGAACCGTCAGAACATTGAATTAACCTGTAGAACACTAAAGGAAACACTAGAACAGTAGTGGAACCATCAGAATATTGAGTTAACCTGTAGAACACTAAAGGAAACACTAGAACAGTAGTGGAACCATCAGAACATTGAGTTATCCAGGATCCACTAAAGGAAACACTAGAACAGTAGTTGAACCATCAGAACATTGAGTTAACCTGTAGAACACTAAAGGAAACACTAGAACAGTAGTGGAACCGTCAGAACATTGAGTTAACCTGTAGAACACTAAAGGAAACACTAGAACAGTAGTGGAACCATCAGAACATTGAGTTAACCTGTAGAACACTAAAGGAAACACTAGAACAGTAGTGGAACCGTCAGAACATTGAATTAACCTGTAGAACACTAAAGGAAACACTAGAACAGTAGTGGAACCGTCAGAACATTGAATTAACCTGTAGAACACTAAAGGAAACACTAGAACAGTAGTGGAACCATCAGAACATTGAGTTATCCAGGATCCACTAAAGGAAACACTAGAACAGTAGTTGAACCATCAGAACATTGAGTTAACCTGTAGAACACTAAAGGAAACACTAGAACAGTAGTGGAACCGTCAGAACATTGAATTAACCTGTAGAACACTAAACGAAACACTAGAACAGTAGTGGAACCATCAGAACATTCAGTTTACCTGTAGAACACTAAAGGAAACACTAGAACAGTAGTGGAACCATCAGAACATTGAGTTAACCTGGAACCACTAAAGGAAACACTAGAACAGTAGTGGAACCATCAGAACATTGAGTTATCCTGGAACCACTAAAGGAAACACTAGAACAGTAGTTGAACCATCAGAACATTGAGTTAACCTGTAGGACACTAAAGGAAACACTAGAACAGTAGTGGAACCGTCAGAACATTGAGTTAACCTGTAGAACACTAAAGGAAACACTAGAACAGTAGTGGAACCGTCAGAACATTGAATTAACCTGTAGAACACTAAACGAAACACTAGAACAGTAGTGGAACCATCAGAACATTCAGTTAACCTGTAGAACACTAAAGGAAACACTAGAACAGTAGTGGAACCATCAGAACATTGATTTATCCTGGAACCACTAAAGGAAACACTAGAACAGTAGTTGAACCATCAGAACATTGAGTTAACCTGTAGGACACTAAAGGAAACACTAGAACAGTAGTGGAACCGTCAGAACATTGAGTTAACCTGTAGAACACTAAAGGAAACACTAGAACAGTAGTGGAACCGTCAGAACATTTAATTAACCTGTAGAACACTAAACGAAACACTAGAACAGTAGTGGAACCATCAGAACATTCAGTTAACCTGTAGAACACTAAAGGAAACACTAGAACAGTAGTGGAACCATCAGAACATTGAGTTAACCTGTAGAACACTAAAGGAAACACTAGAACAGTAGTGGAACCGTCAGAACATTGCATTAACCTGTAGAACACTAAAGGAAACACTAGAACAGTAGTGGAACCATCAGAACATTGAGTTATCCAGGATCCACTAAAGGAAACACTAGAACAGTAGTTGAACCATCAGAACATTGAGTTAACCTGTAGAACACTAAAGGAAACACTAGAACAGTAGTGGAACCGTCAGAACATTGAATTAACCTGTAGAACACTAAACGAAACACTAGAACATTAGTGGAACCATCAGAACATTGAGTTAGCCTGTAGAACACTAAAGGAAACACTAGAACAGTAGTGGAACCGTCAGAACATTGAATTAACCTGTAGAACACTAAACGAAACACTAGAACAGTAGTGGAACCATCAGAACATTCAGTTAACCTGTAGAACACTAAAGGAAACACTAGAACAGTAGTGGAACCATCAGAACATTGAGTTAACCTGGAACCACTAAAGGAAACACTAGAACAGTAGTGGAACCATCAGAACATTGAGTTATCCTGGAACCACTAAAGGAAACATTAGAACAGTAGTTGAACCATCATAACATTGAGTTAACCTGTAGAACACTAAAGGAAACACTAGAACAGTAGTGGAACCGTCAGAACATTGAATTAACCTGTAGAACACTAAAGGAAACACTAGAATAGTAGTGGAACCGTCAGAACATTGAGTTAACCTGTAGAACACTAAAGGAAACACTAGAACAGTAGTGGAACCGTCAGAACATTGAATTAACCTGTAGAACACTAAAGGAAACACTAGAACAGTAGTGGAACCATCAGAATATTGAGTTAACCTGTAGAACACTAAAGGAAACACTAGAACAGTAGTGGAACCATCAGAACATTGAGTTATCCAGGATCCACTAAAGGAAACACTAGAACAGTAGTTGAACCATCAGAACATTGAGTTAACCTGTAGAACACTAAAGGAAACACTAGAACAGTAGTGGAACCGTCAGAACATTGAGTTAACCTGTAGAACACTAAAGGAAACACTAGAACAGTAGTGGAACCGTCAGAACATTGAGTTAACCTGTAGAACACTAAAGGAAACACTAGAACAGTAGTGGAACCGTCAGAACATTGAATTAACCTGTAGAACACTAAAGGAAACACTAGAACAGTAGTGGAACCATCAGAACATTGAGTTATCCAGGATCCACTAAAGGAAACACTAGAACAGTAGTTGAACCATCAGAACATTGAGTTAACCTGTAGAACACTAAACGAAACACTAGAACAGTAGTGGAACCATCAGAACATTCAGTTAACCTGTAGAACACTAAAGGAAACACTAGAACAGTAGTGGAACCATCAGAACATTGAGTTAACCTGGAACCACTAAAGGAAACACTAGAACAGTAGTGGAACCATCAGAACATTGAGTTATCCTGGAACCACTAAAGGAAACACTAGAACAGTAGTTGAACCATCAGAACATTGAGTTAACCTGTAGGACACTAAAGGAAACACTAGAACAGTAGTGGAACCGTCAGAACATTGAGTTAACCTGTAGAACACTAAAGGAAACACTAGAACAGTAGTGGAACCGTCAGAACATTGAATTAACCTGTAGAACACTAAACGAAACACTAGAACAGTAGTGGAACCATCAGAACATTCAGTTAACCTGTAGAACACTAAAGGAAACACTAGAACAGTAGTGGAACCATCAGAACATTGATTTATCCTGGAACCACTAAAGGAAACACTAGAACAGTAGTTGAACCATCAGAACATTGAGTTAACCTGTAGGACACTAAAGGAAACACTAGAACAGTAGTGGAACCGTCAGAACATTGAGTTAACCTGTAGAACACTAAAGGAAACACTAGAACAGTAGTGGAACCGTCAGAACATTGAATTAACCTGTAGAACACTAAACGAAACACTAGAACAGTAGTGGGACCATCAGAACATTCAGTTAACCTGTAGAACACTAAAGGAAACACTAGAACAGTAGTGGAACCGTCAGAACATTGAATTAACCTGTAGAACACTAAAGGAAACACTAGAATAGTAGTGGAACCGTCAGAACATTGAGTTAACCTGTAGAACACTAAAGGAAACACTAGAACAGTAGTGGAACCGTCAGAACATTGAATTAACCTGTAGAACACTAAAGGAAACACTAGAACAGTAGTGGAACCATCAGAATATTGAGTTAACCTGTAGAACACTAAAGGAAACACTAGAACAGTAGTGGAACCATCAGAACATTGAGTTATCCAGGATCCACTAAAGGAAACACTAGAACAGTAGTTGAACCATCAGAACATTGAGTTAACCTGTAGAACACTAAAGGAAACACTAGAACAGTAGTGGAACCGTCAGAACATTGAGTTAACCTGTAGAACACTAAAGGAAACACTAGAACAGTAGTGGAACCATCAGAACATTGAGTTAACCTGTAGAACACTAAAGGAAACACTAGAACAGTAGTGGAACCGTCAGAACATTGAATTAACCTGTAGAACACTAAAGGAAACACTAGAACAGTAGTGGAACCATCAGAACATTGAGTTATCCAGGATCCACTAAAGGAAACACTAGAACAGTAGTTGAACCATCAGAACATTGAGTTAACCTGTAGAACACTAAAGGAAACACTAGAACAGTAGTGGAACCGTCAGAACATTGAATTAACCTGTAGCACACTAAACGAAACACTAGAACAGTAGTGGAACCATCAGAACATTCAGTTAACCTGTAGAACACTAAAGGAAACACTAGAACAGTAGTGGAACCATCAGAACATTGAGTTAACCTGGAACCACTAAAGGAAACACTAGAACAGTAGTGGAACCATCAGAACATTGAGTTATCCTGGAACCACTAAAGGAAACACTAGAACAGTAGTTGAACCATCAGAACATTGAGTTAACCTGTAGGACACTAAAGGAAATACTAGAACAGTAGTGGAACCGTCAGAACATTGAGTTAACCTGTAGAACACTAAAGGAAACACTAGAACAGTAGTGGAACCGTCAGAACATTGAATTAACCTGTAGAACACTAAACGAAACACTAGAACAGTAGTGGAACCATCAGAACATTCAGTTAACCTGTAGAACACTAAAGGAAACACTAGAACAGTAGTGGAACCATCAGAACATTGATTTATCCTGGAACCACTAAAGGAAACACTAGAACAGTAGTTGAACCATCAGAACATTGAGTTAACCTGTAGGACACTAAAGGAAACACTAGAACAGTAGTGGAACCGTCAGAATATTGAGTTAACCTGTAGAACACTAAAGGAAACACTAGAACAGTAGTGGAACCGTCAGAACATTGAATTAACCTGTAGAACACTAAACGAAACACTAGAACAGTAGTGGAACCATCAGAACATTCAGTTAACCTGTAGAACACTAAAGGAAACACTAGAACAGTAGTGGAACCATCAGAACATTGAGTTAACCTGTAGAACACTAAAGGAAACACTAGAACAGTAGTGGAACCGTCAGAACATTGAATTAACCTGTAGAACACTAAAGGAAACACTAGAACAGTAGTGGAACCATCAGAACATTGAGTTATCCAGGATCCACTAAAGGAAACACTAGAACAGTAGTTGAACCATCAGAACATTGAGTTAACCTGTAGAACACTAAAGGAAACACTAGAACAGTAGTGGAACCGTCAGAACATTGAATTAACCTGTAGAACACTAAACGAAACACTAGAACATTAGTGGAACCATCAGAACATTGAGTTAACCTGTAGAACACTAAAGGAAACACTAGAACAGTAGTGGAACCGTCAGAACATTGAATTAACCTGTAGAACACTAAACGAAACACTAGAACAGTAGTGGAACCATCAGAACATTCAGTTAACCTGTAGAACACTAAAGGAAACACTAGAACAGTAGTGGAACCATCAGAACATTGATTTATCCTGGAACCACTAAAGGAAACACTAGAACAGTAGTTGAACCATCAGAACATTGAGTTAACCTGTAGGACACTAAAGGAAACACTAGAACAGTAGTGGAACCGTCAGAATATTGAGTTAACCTGTAGAACACTAAAGGAAACACTAGAACAGTAGTGGAACCGTCAGAACATTGAATTAACCTGTAGAACACTAAACGAAACACTAGAACAGTAGTGGAACCATCAGAACATTCAGTTAACCTGTAGAACACTAAAGGAAACACTAGAACAGTAGTGGAACCATCAGAACATTGAGTTAACCTGTAGAACACTAAAGGAAACACTAGAACAGTAGTGGAACCGTCAGAACATTGAATTAACTTGTAGAACACTAAAGGAAACACTAGAACAGTAGTGGAACCATCAGAACATTGAGTTATCCAGGATCCACTAAAGGAAACACTAGAACAGTAGTTGAACCATCAGAACATTGAGTTAACCTGTAGAACACTAAAGGAAACACTAGAACAGTAGTGGAACCGTCAGAACATTGAATTAACCTGTAGAACACTAAACGAAACACTAGAACATTAGTGGAACCATCAGAACATTGAGTTAACCTGTAGAACACTAAAGGAAACACTAGAACAGTAGTGGAACCGTCAGAACATTGAATTAACCTGTAGAACACTAAACGAAACACTAGAACAGTAGTGGAACCATCAGAACATTCAGTTAACCTGTAGAACACTAAAGGAAACACTAGAACAGTAGTGGAACCATCAGAACATTGAATTAACCTGTAGAACACTAAAGGAAACACTAGAACAGTAGTGGAACCATCAGAATATTGAGTTAACCTGTAGAACACTAAAGGAAACACTAGAACAGTAGTGGAACCATCAGAACATTGAGTTATCCAGGATCCACTAAAGGAAACACTAGAACAGTAGTTGAACCATCAGAACATTGAGTTAACCTGTAGAACACTAAAGGAAACACTAGAACAGTAGTGGAACCATCAGAACATTGAGTTAACCTGTAGAACACTAAAGGAAACACTAGAACAGTAGTGGAACCGTCAGAACATTGAATTAACCTGTAGAACACTAAAGGAAACACTAGAACAGTAGTGGAACCATCAGAACATTGAGTTATCCAGGATCCACTAAAGGAAACACTAGAACAGTAGTTGAACCATCAGAACATTGAGTTAACCTGTAGAACACTAAAGGAAACACTAGAACAGTAGTGGAACCGTCAGAACATTGAATTAACCTGTAGAACACTAAACGAAACACTAGAACAGTAGTGGAACCATCAGAACATTGAGTTAACCTGTAGAACACTAAAGGAAACACTAGAACAGTAGTGGAACCGTCAGAACATTGAATTAACCTGTAGAACACTAAAGGAAACACTAGAACAGTAGTGGAACCATCAGAACATTCAGTTAACCTGTAGAACACTAAAGGAAACACTACAACAGTAGTGGAACCATCAGAACATTGAGTTAACCTGGAACCACTAAAGAAAACACTAGAACAGTAGTGGAATCATCAGAACATTGAGTTATCCTGGAACCACTAAAGGATACACTAGAACAGTAGTTGAACCATCAGAACATTGAGTTAACCTGTAGAACACTAAAGGAAACACTAGAACAGTAGTGGAACCGTCAGAACATTGAGTTAACCTGTAGAACACTAAAGGAAACACTAGAACAGTAGTGGAACCGTCAGAACATTGAATTAACCTGTAGAACACTAAAGGAAACACTAGAACAGTAGTTGAACCATCAGAACATTGAGCTAACCTGTAGAACACTAAAGGAAACACTAGAAGAGTAGTGGAACCATCAGAACATTGAGTTAGCCTGTAGAACACTAAAGGAAACACTAGAACAGTAGTGGAACCGTCAGAACATTGAGTTAACCTGTAGAACACTAAAGGAAACACTAGAACAGTAGTGGAACCGTCAGAACATTGAATTAACCTGTAGAACACTAAAGGAAACACTAGAACAGTAGTTGAACCATCAGAACATTGAGTTAACCTGTAGAACACTAAATGAAACACTGGAAGAGTAGTGGAACCATCAGAACATTGAGTTAGCCTTTAGAACACTAAAAGAAAAAACTAGAACAGTAGTGGAACAATCAGAACATTGAATTAACCGGTAGAACACTAAAGGAAACACTAGAACAGTAGTGGAACCGTCAGAACATTGAATTAACCTGTAGAACACTAAAGGAAACACTAGAACAGTAGTGGAACCATCAGAACATTGAGTTAACCTGTAGAACACTAAAGGAAACACTAGAACTTTAGTGGAACCATCAGAACATTGAGTTAACCTGTAGAACACTAAAGGAAACACTAGAACAGTAGTGGAACCGTCAGAACATTGAATTAACCTGTAGAACACTAAAGGAAACACTAGAACAGTAGTGGAACCATCAGAACATTGAGTTAACCTGAAGAACACTAAAGGAAACACTAGAACTTTAGTGGAACCATCAGAACATTGAGTTAACCTGTAGAACACTAAAGGAAACACCAGAAGAGTAGTGGAACCGTCAGAACATTGAATTAACCTGTAGAACACTAAAGGAAACACTAGAACAGTAGTGGAACCATCAGAACATTGAGTTAACCTGTAGAACACTAAAGGAAACACTAGAACAGTAGTGGAACCATCAGAACGTTGAGTTATCCAGGATCCACTAAAGGAAACACTAGAACAGTAGTTGAACCATCAGAACATTGAGTTAACCTGTAGAACACTAAAGGAAACACTAGAACAGTAGTGGAACCGTCAGAACATTGAATTAACCTGTAGAACACTAAAGGAAACACTAGAATAGTAGTGGAACCGTCAGAACATTGAGTTAACCTGTAGAACACTAAAGGAAACACTAGAACAGTAGTGGAACCGTCAGAACATTGAATTAACCTGTAGAACACTAAAGGAAACACTAGAACAGTAGTGGAACCATCAGAATATTGAGTTAACCTGTAGAACACTAAAGGAAACACTAGAACAGTAGTGGAACCATCAGAACATTGAGTTATCCAGGATCCACTAAAGGAAACACTAGAACAGTAGTTGAACCATCAGAACATTGAGTTAACCTGTAGAACACTAAAGGAAACACTAGAACAGTAGTGGAACCGTCAGAACATTGAATTAACCTGTAGAACACTAAACGAAACACTAGAACAGTAGTGGAACCATCAGAACATTCAGTTAACCTGTAGAACACTAAAGGAAACACTAGAACAGTAGTGGAACCATCAGAACATTGAGTTAACCTGGAACCACTAAAGGAAACACTAGAACAGTAGTGGAACCATCAGAACATTGAGTTATCCTGGAACCACTAAAGGAAACACTAGAACAGTAGTTGAACCATCAGAACATTGAGTTAACCTGTAGGACACTAAAGGAAACACTAGAACAGTAGTGGAACCGTCAGAACATTGAGTTAACCTGTAGAACACTAAAGGAAACACTAGAACAGTAGTGGAACCGTCAGAACATTGAATTAACCTGTAGAACACTAAAGTTAACACTAGAACAGTAGTGGAAACATCAGAATATTGAGTTAACCTGTAGAACACTAAAGGAAACACTAGAACAGTAGTGGAACCATCAGAACATTGAGTTATCCTGGAACTACTAAAGGAAACACTAGAACAGTAGTTGAACCATCAGAACATTGAGTTAACCTGTAGAACACTAAAGGAAACACTAGAACAGTAGTGGAACCATCAGAACACTGAGTTAACCTGTAGAACACTAAAGGAAACACTAGAACAGTAGTTGAACCATCAGAACATTGAGTTAACCTGGAACCACTAAAGGAAACACTAGAACAGTAGTGGAACCATCAGAACATTGAGTTATCCTGGAACCACTAAAGGAAACACTAGAACAGTAGTTGAACCATCAGAACATTGAGTTAACCTGTAGGACACTAAAGGAAACACTAGAACAGTAGTGGAACCGTCAGAACATTGAGTTAACCTGTAGAACACTAAAGGAAACACTAGAACAGTAGTGGAACCGTCAGAACATTGAATTAACCTGTAGAACACTAAAGGAAACACTAGAACAGTAGTGGAAACATCAGAATATTGAGTTAACCTGTAGAACACTAAAGGAAACACTAGAACAGTAGTGGAACCATCAGAACATTGAGTTATCCTGGAACTACTAAAGGAAACACTAGAACAGTAGTTGAACCATCAGAACATTGAGTTAACCTGTAGAACACTAAAGGAAACACTAGAACAGTAGTGGAACCATCAGAACACTGAGTTAACCTGTAGAACACTAAAGGAAACACTAGAACAGTAGTTGAACCATCAGAACATTGAGTTAACCTGTAGAACACTAAAGGAAACACTAGAAGAGTAGTGGAACCATCAGAACATTGAGTTAGCCTGTAGAACACTAAAGGAAACACTAGAACAGTAGTCGAACCATCAGAACATTGAGTTAACCTGTAGAACACTAAAGGAAACACTAGAACAGTAGTGGAACCATCAGAACATTGAATTAACCTGTAGAACACTAAAGGAAACACTAGAACAGTAGTTGAACCATCAGAACATTGAGTTAACCTGTAGAACACTAAAGGAAACACTAGAAGAGTAGTGGAACCATCAGAACATTGAGTTAACCTGTAGAACACTAAAGGAAACACTAGAACAGTAGTGGAACCGTCAGAACATTGAATTAACCTGTAGAACACTAAAGGAAACACTAGAACAGTAGTGGAACCATCAGAACATTGAGTTAACCTGTAGAACACTAAAGGAAACACTAGAACAGTAGTGGAACCGTCAGAACATTGAGTTAACCTGTAGAACACTAAAGGAAACACTAGAAGAGTAGTGGAACCGTCAGAACATTGAATTAACCTGTAGAACACTAAAGGAAACACTAGAACAGTAGTGGAACCATCAGAACATTCAGTTAACCTGTAGAACACTAAAGGAAACACTAGAACAGTAGTGGAACCATCAGAACACTGAGTTAACCTGTAGAACACTAAAGGAAACACTAGAACAGTAGTTGAACCATCAGAACATTGAGCTAACCTGTAGAACACTAAAGGAAACACTAGAAGAGTAGTGGAACCATCAGAACATTGAGTTAGCCTGTAGAACACTAAAGGAAACACTAGAACAGTAGTGGAACCATCAGAACATTGAGTTAACCTGTAGAACACTAAAGGAAACACTAGAACAGTAGTGGAACCGTCAGAACATTGAATTAACCTGTAGAACACTAAAGGAAACACTAGAACAGTAGTTGAACCATCAGAACATTGAGTTAACCTGTAGAACACTAAAGGAAACACTAGAAGAGTAGTGGAACCATCAGAACATTGAGTTAGCCTGTAGAACACTAAAGGGAACACTAGAACAGTAGTGGAACCGTCAGAACATTGAGTTAACCTGTAGAACACTAAAGGAAACACTAGAACAGTAGTGGAACCGTCAGAACATTGAATTAACCTGTAGAACACTAAAGGAAACACTAGAACAGTAGTGGAACCATCAGAACATTGAGTTAACCTGTAGAACACTAAAGGAAACACTAGAACTTTAGTGGAACCATCAGAACATTGAGTTAACCTGTAGAACACTAAAGGAAACACCAGAAGTGTAGTGGAACCGTCAGAACATTGAATTAACCTGTAGAACACTAAAGGAAACACTAGAACAGTAGTGGAATCATCAGAACATTGAGTTAACCTGGAACCACTAATGGAAACACTAGAACAGTAGTGGAACCATCAGAACTTTGAATTAACCTGTAGAACACTAAAGGAAACACTAGAACAGTAGTGGAACCATCAGAACATTGAGTTAACCTGTAGAACACTAAAGGAAACACTAGAACAGTAGTGGAACTGTCAGAACATTGAATTAACCTGTAGAACACTAAAGGAAACACTAGAACAGTAGTGGAACCATCAGAACATTCAGTTAACCTGTAGAACACTAAAGGAAACACTAGAACAGTAGTGGAACCATCAGAACATTGAGTTATCCTGGAACCACTAAAGGAAACACTAGAACAGTAGTTGAACCATCAGAACATTGAGTTAACCTGTAGAACACTAAAGGAAACACTAGAACAGTAGTGGAACCGTCAGAACATTGAGTTAACCTGTAGAACACTAAAGGAAACACTAGAACAGTAGTGGAACCATCAGAATATTGAGTTAACCTGTAGAACACTAAAGGAAACACTAGAACAGTAGTGGAACCATCAGAACATTGAGTTATCCTGGAACTACTAAAGGAAACACTAGAACAGTAGTTGAACCATCAGAACATTGAGTTAACCTGTAGAACACTAAAGGAAACACTAGAACAGTAGTGGAACCATCAGAACACTGAGTTAACCTGTAGAACACTAAAGGAAACACTAGAACAGTAGTTGAACCATCAGAACATTGAGCTAACCTGTAGAACACTAAAGGAAACACTAGAACAGTAGTGGAACCATCAGAACATTGAGTTAACCTGTAGAACACTAAAGGAAACACTAGAACAGTAGTGGAACCATCAGAACATTGAGTTAACCTGAAGAACACTAAAGGAAACACTAGAACAGTAGTTGAATCATCAGAACATTGAGTTAACCTGGAACCACTAATGGAAACACTAGAACAGTAGTGGAACCATCAGAACTTTGAATTAACCTGTAGAACACTAAAGGAAACACTAGAACAGTAGTTGAACCATCAGAACATTGAGTTAACCTGTAGAACACTAAAGGAAACACTAGAAGAGTAGTGGAACCATCAGAACATTGAGTTAACCTGTAGAACACTAAAGGAAACACTAGAACAGTAGTGGAACCATCAGAACATTGAATTAACCTGTAGAACACTAAAGGAAACACTAGAACAGTAGTTGAACCATCAGAACATTGAGTTAACCTGTAGAACACTAAAGGAAACACTAGAAGAGTAGTGGAACCATCAGAACATTGAGTTTGCCTGTAGAACACTAAAGGAAACACTAGAACAGTAGTGGAACCGTCAGAACATTGAGTTAACCTGTAGAACACTAAAGGAAACACTAGAACAGTAGTGGAACCGTCAGAACATTGAATTAACCTGTAGAACACTAAAGGAAACACTAGAACAGTAGTGGAACCATCAGAACATTGAGTTAACCTGTAGAACACTTAAGGAAACACTAGAACAGTAGTGGAACCGTCAGAACATTGAATTAACCTGTAGAACACTAAAGGAAACACTAGAACAGTAGTGGAACCATCAGAACATTGAGTTAACCTGTAGAACACTAAAGGAAACACTAGAACAGTAGTGGAACCATCAGAACATTGAGTTAACCTGTAGAACACTAAAGGAAACACTAGAAGAGTAGTGGAACCGTCAGAACATTGAATTAACCTGTAGAACACTAAAGGAAACACTAGAACAGTAGTGGAACCATCAGAACATTGAGTTAACCTGAAGAACACTAAAGGAAACACTAGAACAGTAGTTGAATCATCAGAACATTGAGTTAACCTGGAACCACTAATGGAAACGCTAGAACAGTAGTGGAACCATCAGAACTTTGAATTAACCTGTAGAACACTAAAGGAAACACTAGAACAGTAGTGGAACCATCAGAACATTGAGTTAACCTGTAGAACACTAAAGGAAACACTAGAACAGTAGTGGAACCGTCAGAACATTGAATTAACCTGTAGAACACTAAAGGAAACACTAGAACAGTAGTGGAACCATCAGAACATTCAGTTAACCTGTAGAACACTAAAGGAAACACTAGAACAGTAGTGGAACCATCAGAACATTGAGTTAACCTGGAACCACTAAAAGAAACACTAGAACAGTAGTGGAATCATCAGAACATTGAGTTATCCTGGAACCACTAAAGGATACACTAGAACAGTAGTTGAACCATCAGAACATTGAGTTAACCTGTAGAACACTAAAGGAAACACTAGAACAGTAGTGGAACCGTCAGAACATTGAGTTAACCTGTAGAACACTAAAGGAAACACTAGAACAGTAGTGGAACCGTCAGAATATTGAGTTAACCTGTAGAACACTAAAGGAAACACTAGAACAGTAGTGGAACCATCAGAACATTGAGTTATCCTGGAACTACTAAAGGAAACACTAGAACAGTAGTTGAACCATCAGAACATTGAGTTAACCTGTAGAACACTAAAGGAAACACTAGAACAGTAGTGGAACCATCAGAACACTGAGTTAACCTGTAGAACACTAAAGGAAACACTAGAACAGTAGTTGAACCATCAGAACATTGAGCTAACCTGTAGAACACTAAAGGAAACACTAGAAGAGTAGTGGAACCATCAGAACATTGAGTTAGCCTGTAGAACACTAAAGGAAACACTAGAACAGTAGTGGAACCATCAGAACATTGAGTTAACCTGTAGAACACTAAAGGAAACACTAGAACAGTAGTGGAACCGTCAGAACATTGAATTAACCTGTAGAACACTAAAGGAAACACTAGAACAGTAGTTGAACCATCAGAACATTGAGTTAACCTGTAGAACACTAAAGGAAACACTAGAAGAGTAGTGGAACCATCAGAACATTGAGTTAGCCTGTAGAACACTAAAGGAAACACTAGAACAGTAGTGAAACCGTCAGAACATTGAGTTAACCTGTAGAACACTAAAGGAAACACTAGAACAGTAGTGGAACCGTCAGAACATTGAATTAACCTGTAGAACACTAAAGGAAACACTAGAACAGTAGTGGAACCATCAGAACATTGAGTTAACCTGTAGAACACTAAAGGAAACACTAGAACTTTAGTGGAACCATCAGAACATTGAGTTAACCTGTAGAACACTAAAGGAAACACCAGAAGTGTAGTGGAACCGTCAGAACATTGAATTAACCTGTAGAACACTAAAGGAAACACTAGAACAGTAGTGGAATCATCAGAACATTGAGTTAACCTGGAACCACTAATGGAAACACTAGAACAGTAGTGGAACCATCAGTTAACCTGGAACCACTAAAGGAAACACTAGAACAGTAGTGGAACCATCAGAACATTGAGTTAACCTGTACAACACTAAAGGAAACACTAGAACAGTAGTGGAACCATCAGAACATTGAGTTAACCTGTAGAACACTAAAGGAAACACTAGAACAGCAGTGGAACCATCAGAACATTGAGTTAACCTGGAACCACTAAAGGAAACACTAGAACAGTAGTGGAACCACCAGAACACTGAGTTAACCTGGAACCACTAAAGGAAACACTAGAACAGTAGTGGAACCATCAGAACATTGAGTTAACCTGTAGAACACTAAAGGAAACACTAGAACAGTAGTGGAACCATCAGAACATTGAGTTAACCTGGAACCACTAAAGGAAACACTAGAACAGTAGTGGAACCATCAGAACATTGAGTTAACTTGGAACCACTAAAGGAAACACTAGAACAGTAGTGGAACCATCAGAACATTGAGTTAACCTGTAGAACACTAACTGATCCTTTAGAATCCTGACTCCAGGGTATTCTAGAGCCTCTCTCACTGGCTATACAAAACATTAAGAACACCTGCTCTTTCCATGACAGACTGACCATGTGATTCCAGGTGAAAGCTATGATCCCTTATTGATGTCACCTGTTAAATCCACTTCTGTCCGTGTAGACGAAGAGGAGGAGACAGGTTAAAGAAGGATTTTTATGCCTTGAGTCAATTGAGACATAGATAGGGGCAACTCAATTTTAGGAAGGTGTTCGTAATGTTAGGTATACTCAGTGTATATCACATACTGGTAGCTTAGGTGAGAAGGTAGTGCCCCCCAGTGGTGACAGACAGACACCCTCAGGGCGGCTGTTAAGAACTAGACAAGGGGATCGGCAACTTTGATGAGGGTGGGGGCCACAAAAAATCTGAGCGAAATGTTGTACTTTGTGAGCTAAACATTATAAACACCCCCCTCTTGACAGTTAATTTCCTGCAATTCTACACATTTTGCCATGGGGGCATAGAGTAAATTAAGTTTTAAAGCAAGTTTGTTGCAATTCTACACATTTTGCCATGGCTCGGAGAAAAGATTTTGCAATTCTACAACTCATTTCATGCAATTCGACAAATTTTGCCTTGGAGCAGAGAGAAACATTTAATTTCCCCCGGTCAGTAATTCCACCATAATATCAAGTTTAGATAGTTGGCCACAAGACTAACTTACCATATAAAATGTTTTAGCTGACGTGGCTGAGTGACTATCAGTGAATGACATCACATGAGAGAAACTGCTGATGCACAACCACATTTCAAAATGTCACCTTGTGTTTCTACTATTCTAACTCTCAACATTAAGTTGAGACCCCGACTGAGTTCCTAAAAAAGATATCTAAATCTAGAAAATGAAATAAAAGACTGGGCTGTATGAGCAGTAATATCTCTATAGAAAGTGTTTATTAGCCTTGTCCTGGGGGGTGGGGGGTTGCTGTCAGGGCAGGTGAGGAGCGGTGGCTGGAGGGGGCGGAGGAGGGTGCTCACACACACTCTAACACACACACACACACTCCAATTCTAATGTGTGTGGGTGATGGGAGGCCCTCTCTCTCTCTGACACCTGATCAATATCTAGCTGAGACAGGGAGAGACTTCTGGGATTACTGATCTAATTGGACTGAGAATAGGGAGGATAGACCACATGTACACACACGCACACAGACACACTCATACATACGCACACACACACTCACACACACACACACACACACACACACACACACACACACACACACACACACACACATACAGGCCTATATGGACACACATTTGCACATGCACACACATATATACATACACACACACACACTTTCTCAAAGCTCACACATACTCTCACATGCATGCTCAGTCAGTAGATAGATCTGTCAGACGATGAGGCTGGAAGGAATAGATAGGAGAGAGTCTGAGAACCAATAGGAAAGGACAGAGATGGATGATGATGGAATTGGATAAGACACCATAGAGTGTGTGTGTGTGTGTGTGTGTGTGTGTGTGTGTGTGTGTGTGTGTGTGTGTGTGTGTGTGTGTGTGTGTGTGTGTGTGTGTGTGTGTGTGTGTGTGTGTGTGTGTGTGCTCCAGGGGAACGTGCGGTTTCTGAAGCTGCTCCTGTCTCGTCGTGCTGATTGGCTGCAGAAGGATCTAGAGGAGGTAACACCCCTCCACCTGGCGACCCGTCACCCCTCCCCCAAACCCCTGGCCTTGCTGCTCAAACACATAGGACCTGGAGAGGTGGATACACAGGACAAGAACAAGGTACCACACACACACTGTTTACAAAGTTGGGTAATAGTTCTATCAAACATACTTGTTATGGAACTGTCCTGGCTCTTTGATTTGATTGACTGAATTAGAGTTCACGTGGAGTTCTGAGCAATCCAGAGACACACACACACACACACACACACACACACACACACACACACACACACACACACACACACACACACACACACACACACTGGAATGACAATTGGCTGCTTTGTCCTGACTCTTCAAGGCAGACAGTTGTGCCAAATACATTCTACACACACACACACACACACACACACAGGCCCCCTCTGTCTGTAGCGATGATGTCTATCTGTCTGTTAGTTCTGTAGTAATCCAATATGCATCATCAGCATGTCAGATGACACTGGTTTCAGTATGTCCCAGAATAGATCTCTAACAACAGCCATAGAGGAGGTGATATCTCTGTTATAGCATACTGTCACTGTTACTGTCACTGTTACTGTCATTGTTACTGTCACTGTTACAGTCATTGTTACTGTCATTGTTCACTGTTACTGTCACTGTTACAGTCATTGTTACTGTCACTGTTACTGTCACTGTTACTGTCATTGTTACCCAGTTACTGTCACTGTTACTGTCATTGTTACTGTCACTGTTATTGTCACTGTTACTGTCACTGTTACAGTCATTGTTACTGTCACTGTTACAGTCATTGATTACTGTCACTGTTACAGTCATTGTTACTGTCACTGTTACAGTCATTGTTACTGTTACTGTCACTGTTCACTGTTACTGTCACTGTTACGTCATGTTACAGTCATTGTTACTGTCATTGTTACAGTCATTGTTACTGTTACTGTCACTGTTACAGTCATTGTTACTGTCACTGTTCAGCTGTTACAGTCTTGTTACGTATTGTTACGATGTCACTGTTACAGTCATTGTTACTGTCACTGTTACAGTCATTATTACTGTCACTGTTATTGTCACTGTTACTGTCATTGTTATTGTCTGTACTGTCACTGTTACTGTCATTATTTTTGTCACTGTTACTGTCACTGTTACAGTCATTATTACTGTCACTGTTACTGTCACTGTCACTATTACAGTCATTGTTACTGTTACTGTCCCTGTTACAGTCACTTGTTACTGTCACTATTACAGTCATTGTTACTGTTACTGTCACTGTTACAGTCATTGTTATTGTTACTGTCACTGTTACAGTCATTTTTACTGTCATTGTTACTGTCATTGTTGCAGTCATTGTTACTGTCATTGTTACAGTCATTGTTATTGTCACTGTTACTGTCATTGTTATTGTTACTGTTAGTGTCATGTTACTGTCATTATTATTGTCACTGTTATTGTTACTGTCATTGTTACAGTCATTGTTACTGTTACTGTCACTGTTACAGTCATTGTTATTGTTACTGTCACTGTTACAGTCATTGTTACTGTCATTGTTGCAGTCATTGTTACTGTCATTGTTACAGTCATTGTTACTGTTATTGTCACTGTTACTGTCATTGTTACTGTTACTATCATGTTACTGTCATTATTATTGTCACTGTTATTGTCACTGTTACTGTCACTGTTACAGTCATTGTTACAGTCATTGTTACTGTCATTGTTACAGTCATTGTTACTGTCACTGTTACAGTCATTATTACTGTCACTGTTATGGTCACTGTTACTGTTATGTTATTGTTACTGTTACTGTCATGTTACTGTCATTATTATTCTCACTGTTATTGTCACTGTTACTGTCACTGTTACAGTCATTGTTACTGTTACTGTTATTGTCACTGTTACTGTCATTGTTACTGTTACTGTCATGATTATTGTCACTGTTATTGTCACTGTTACTGTCACTGTTACAGTCATTGTTACTGTCATTGTTACAGTCATTGTTACTGTTACTGTTATTGTCACCTTTACTCTCATTGTTATTGTTACTATCATGTTACTGTCATTATTATTGTCACTGTTATTGTCACTGTTACTGTCACAGTTACAGTCATTGTTACTGTCACTGTTTCAGTCATTATTACTGTCACTGTTATTGTCACTGTTACTGTCATTGTTATTGTTACTGTTACTGTCATGTTACTGTCATTATTATTGTCACTGTTACTGTCACTGTTACAGTCATTATTACTGTCACTGTTATTGTCACTGTTACTGTCATTGTTATTGTCACTGTTACTGTCATGTTACTGTCACTGTCAGTCTGTTATTGTCACTGTTACTGTCACTGTTATTGTCATTATTACTGTCACTGTTATTGTCACTGTTACTGTCACTGTTGCTATCACTGTTACAGTCATTATTAATGTCACTGTTATTGTCACTGTTACTGTCACTGTCACTATTACAGTCATTATTACTGTCACTGTTACTGTCACTGTCACTATTACAGTCATTGTTACTGTTACTGTCCCTGTTAAAGTCACTGTTACATTCACTATTACAGTCATTGTTACTGTCACTGTCACTATTACAGTCATTGTTACTGTTACTGTCACTGTCACTGTTACAGTCATTGTTATTGTTACTGTCACTGTTACAGTCATTGTTACTGTCATTGTTGCAGTCATTGTTACTGTCATTGTTACAGTCATTGTTACTGTTACTGTTATTGTCACTGTTACTGTCATTGTTATTGTCACTGTCATTGTTATTGTTACTGTCACTGTTACTGTCATTGTTACTGTCACTGTTACTGTCACTGTTACAGTCACTGTGCTTCACTGTTCAGCTGTCACTGTTACAGTCACTGTTACTGTCCTGCACTCGTCTATACTGTCACTGTTACTGTCACTGTCCTACGTCTGTCACTGTTACTGTCACTGTCCTACAGTCATTGTTACTGTCGTCCCTGTTAAAGTCACTGTTACTTCACTATTACAGTCATTGTTACTGCACGTCCTACGTCTGTTACTGTCACTGTCCGTTACAGTCATTGTTATGCTGTCACTGTTACAGTCATTGTTACTGTCATTGTTGCAGTCATTGTTACTGTCAGCAGTTATTGTCACTGTTACTGTCACTGTTACTGTCATTGTTACTGTTACTGTTACTGTCATGTTACTGTCATTATTATTGTCACTGTTACTGTCACTGTTACAGTCATTGTTACTGTCATTGTTACAGTCATTGTTGCTGTCACTGTTACAGTCATTGTTACTGTCACTGTTACAGTCATTATTACTGTCACTGTTACTGTTACTGTCATGTTATTGTACTGTTACTGTCATGTTACTGTCATTATTACTGTCACTGTTATTGTCACTGTTACTGTCACTGTTACATTCATTGTTACTGTATTACTGTTACTGTCATGTTACTGTCATTATTATTGCACTGTATTGTCAGTGTTACTGTCACTGTTACTGTCATTGTTACAGTCATTGTTACTGTCATTGTTACAGTCATTGTTACTGTTACTGTCACTGTTACAGTCATTGTTACTGTCACTGTTACAGTCATTATTACTGTCACTGTTATTGTCACTGTTACTGTCATTGTTATTTTCACTGTTACTGTTACTGTCATGTTACTGTCACTGTTACTGTCATTGTTATTCACAGTTACTGTCACTGTTATTGTCATTATTACTGTCACTGTTTTTGTCACTGTTACTGTCACTGTTACAGTCATTATTACTGTCTCTGTTATTGTCACTGTCATTGTTACTGTCACTGTTACAGTCATTATTACTGTCACTGTTACAGTCATTGTTACTGTTACTGTCACTGATACTGTCATTGTTACTGTCACTGTTACAGTCATTGTTACAGTCATTGTTACTGTCGTTGTTACAGTTATTGTTACTGTCACTGTCACTGTTACAGTCATTGTTACTGTCACTGTTACAGTCATTGTTAGTCATTGTTACTGTCGTTGTTACAGTTTTTGTTACTGTCACTGTCACTGTTACAGTCATTGTTACTGTCACTGTTACAGTCATTATTACTGTCACTGTTATTGTCACTGTTACTGTCATTGTTATTGTCACTGTTACTGTCACTGTTACTGTCATTATTACTGTCACTGTTATTGTCACTGTTACTGTCACTGTTACAGTCATTATTACTGTCACTGTTACTGTCACTGTCACTGTTACAGTCATTGTTACTGTTACTGTCCCTGTTAATGTCACTTTTACTGTCACTGTTACAGTCATTGTTACTGTCACTGTTACAGTCATTGTTACTGTTACTGTCACTGTTACAGTCATTGTTACTGTCACTGTTACAGTCATTGTTACTGTCACTGTTACGTCATTGTTACTGTTACTGTCACTGTCACTGATTACAGTCATTGTTACTGTAACTGTCACTGTTACTACTGTCATTGTTATTGTCTACTGTCATCACTGTTACTGTCATTGTTATTGTCACTGTCACTGTTGCTTTCACTGTTACTGTCACTGTTACTGTCATCTGTCACTGTTGCTGTTCACTGTCACTGTTACAGTCATTGTTACTGTTACTGTCACTGTTACAGTCATTGTTACTGTCACTGTTACAGTCATTGTTACTGTCACTGTTACTGTCATTGTTACAGTCCTTGTTACTGTCACTGTTACAGTCATTGTTACTGTCACTGTTACTGTCATTGTTACAGTCACTGTTACTGTCACTGTTACAGTCATTGTTACTGTCACTGTTACTGTCACTGTTACTGTCAGTGTTAGCTGTCACTGTTACTGTCACTGTTATGTCATTATTACTGTCACTGTTATTGTCACTGTTACTGTTACTGTCATTGTTACTGTCACTGTTACTGTCACTGTTACTGTCACTGTTACTGTCACTGTTACTGTCACTGTTATTGTCTTATTACAGTCATTGTTACTGTCACTGTTACTGTCATTGTTACTGTCACTGTTACATGTCATTGTTACTGTCACTGTCACTGTTACAGTCATTGTTACTGTTACTGTCCCGAGCCTGACTGTCACACGTCATTGTTACAGTCCGTCACTGTTACAGTCATTGTTACTGTCACTGTTACTGTCATTGTTACTGTTACTGTCACTGTTACAGTCATTGTTACTGTCATTGTTGCAGTCATTGTTACTGTTACTGTCACTGTCACTATTACTGTCATTGTTACTGTTACTGTCACTGTTACTGTCATTATTACTGTCACTGTTATTGTCACTGTCACTGTTCACTGTTACAGTCATTGTTACTGTCACTGTTACTGTCACTGCTCAGCTGTTACTGTCACTGTTACAGTCATTATTACTGTCACTGTTATTGTCACTGTTAGCTGTCATTGTTACTGTTACTGTCACTGTTACAGTCATTATTACTGTCACTGTTATTGTCACTGTTACTGTCACTGTTACAGTCATTATTACTGTCACTGTTACTGTCACTGTCACTGTCACTGTTACTGTCATTATTAATGTCACTGTTACTGTCACTGTTACAGTCATTGTTACTGTTCACTGTTACAGTCATTGTTGCTGTTACTGTCACTGTCACTGTCATCGTTACTGTCATTGTTACTGTTATTGTCACTGTTACAGTCATTGTTACTGTCACTGTCATTGTTACTGTCACTGTTACTGTCACTGTTACAGTCATTATTACTGTCACTGTTACAGTCACTTTTACTGTCACTGTTACTGTCATTGTTACAGTCATTGTTACTGTTACTGTCACTGTCACTGTTACTGTCATGTTAAATCCTCAGGCTTTGTTTGTTTCTGTAGAATATGTTCTAGGGTTTTTTGATTTAGTTCACAGTTATTTCTAGGGTAAATAGCCTGGAGGTTAGAGCCTGGAGGTTAGAGCCTGGAGGTTAGAGCCTGGAGGTTAGAGCCTGGAGGTTAGAGCGTTGGGCCAGTAACCGCAAGGTTACTTAACCCCAATTGCTCCACAGGTACCTGACAATGGTGACCCTGGCTGTGACCCCAGGGGGAGTTTGGATATGCAAGAAACACATTTCCATTACACACTTGTGTGTAAAAGGACAAATATAAGCACCCCCAAAATGATTATTACAATAGTGTCTGACCCCCCCCCCCCCCCCCCCCCCCCCCTCTCCCCCTGCAGCAGACTGCGCTCCACTGGTCAGCGTTCTATAACAGGCCAGAGCACGTCAGACTGCTCATCAAAAACGACTCCAACATTGGCATCCCAGACAGCGAGGGCAAGATCCCCCTACACTGGGCTGCACACAGCCAGGAGTACACCGCTATACACACCGTCCGCTGCATACTGGTACACACACACACACACACACACACACACACACACACACAGTATCCAGTGAGAATGTCATCCTTACACACACCATCCTCTGCTTACTGATGTTAATGAGGTGTGTGTGTGCGTAGGAGGCAGCTCCTACCGAGTCTCTGTTAAACTGGCAGGACTATGAGGGGCGCACGCCTTTGCACTTTGCTGTCGCCGACGGCAACGAGGCAGTGGTGGAGGTGCTGACATCGTATGAAGGCTGCAGTGTCACGGCGTACGACAACCTGTTCAGAACCCCGCTGCACTGGGCTGCACTGCTGGGTAAGATCCTATCATCAGAATGTGGTTCCATCGCTGGTCCAGATACTGTACCGGGGGGGCTGGACCTGAATATGTTGATGTGTGTTTCAGGACATGCCAAGATAGTGCACTTGTTGTTGGAGAGGAACACGTCAGGCACCATCCCCTCAGACAGCCATGGGGCCACACCTCTACACTATGGAGCTCAGAGCAACTACGCTGTACGTAGACACACACACATGCACACACGCGCACACACAGTGCACGTTTTCAAGTTATATCAGTGACTCGTGTGTGTGCGTGTGCGTGTGTGTGTGCATGCGTACGTGCACGTGTGTGTGCGCGTGTATGTGTGTGTGTGTGTGTGTGTGTGTGTGTGCGCGTGTATGTGTGTGTGTGTGCGTGTGTGTGTGTGCGCGTGTGTGTGTGTGTGTGTGTGTGTGTGTGTGTGTGTGTGTGTGTGTGTGTGTGTGTGTGTGTGTGTGTGTGTGTGTGTGTGCGCGTGTATGTGTGTGTGTGTGCGTGTGTGTGTGTGCGCGTGTGTGTGTGTGTGTGTGTGTGTGTGTGTGTGTGTGTGTGTGTGTGTGTGTGTGTGTGTGTGTGTGCGCGTGTGTGTGTGTGTGTGTGTGTGTGTGTGTGTGTGCGCGTGTGTGTGTGTGTGTGTGTGTGTATGTGTGTGTGTGTGTGTGTGTGTGTGTGTGTGTGTGTGTGTGTGTGTGTGTGTGTGTAGGAGACGGTGGGTGTGTTTCTGTCCCACCCCTCTGTGAAAGACGAGCCAGATCTGGAGGGCCGCACAGCGTTCATGTGGGCTGCTGGCAAAGGAAGCGATGATGTCATACGCACCATGCTGACACTCACGCCTCACATCGACATCAACATGGCCGACAAGTACGGAGGCACTGGTGAGGAACTCTGGGATGTGTTTAATACGCAGGGAGTGATTCAGTCAGCAGCAGACCAAGAGCTGCTGTGACTGGTCAGGCTGGTAGAGGACACCTCCCCCTTCACCCTCGACTCCCTCCCCCTTCATCCCCTCACCCCCGACTCCCTCCCCCTTCACCCCCTCACCCCCGACTCCCTCCCCCTTCATCCCCTCACCCCCGACTCCCTCCCCCTTCATCCCCTCACCCCCGACTCTCTCCCCCATAACCCCCTCACCCCCGACTCCCTCCCCCTTCACCCCCTCACCCCCGACTCCCTCCCCCTTCACCCCCTCACCCCCGACTCCCTCCCCCTTCACCCCCTCACCCCCGACTCCCTCCCCCTTCACCCCCTCACCCCCGACTCCCTCACCCTTCATCCCCTCACCCCCGACTCCCTCCCCCTTCACCCCCTCACCCCCGACTCCCTCCCCCTTCACCCCCTCACCCCCGACTCCCTCCCCCTTCACCCCCTCACCCCCGACTCTCTCCCCCTTCATCCCTTCACCCCCGACTCCCTCCCCCTTCACCCCCTCACCCCCGACTCTCTCCCCCTTCATCCCTTCACCCCCGACTCCCTCCCCCTTCACCCCCTCACCCCCGACTCTCTCCCCCTTCACCCCCTCACCCCCGACTCTCTCCCCCTTCATCCCTTCACCCCCGACTCCCTCCCCCTTCACCCCCTCACCCCCGACTCTCTCCCCCTTCACCCCCTCACCCCCCGACTCTCTCCCCCTTCATCCCCTCACCCCCGACTCCCTCTCCCTTCACCCCCTCACCCCCGACTCTCTCCCCCTTCATCCCCTCACCCCCGACTCCCTCTCCCTTCACCCCCTCACCCCCGACTCTCTCCCCCTTCACCCCCTCACCCCCGACTCTCTCCCCCTTCATCCCTTCACCCCCGACTCCCTCCCCCTTCACCCCCTCACCCCCGACTCTCTCCCCCTTCACCCCCTCACCCCCGACTCTCTCCCCCTTCATCCCCTCACCCCCGACTCCCTCTCCCTTCACCCCCTCACCCCCGACTCTCTCCCCCTTCATCCCCTCACCCCCGACTCCCTCTCCCTTCACCCCCTCACCCCCGACTCTCTCCCCCTTCATCCCCTCACCCCCGACTCTCTCCCCCTTCATCCCCTCACCCCCGACTCCCTCTCCCTTCACCCCCTCACCCCCGACTCTCTCCCCCTTCATCCCCTCACCCCCGACTCCCTCTCCCTTCACCCCCTCACCCCCGACTCTCTCCTCCTTCATCCCCTCACCCCCGACTCTCTCCCCCTTCATCCCCTCACCCCCGACTCTCTCCCCCTTCATCCCCTCACCCCCGACTCTCTCCCCCTTCATCCCCGACTCCCTCCCCCTTCATCCCCTCACCCCCGACTCTCTCCCCCTTCATCCCCTCACCCCCGACTCTCTCCCCCTTCATCCCCGACTCCCTCCCCCTTCATCCCCTACCCCCGACTCTCTCCCCCTTCATCCCCTCACCCCCGACTCTCTCCCCCTTCATCCCCTACCCCCCTCACCGCCTTCACCACAGTTTCCCAGATCTTAATGCCCTGGCACTGTCACCATCAGAGCTACTCAGAGAGATAAACAGACAGAGATGACACACACACTCACACACTGGTGCTAGCCTCTGTCATCCTGCGCGTGTAGGAATGTTGAGGCACTGGAGGTGACGCAGGTGGCAGGACAGCGGCTGTCTGATGTCACAGGGGATTCCCCAGAGGGGCATAGATGTCAGGGGATTCCCCGAAAGCAGTGGAGCGGGAGACAAGTGGGGAGAGAGACATGTCAACACGTAACTGACACTGTTAAGAAAATTACCAAAACCAGTGAGCATGTACACATACTCTCTCTGACGCACACACACGCACGCACGCACGCACGCACGCACGCACGCATACACACACATATACACACGCACACACACACACACACACACACACACACACACACACACACACACACACACACACACACACACACACACACACACACACACGCACACACACACACACACACACACACACACACACACACACACACACACACCTTCCCCAAGCTGTAGACATGCTATCCTTTGTTCCCTGCTCTGCCCCGTGGGCTGATTGGAGCACTAATCACCATGGTGATGCCCCCGCTTCCTGCCCTGCAGGGACAATTTATGTGGGCATATGCTAATGAGTTGGTAAAATATGCAGATGATCTGGTGTACTATGCTAATGAGGTTGAGTGTGATGGGGAGCAGAGTGGGTTGATCAGAGTCACTGGAGTAGATAGATGGGCCAGTGGTGTAAATATTGACTGACATGAAATAACATCACAACACAGTACAGGGTCAAAGTGCGACAAAGGACTTTTCATTTGACAAACTGGTTCTGAAAACTCGAGTAGGTGAGGCTGCTGAAGTGTGTGGAGACTGAAAATCTCAACTAAATGTGTGTGTGTGTGTGTGTGTGTGTGTGTGTGTGTGTGTGTGTGTGTGTGTGTGTGTGTGTGTGTGTGTGTGTGTGTGTGTGTGTGTGTCTGTGTGTGTGTTGCAGCGCTGCACGCGGCCTCTCTGTCAGGTCATGTGAGTACAGTGAGGTTGCTGTTGGAGAGAGGAGCCATAGTGGACAGTCTAGACGTGATGAAACACACGCCTCTGTTCAGAGCCTGTGAGATGGGACACCGCCACATCATCCTCACACTTATCAAAGGTACACAGCAAAGATGGTGGATAAATGAAGATTTTGTTGACCATTGGAAAAAAGGAGCAAGTGAGATGTCTCACTTCCTCTTCCGTCTCTGGTACGCAGCACACCAGTGTGTGTGGTCGTGATTATTGTAGACTTGGTATCCTAGTCCTTCAATACATTGTGGTCTGATAGCAGTGAAGAGTTTGTGGTCATACGCGCATCCTTAAAAACATAGGTGCTCACATCCCCAAATATACACATTCCCCCTCACATCCCCAAATATACACATTCCCCTCACATCCCCAAATATACACATTCCCCTCACATCCCCAAATATACACATTCCCCTCACATCCCCAAATATACACATCCCCCTCACATCCCCAAATATACACATTCCCCTCACATCCCCAAATATACACATCCCCTCACATCCCCAAATATACACATTCCCCTCACATCCCCAAATATACACATTCCCCTCACATCCCCAAATATACACATTCCCCCTCACATCCCCAAATATACACATCCCCTCACATCCCCAAATATACACATTCCCCTCACATCCCCAAATATACACATTCCCCTCACATCCCCAAATATACACATCCCCCTCACATCCCCAAATATACACATTCCCCCTCACATCCCCAAATATACACATTCCCCTCACATCCCCAAATATACACATTCCCCTCACATCCCCAAATATACACATTCCCCCTCACATCCCCAAATATACACATTCCCCTCACATCCCAAATATACACATTCTCCCCTCACATCCCCAACATATACACATTCCCCTCACATCCCCACAATATACACATTCTCCCTCACATCCCCAAATATACACATTCCCCCTCACATCCCCAAATATACACATTCCCCCTCACATCCCCAAATATACACATTCCCCTCACATCCCCAAATATACACATCCCCCTCACATCCCCAAATATACACATTCCCCTCACATCCCCAAATATACACATTCCCCTCACATCCCCAAATATACACATTCCCCCTCACATCCCCAAATATACACATTCCCCTCACATCCCCAAATATACACATTCCCCCTCACATCCCCAAATATACACATTCCCCTCACATCCCCACATATACACATTCCCCTCACATCCCCAAATATACACATTTCCCCTCACATCCCCAAATATACACATTCCCCCTCACATCCCCAAATATACACATTCCCCTCACATGACCATTATGCGCATGAAGCACGGTGTGTCATTTCACTTTTGTGTATAGTCAATCATAATTGATCACAGAGGTACGTAATGATTATATACATACAAATTGGTCCAAGTTAAAACCTAGGCAACAGTCATCTCTTTTTGATGTCTATAATCCTTTATGACCGACCGTATGTACCTCTGTGATTAATTATGATTAACTATGCGCAAAGTGAATAGAATTTGTTCCACACCTACCATGCGTCATGTGCATGTGAGGTGAAATGTGTATATTTGGGGATGTGAACACTCAGTTTGTTTGACCTGACGAAGATCCGGTTCGGATCGAAACGTTGTCAATAAAGCTGTGAATTGGGAGGTTGATTCAATAATATCTGCCATTTAGCAGACGCTTTTATCCAAAGCAACTTATAGTCATTTTATATGTGGTGTTATGCTCTACCTACTGAGTCATACAGGACTACACTAGTGTACCATGCTCTACCTACTGAGCCATACAGGACTACACTAGTGTACCATGCTCTACCTACTGAGTCATACAGGACTACACTAGTGTACCATGCTCTACCTACTGAGCCATACAGGACTACACTAGTGTACCATGCTCTACCTACTGAGCCATACAGGACTACACTAGTGTTCCATGCTCTACCTACTGAGCCATACAGGACTACACTAGTGTACCATGCTCTACCTACTGTGCCATACAGGACTACACTAGTGTTCCATGCTCTACCTACTGAGCCATACAGGACTACACTAGTGTTCCATGCTCTGCCTACTGAGCCATGCAGGACTACACTAGTGTACCATGCTCTACCTACTGAGCCATACAGGACTACACTAGTGTTCCATGCTCTACCTACTGAGTCATACAGGACTACACTAGTGTACCATGCTCTACCTACTGAGCCATACGGGACTACACTAGTGTTCCATGCTCTACCTACTGAGCCATACAGGACTACACTAGTGTACCATGCTCTACCTACTGAGCCATACAGGACTACACTAGTGTTCCATGCTCTACCTACTGAGCCATACAGGACTACACTAGTGTACCATGCTCTACCTACTGAGCCATACAGGACTACACTAGTGTACCATGCTCTTGTAATGCAGGATTTGGGTGGGCTTACTATGTGAAGAATGCCTCATTGATTTTCATTGTGTAGGCTCTGCTCGTGTCCACCTGGTGGATCTAGATGGACACACTGCTCTGCACTGGGCAGCTCTGGGGGGGAACGCTGAAGTCTGCCAGGTCTGTCTTTTCACCTTTATACACTTTTATTATCCCTGAACACTTCTTCATTTGTCTTCATTACCTTTCCTTATAGACTGTGTTAAGGGTGTGTTGTTATGGTCATTGAGCTGGTTGGCTGGTACTGTAACCTCAGTGTGATGGTCATGGTAGTTGCTGATGGAGAATGGGATCAGTCCTAACGTCCAGGACCAGGCAGGCAGGACTCCTCTCCAGTGTGCTGCTTATGGAGGGTACATCACCTGTATGGCTGTACTACTCATGGAGAACAACGCCGACCCTAATATACAGGACAAAGAGGTACACACACACACACACACACACACACACACACACACACACACACACACACAAACGCACACACACACACACACACACACACACACACACACACACACACACACACACACACACACACACACACACACACACACACACACACACACACACACACACACAGACATACAGTACATACACACAGGGCAGGACAGCTCTCCACTGGTCCTGTCCTACCGTGTGTGTCTGCAGGGCAGGACAGCTCTCCACTGGTCCTGTCTTACCGTGTGTGTCTGCAGGGCAGGACAGCTCTCCACTGGTCCTGTCCTACCGTGTGTGTCTGCAGGGCAGGACAGCTCTCCACTGGTCCTGTCTTACCGTGTGTGTCTGCAGGGCAGGACAGCTCTCCACTGGTCCTGTCTTACCATGTGTGTCTGCAGGGCAGGACAGCTCTCCACTGGTCCTGTCCTACCGTGTGTGTCTGCAGGGCAGGACAGCTCTCCACTGGTCCTGTCCTACCGTGTGTGTCTGCAGGGCAGGACAGCTCTCCACTGGTCCTGTCCTACCGTGTGTGTCTGCAGGGCAGGACAGCTCTCCACTGGTCCTGTCCTACCGTGTGTGTCTGCAGGGCAGGACAGCTCTCCACTGGTCCTGTCCTACCGTGTGTGTCTGCAGGGCAGGACAGCTCTCCACTGGTCCTGTCCTACCGTGTGTGTCTTCAGGGCAGGACAGCTCTCCACTGGTCCTGTCTTACCGTGTGTGTCTGCAGGGCAGGACAGCTCTCCACTGGTCGTGTAACAATGGCTATCTGGATGCTGTGAAGCTGCTGCTGAACTCTAATGCCTTCCCCAACCACATGGAACACAACGAGGAGAGGTGAGGAGGAGGTGGATGATGAGGAAGTGCCTCGTCTATAGTTTGGAAGGACATCAGCTCCTACAACAGTAGCAAGTATCGATTTAGATTCAAAAAGTAGCTGTTGGTATTGTCTTGCTAAGGCAATTTAGTTTTCGTGCTGTCTCTCTACCTAGTGGCCTACTTAATTGTATTTTTACTTGTATTTTCCTACTGGCACTGACTTTGCTGATAACTACAGGTAACTGGCAAGATAAAGGAAACCCCATCACATAGTGTCTTAATAGGGCATTGGGCACCACGAGCCAGAACCGCTTCAATGCACCTTGGCATAGATTCTCCAAGTATCTGAAACTCTTGGAGGGATGCGACACCATTCTTCCACCAGAAATTCCATCATTTGGTGTTTTGTTGGTGGTGGTGGAAAAGGCTGTCTCAGGCTCCGCTCCAGAATCAACTGGGTTGAGATCTGGTGACTGAGACGGACATGACATGTGGTTTACATCTTTTCATGCTCCTCAAACCATTCAGTAACCACTCGTGTCCTGTGGATGGAGGCATAGACATGGCAGCCAAAATAATGTCCTGCACAGCATTTTCATACATGACCCTAAGCATGATGGGATGTTAATTGCTTAATTAACTCAGGAACTACACCTGTGTGGAAGCACCTGTTTTCAATATACTTTATATCCCTCATTTCCTCAAGTGTTTCCTTTATTTTGGCAGTTACCTGTACTTTATGAGGGAAAATGTACTTGCTACGATAGTGATGTTGTCTCACCTAGCTATGTTAAGATGAATGCACTAATGTCACTCTGCATAAGAGCGTCTACTAAATGACTGAAATATCAATGTAAAAAGATATGTAGTAATTTTCCGAAACAATTTTGTGAATCTATTCTCTGTGTTTTTCACAAAGCAAGTTCATTAGGTTAAAGATGCACTATTCTGAAATCACTGCGCCATTTCCTGGTTACTAAAATTCTAATTCTAATATCAGTTTATGTGACAAAACAAGCAAGTATATTGTAGAGAATCATTGTAGCATCTAAACCGCTGTGAAATATATGTTCCATAACCAATAATGTTGTATTTTCAGCTGTTTGAAGCTGGTGTACAGAAGCCAAAAACTTAACAACAGGAAGCGTGTGTGTGTGTGTGTGTGTGTGTGTGTGTGTGTGTGTGTGTGTGTGTGTGTGTGTGTGTGTGTAGGTACACCCCCCTGGACTACGCTCTCCTAGGGGAACACAGTGAGGTGACTCAGTACATGTTGGAGCATGGAGCTCTGTCTATAGCAGCCATCCAGGACATCGCTGCTGCTTCCATCCAGGCCCTGTATAAAGGATACACCGTCCGCAAGGCCTTCACCGAGAGGAAACAACTACTGATGAGACACGAACAGCTACGCAAGGACGCAGCCAAGTACCATACACACAGACACACACATGTACACACATAGAAACAAGCATTGTGATCCATCCCCTGTCTGCTCAGTACTCTCTGTCAACAAATCTATCATAGTCAACCAGATCATGCCATACACACACACACACACACACACACACACACACACACACACACACACACACACACACACACACACAGACAGACAGACAGACAGACAGACAGACAGACAGACAGACAGACAGACAGACAGACACGACAGACAGACAGACAGACAGACAGACAGACAGACAGACAGACACACACACATTCTCTTTCTATCTATTTTCTCTCTCTCTCTCTTTCTCTCTCCTCTCCCTTTCTCTCCATCTCTCCTGTGTTATTCCCCCAACCCATATAGAAACAGTCACACTCTCTCCATATCCATCTTTCCACCTGTCATCACAACACACACATACATCTTCTCCCTGTCTCCCCTCTCTCTCTCTCTCTCACTCTCTCATCTCTCTCTCTTCTCTCTCTCTACTCTCTCTCTCTACTCTCTCTCTCTCTCTCTCTCTCTCTCTCTCTCTCTCCTCTCTCTCTCTCTCTCTCTCTCTCTCTCTCTCTCTCTCTCTCCGCTCTCTCTCTCTCTCACATCCCTCTCTTGCTCACACATCCCTCTCTTATAATTCTACACTGAGTCAGGGCTGGTCCAGCGGTAGGGTTTAGATAAGGCTTTGAGATAAGGTTGTTACTAGGGTTAGGGTGTATGTGTGTGAGACGTGTGTAAGATGTGTCATGATGTCACTCAGGAAACGCGAGGAGGAGCAGCGGAGACGGGAGGCGGAGCAGCAAATCTCATTGGCCAGAACAGAGAAACAGAGGATGTTATTGGCCCGCGCTGAACAGGAGCAGCTGTCATTGGCTGAGACTATGAAGGAACTGTCAGTGTATGAGAGAGAGGCAGGGGGCGGGGCTAATACAGCCTCCAAAGCAGAACAGATCAATAGCAAAGAGGAGACACGGAAACATAGAGGTACGGACATACACACACACACAGGAGGCTGCTGAGAGGAGGACGTATCAAACATGTGTTTGATGAATTTGATACCATTCCATTTATTCTGTTCCAGCCATTACTATGAGCCCATTCTCCCCAATTAACATGACACCAAACTAGTTTTCATTGGGAAGGCAGATATGTGAATCCAACTCATTACTGTTCCTTTGAGACGGGCGCTCCTCCCTCACTGCTTTTGTCCGTTCACGTCACGGGTCATAGACCGGTGCCCCGCGGCTCGGCTTAATCAGATCCGCTCAATGAATAACAGGTGAAATTATGAATGCCATCTTCATTATCTCCTACCATGTTGCACAAGTTGACTGCAGGTATTTACTTAAAAAGTAGCTAGAAATATTCAAATGTATTAAAAAACTTAAAAGAAGTAGTTTAAACAGTATTGACGGTATTGAAAAACCATCCCGTGGCTATTTCCAAAACCCTGGCCTATGGTATATACGGTACACCGCCCAAACCTAACACACACACACACACACACACGTATATACACACACACACACACACACACACACACACACACACACACACACACACACACACACACACACACACACACACACGTATACACACACACACACACACACACACACACACACACACACACACTCACCCACTCTGTCAATCTCTTACTTCCCTCTCTTTCTCAGCACATAGAAGCAGACCCTTCAGGAGAGGGAAGGAGGCACAGCCAGCCAAAGACCCTGACCCCGTGGTGACCCCTCACCCCTCAGTGACCTCTGACCCCATGCCCCCTGCCCAGGGGTCTAGGGTCAGGGAGCGTCTCTCTCCTGCAGGCTGCAGCCGACCCCCCAGCCCAAAACACAGACCCCCCACCACACCCAGGACCAAGAGACTCACCTCTGCAAACACACACACTCCCTCCAACACACACACTCCCTCCAACACACACACTCCCTCCAACACACACACTCCTTCCAAAACACACACTCCTTCCAACACACACACTCCCTCCAACACACACACTCCTTCCAACACACACACTCCTTCCAACACACACACTCCTTCCAACACACACACTCCTTCCAAAACACACACTCCTTCCAACACACACACTCCCTCCAACACACACACTCCTTCCAACACACACACTCCTTCCAAAACACACACTCCCTCCAACACACACACTCCTTCCAACACACACACTCCTTCCAAAACACACACTCCTTCCAAAACACACACTCCCTCCAACACACACACTCCTTCCAAAACACACACTCCCTCCAACACACACACTCCTTCCAACACACACACTCCTTCCAAAACACACACTCCCTCCAACACACACACTCCTTCCAAAACACACACTCCTTCCAAAACACACACTACCTCCAACACACACACTCCCTCCAACACACACACTCCCTCCAACACACACACTCCCTCCAACACACACACTCCTTCCAAAACACACACTCCCTCCAACACACACACTCCTTCCAAAACACACACTCCTTCCAAAACACACACTACCTCCAACACACACACTCCTTCCAAAACACACACTCCTTCCCACACACACACTCCATCCAACACACACACATCTACTCGCCCCACCATGGATCAAGAAGCCCCCAGCACCAGGGAACGCACCCCTAGAAGCAAGAGAGATACACACACCAACACACCCAACCCCAGACACAGAACACGCCCTGCCACAGACCATACCACCTCCTCCAGCAAGAACCACACTAAAGCCTCCACACAGTCACACCGCCCCAGCAGCAAGCCCAGGGAGGGGGACAGAGACCAGGCTGCCTGCACTATCCAACGAGCCTGGAGGAGGTAAGGTTGAAGCCTGCTTTTCATTCTTCCCATTCCCTCTCCAAGCTGAGCCAGTACTGGGGGTACTGCCATGGAATAGAGCCTGTGGCCCCTTTACCAAAGCAGAGGGGCTCAGGTAGTTTCTCTCTGGACCGATACCAAGGTTGGCTCTGAGATGGCTTCCCAAACAGCCTGGAGGAAGTGTGTGTATGGTTGAAAGGGGGGAGGGGTATACTGTGCTCCACAGTAGCGTTCTCTCATACCATGAGAGTGTGGCAGTGCCATGTGGTGCCCACATGTCTTCCCTCCACACACACACACACCAACTTACACACAACGTCTCCCCCTCTCGCTCTCTGTGGTCTGGCTGCCTGCCCTCCTACCATCAACACCTCCATGACGGGGGAGAGAGGGGGGAGACAGGGGGAGACAGGGGGTATAATCTGGAGCCCTCTCAGTGTTTTAACGAGAGGCTAAAAGTTCAGGCGTGCCATTCTAATAGCTACCAGCAGCCTCTCATTCAGGATCTACTACCCCACATTGGAAAGCCCTCTGTTCCCAGCCACCAGTAGATGTGTGTGCGTGCAGATGCGTGCACTGATTTAATTGTAGTATACAAGTAATAAGCTTTTTCTACTAAGCTCTTGAAGTATGCCATGGCCGGGTTCAGTTCCCCGAGAGGAAGTGTTATGTATTGATGCTGAAGAGTAGCGGACCCAGAATTGATCCTTGTGGAACCCCTGAGGTTGGACACTGAATTATTATTTCTCACCCCTCTTAAAGCAGCTTTTCCAGGGATGCCTGTAACGTTTTTCAGTGAACTGAATAATGTCCAAATGTCATGTGCTGTGTAATATACAAACCGAATAGGTTGGACAAATGAAGGCCTCTCTAATGTACCGTGTTCTGGGTGTGTTTGTGTGTAGGTTCCATGTGCGAGGCAGATTGAGGGAGGCTTTTGGTGCTGGGAAAGGAGTGGAGCCACCTGAGGTCGCCTCCCTCCTGATCCAGCTGCTCTGGGATAGGGCGGCTTTCCCTGGTCACACCCCTATTAGGACCAAGCCTGAGGCCAGAGTTCCACCCACCAAGACAGCAGCCAAGAGCTCAGTGCTGCAAAGCATCTATGGTAAAGCCTGGCGTTCTGTCCAGAATGTTTGATTCTGCCTTTAATTTGTTTCAACTCTGAACTGTTAACATTTACAAATAAACCAATTCTTAACAGCGCCTAGTCGCCTACTGTGAATGGGTGCATTACTGCCGAGCTGCAGCTTCAAACTCCAACATGGAATTAGTATAGGGAGGTGTATAGTCCGCTGAAGATATTAATATCTGTATAGAATTAGTATAGGGAGGTGTATAGTCCGCTGAAGATATTAATATCTGTATAGAATTAGTATAGGGAGGTGTACAGTCCGCTGAAGATATTAATATCTGTATAGAATTAGTATAGGGAGGTGTACAGTCCGCTGAAGATATTAATATCTGTATAGAATTAGTATAGGGAGGTGTACAGTCCGCTGAAGATATTAATATCTGTATAGAATTAGTATAGGGAGGTGTACAGTCCGCTGAAGATATTAATATCTGTATAGAATTAGTATAGGGAGGTGTACAGTCCGCTGAAGATATTAATATCTGTATAGAATTAGTATAGGGAGGTGTACAGTCCGCTGAAGATATTAGCAGACCTCCATCTAAGAAATGTACAGTTTCGCGATGAAGGAAAACGTTTGTTTCCTGAGGTGATGGTATGACGCTGTTTGGTTTGGAATGTGATGTTATGTTAAAACAGAATCAGAGTAGCATCAATGCAGAGCAATAACTATTTACCTTATGATGTTAATATACACATGCAATCACACTCTCAGCTGTGAATACATAGTTGTATAATCATATAGAGATGTGTGTGCGTTGTGTGTTGTAATAACTTCTGGTATGGGTTCGGCCCGTAGACACACCTGACCTTCATCACACATGACCAGGTGATGATGGGAGAATGGGCAGACACCTACTAGTGCCAACACACACAGGCATACACACCGTCACACACACACAAACATACACACCGATACAGCCAGATAGACCCCCTACCTTTTCTGGCCTGACGTGGTAGCCCGCCCCCTTTCACACATACACACACTGACTGTCCTGTCGACTGTCCTGTCGACTGCTGCTGTGAAAAGTTCAGAGCTGTCAGGGGGAATGTCAGACAACTGCGTGGAGCTGTCTGCTGAACACACACACACACACTCATGAAACCCATAGTCTCTCTGTCAGACATACAAACCAGTCAACCACATTCACCTGTGTGTGTACAGAGGAATCGCAGAACGTTGGTGTTTTCCCTATTTCTTTTGTTCAGTTTCAATCTTCTTACAGGTTGACATTTCCAAGTCGTTACTTCATTCCTTTCACCATGCAGTGTTTGGTGGTACAGGTGTAGTGTTGACAAAAACTGTTATCACTTGCAGGCCCCAGCGGGATTTGAACTCGCGACCCCTGGTTTACGAGACCAGTGCTCTAACCACTGAGCTATGGAGCCTTGCTTTTTACAGTTCAACCAGGAGGAGAAAAGGATTTAAATGATACTCCCTTTTGAGAACGAAGACAGCCACACACCCAACCTGACAGGCAGGTTACCAGTCAGACTCCTAAAACAAAGGACTCTCCCTGATCTCACTTATACAGCTTACCTCAGTTTAGCAGTTACAGTTAGATGCACGAATGAAACCTAAATGAGATGGATTGCAAATGCCCTATTTTACCTTGGTCTTTCCAGAAGGACTGTGTGTGTAGCGATTCACCATAGCAGCCCTGGCCAATTTGTATATTTCAGACTAACAATGTTGCTATTTTTTTGTCTTGCAGTAGGCTCTCCAGATGTTTCTGTGTATAATGACTGTATGTGTGTGTGTGTGTGTGTGTGTGTGTGTGTGTGTGTGTGTGTGTGTATATATGTATGGAGATGATGTGTGTTTATTGTCTTGTAGGAGGTTCTGTGGCCCGAAGGGGGCGCTCTCTCGGGGGTTCTCAGTCTCAGATACTGCTGGACCTGTCACTACGCACACACAGCCAGCGTGAGTACTATCTCACACACACACACACACACACACACACACACACATCACTGGATCACTAGTCACTTTAATAATGCCACTTTAATAATCTTTACATATCTTGCATCACTCATCTCATATGTACACTACTGTTCAGAAGTTTGGGGTCATTTAGAAATGTCCTTCTTTTTGAAAGAAAAGCTCAGCTTCATTAAATAGTATCCGCAAAACACCAGTCTCAACGTCAACAGTGAAGAGGTGACTCCGGGATGCTGGCCTTCTAGGCAGAGTTGCAAAGAAAAAGCCATATCTCAGACTGGCCAATAAAAAGAAAAGATTAAGATGGGCAAAAGAACACAGACACTGAACTCTGCCTAGCAGGCCAGCATCCCGGAGTCGCCTCTTCACTGTTGACGTTGAGATTGGTGTTTTGCAGGTACTATTTAATGAAGCTGCCAGTTGAGGACTTGTGAGGCGTTTGTTTCTCAAACTAGACACTCTAATGTACTTGTCCTCTTGCTCAGTTGTGTACTGGGGCCTCCCACTCCTCTTTCCTTTCTGGTTAGAGCCAGTTTGCGCTGTTCTGTAAAGGGAGTAGTACACAGCGCTGTACCAGATCTTCAGTGTATTGGCAATTTCTCACATGGAATAGCCTTCATTTCTCAGAACAAGAATAGACTGATGAGTTTCAGAAGAAAGTTCTTTGTTTCTGGCCATTTTGAGCCTGTAATCAAACCCACAAATGCTGATGCTCCAGATACTCAGCAAGTCTAAAGGCCAGTTGTATTGCTTCTTTAATCAGGACAACAGTTTTCAGCTGTGCTAACATAATTGCAAAAGGGTTTTCTAATGATCAATTAGCCTTTTAAAACAATCAACTTGGATTAGCTAACACAACGTGCCATTGGAACACAGGAGTTATGGTTGCTGATAATGGGCCTCTGTACACCTATGTAGATATTCCATAACAAATCAGCACTTTCCAGCTACAATAGTCAATTACAACATTAACAATGTCTACACTGTATTTCTGATAAATTTGATGTTATTTTAATGGACCAAAAAATAGCATTTCTTTCAAAAACAAGGACATTTCTAAGTGACCCCAAACTTTTGAACGGTAGTGTGTATATATTGTGTTTTATACCATCTATTGCATCTTGCCTATGCCGCTGTGTCATTGCTCATCCATATATTTATATGTACATATTCTTATTCCGTTCCTTTACTTAGATTTGTGTGTAGCAGGTAGTTGTTGTGGAATTGTTAGATTACATGTTAGTTATTGCTGCACTGTCGTAACTAGAAACACAAGCATTTCTCTACACTCGCATTAACATCTGCTAACCATGTGTATGTGACCAATAAAATGTGATTTGATTATGGGAATAGAGTGATGTGGATGAACTGTACAAAATCAGTTTCCTCTGTTCGCATGTTATTTCTGTATGTGTTTTTGCAGTGAGCAGTGTGGAGTGTGTGCACCTGTGTGATGCAGTGGGGCAGGCCAGCCAGTACTCCTACCACCTCAGACCCCACAGCGCTGGACAGGGCCGGGGGAAACACTGATGACCACACACACACCCTGCATGTGTCCTTCATGGCTCAGTTGGTAGAGCATGGTGCTTCTGATGCTTGGGTACTGGGTTTGATTCCCAGGACCAGCCATATGTAAAATGTACAGTGGGGGAAAAAAGTATTTGATCCCCTGCTGATTTTGTACGTTTGCCCACTTACAAAGAAATGATCAGTCTATAATTTTAATAGTAGGTTTATTTGAACAGTGAGAGACAGAATAACAACAACAAAAATCCAGAAAAACGCATGTCAAAAATGTTATAAAACGATTTCCATTTTAATGAGGGAAATAAGTATTTGACCCCTCTGCAAAACATGACTTAGTACTTGGTGGCAAAACCCTTGTTGGAAATCACAGAGGTCAGACGTTTCTTGTAGTTGGCCAACAGGTTTGCACACATCTCAGGAGGGATTTTGTCCCACTCCTCTTTGCAGATCTTCTCCAAGTCATTAAGGTTTCGAGGCTGACGTTTGGCAACTTGAACCTTCAGCTCCCTCCACAGATTTTCTATGGGATTAAGGTCTGGAGACAGGCTAGGCCACTCCAGGACCTTAATGTGCTTCTTCTTGAGCCACTCCTTTGTTGCCTTGGCCGTGTGTTTTGGGTCATTGTCATGCTGGAATACCCATCCACGACCCATTTTCAATTCCCTGGCTGAGGGAGGGAGGTTCTCACACGATTTGACAGTACATGGCCCTGTCAAATGATGCGGTGAAGTTGTCCTGTCCCCTTAGCAGAAAAATACCCCCAAAGCATAATGTTTCCACCTCCATGTTTGACGGTGGAGATGGTGTTCTTGGGGTCATAGGCAGCATTCCTCCTCCTCCAAACACGGCGAGTTGAGTTGATGCCAGAGCTCCATTTTGGTCTCATCTAAACACAACACTTTCACCAGTTGTCCTCTGAATCATTCAGATGTTCATTGGCAAACTTCAGATGGGCATGTATATGTATTCTTGAGCAGGGGGACCTTGCGGGTGCTGCAGGATTTCAGTCCTTCACGGCGTAGTGCGTTACCAATTGTTTTCTTGGTGACAATGGTCCCAGCTGCCTTGAGATCATTGACAAGATCCTCCCGTGTAGTTCTGGGCTGATTCCTCACCGTTCTCATGATCATTGCAACTCCACGAGGTGAGATCTTGCATGGAGCCCCAGGCTGAGGGAGATTGACAGTTCTTTTGTGTTTCTTCCATTTGCGAATAATCGCACAAACTGTTGTCACCTTCTCACCAAGCTGCTTGGCGATGGTCTTGTAGCCCATTCCAGCCTTGTGTAGGTCTACAATCTTGTACCTGACATCCTTGGAGAGCTCTTTGGTCTTTGCCATGATGGAGAGTTTGGAATTTGATTGATTGATTGCTTCTGTGGACAGGTGTCTTTTACACAGGTAACAAGCTGCGGTTAGGAGCACTCCCTTTAAGAGTGTGCTCCTAATCTCAGCTCGTTACCTGTATAAAAGACACCTGGGAGCCAGAAATATTTCTGATTGAGAGGGGGTCAAATACTTATTTCCCTCATTAAAATGCAAATCAATTTATAACATTTTTGACATGCGTTTTTCTGGATATATCTCACTGTTCAAATAAACCTACCATTAAAATTATAGACTGATCCTTTCTTTGTCAGTGGGCAAACGTACAAAATCAGCAGGGGATCAAATACACTGCTCAAAAAAATAAAGGGAACACTTAAACAACACAATGTAATTCCAAGTCAATCACACTTCTGTGAAATCAAACTGTCCACTTAGGAAGCAACACTGATTGACAATACATTTCACATGCTGTTGTGAAAATGGAATAGACAACAGGTGGAAATTATAGGCAATTAGCAAGACACCCCCAATAAAGGAGTGGTTCTGCAGGTGGGGACCACAGACCACTTCTCAGTTCCTATGCTTCCTGACTGATGTTTTGGTCACTTTTGAATGCTGGCGGTGCTTTCACTCTAGTGGTAGCATGAGACAGAGTCTACAACCCACACAAGTGGCTCAGGTAGTGCAGCTCATCCAGGATGGCACATCAATGCGAGCTGTGGCAAGAAGGTTTGCTGTGTCTGTCAGCGTAGTGTCCAGAGCATGGAGGCGCTACCAGGAGACAGGCCAGTACATCAGGAGACGTGGAGGAGGCCGTAGGAGGGCAACAACCCAGCAGCAGGAACACTACCTCCGCCTTTGTACAAGGAGGAGCAGGAGAAGCACTGCCAGAGCCCTGCAAAATGACCTCCAGCAGGCCACAAATGTGCATGTGTCTGCTCAAACGGTCAGAAACAGACTCCATGAGGGTGGTATGAGGACCCGACGTCCACAGGTGGGGGTTGTGCTTACAGCCCAACACCATGCAGGACGTTTGGCATTTGCCAGAGAACACCAAGATTGGCAAATTCGCCACTGGCGCCCTGTGCTCTTCACAGATGAAAGCAGGTTCACACTAAACAAGTGACAGATGTGACAGAGTCTGGAGATGCCGTGGAGAACGTTCTGCTGCCTGCAACATCCTCCAGCATGACCGGTTTGGCGGTGGGTCAGTCATGGTGTGGGGTGGCATTTCTTTGGGGGGCCACACAGTCCTCCATGTGCTCGCCAGAGGTAGCCTGACTGCCATTATGTACCGAGATGAGATCCTCAGACCCCTTGTGAGACCATATGCTGGTGCGGTTGGCCCTGGGTTCCTCCTAATGCAAGACAATGCTAGACCTCATGTGGCTGGAGTGTGTCAGCAGTTCCTGCAAGAGGAAGGCATTGATGCTATGGACTGGCCCGCCCGTTCCCCAGACCTGAATCCAATTGAGCACATCTGGGACATCATGTCTCGCTCCATCCACCAACGCCACGTTTCACCACAGACTGTCCAGGAGTTGGCGGATGCTTTAGTCCAGGTCTGGGAGGAGATCCCTCAGGAGACCATCCGCCACCTCATCAGGAGCATGCCCAGGCATTGTAGGGAGGTCATACAGGCACGTGGAGGCCACACACACTACTGAGCCTCATTTTGACTTGTTTTAAGGACATTACATCAAAGTTGGATCAGCCTGTAGTGTGGTTTTCCACTTTAATTTTGAGTGTGACTCCAAATCCAGACCTCCATGGGTTGATAAATTGGATTTCCATTGATTATTTCTGTGTGATTTTGTTGTCAGCACATTCAACTATGTAAAGAAAAAAGTATTTAATAAGATTATTTCTTTCATTCAGATCTAGGATGTGTTGTTTAAGGGTTCCCTTTATTTTTTTGAGCAGTATACTTTTTTCCCCCACTGTATGCATGCGTGACTGAGTTGCTTTAGATAAAAGCATCTGTTAAATGGCATAAAAACATATGTGTGTTGCCTTGAAATTACTTATCAAACTCCACATGGAGTTATTGGCCACATTGTAAACAGAGCATCTATATACTGACAAGAGCGGGGCCCCAATGGTGTGACTACATGAATATGTTTCTGCAGAGGAGGTGGGAACTCTTGAGCCAATGAGGGCAGATTTGCACGTGAACAACTCTGATATAACTGACTTCTCAGAGATGCCATGTGTGTCCACTTATCAGTACACTTGTAATAACCTAAATATTACAAAATGTATAATAGGTCAAATAAGCCTCACTCATTGACCACCATATAAAAAATCCCCAGTCTGTGTCATGCTGTATTTTTGGGCAGAGTAATCACTCTTGCATTTCCTCTCAGATTGTACTCTCTTTCTGTGCTCAGTATTAACCATGGAGTTCTTGGCCTGATTGTTTATACTACTGGACACAGGAAGAGAGGACAAAGTTATGAGACGTCACAGTCATGACCTCACAGGGCGGAGTTAAGTCAACCGACATGGTATGTGTGCAAGATAATTTCAACCATACAGAAAATGAACACACACACAGTTAACCTTTCCTCCCATGTGGGGAATGAGGCAGTCTGTCAACAGCCGGTCATACAGCCAGCCCACCTGCAGACGCTGACACACACGCCTGCTTGCAGGCACACACTCTTCCCGTCAGCCATAACACTTGTACTAGGTTGTAGTCAACTCTACCTCAGTATCTACCTGAGCAGGTTCCCACAGGCATGCATGCCCCTCCCACTTTCCCCCTCAGCCATAATAGTAGGTACACAGATGTACACAAGGTCATTTAGGTCCAGAGGGTACAGGTGTACCTGTGCTTTCTCTGTAGAAGGACTCTGTGGAGGGGGGTATATTTATGCATTTTATACACACTCCGTTACTCTTTAATTGTATATTATACATCACTTCCTGCCTTAGAGATAGTTGACTTAAAAAGTTAGCCAGATGTTTGTGGCACCTCATCAAGGGGAACTGTCACTTTAAAGATAGAAACTGTGTTTCAGTGTCGATGCTGTTCACTCTGATGCACTACTGTTGAAACAATCAGATGTCAAGGCTTTACATTTATGAATGAATACCAGCCTCAATGTTAATGTCCATGTTGTTTTTCTACCTTTTTAGAAAACTTCTCAAATAAATACATTGATAAGTTTCACTGACTCAAGCTTTATTTTCTCTTTTTGTAATAAAAGCAGTAATCAGTTGAGAAATCCTTTAATTCAATCCTGGTCTTGGAGATGCAGTGTGTGCAGGCATTAGTTCCAACCCAGCACTGATTCAGGCGATCAGTATGTTAGTGCTGCACTGTAACTAAAGCTTGCACATCATTTTATCTCTCCAGGACTAGTGGTGGCCACAATATTTAGCAATATGAAGACAGTTGGTTTTGGGCCAGGAATAAAAGCTGAATGAGGAGGACAGAGAGACCGATGGGGAAGACAGGATGTCTGAGGTTAGACCAGGGGTGTCAAACTCATTCCACGGACGACTGAGTGTCTGCAGGTTTTACTTTTTTCCTTTCAATTAAGACAATCAGGTGAGGGGAGTTCCTGACTCGTTAGTGAACTTAATTCATCCATCAAGTACAAGGGTGGAGCGAAAGCCCGCAGACACTCGTACCTCAGTGGAATAAGTTTGACATATGGGTTAGACAGTGGACAGAGAACAGTAAGACGGGCAGAAGGGTCTGTGGTTGGTTTGGGGCCTAGGTCAGTAGATGTCTCGGAGCCCCAGGTTTCCCCGGTGAGTCGCCATGGTTACGCTGTAGCAGTACAGGAGGTCAGTCATCCACTGCTCCTTGGACTCACCTCGACAGTACCTCTGGAACACACACGCCATCATTAGAACCTCAGAGAACACACACCTCACACTGACCTTTTTATTCTAACATACTACAGTGAGGTCCTGTATAATGTGTTGTAGAGTTGCGTTAGCCAGCATGTGGTTGAGTAGTTGACTGTGTGTTTACCATGAGGTCCTGTATAATGTATTGTAGAGTTGCATTAGCCAGCATGTGGTTGAGTAGTTGACTGTGTGTTTACCGTGAGGTCCTGTATAATGTGTTGTAGTAGAGTTGCGTTAGCCAGCATGTGGTTGAGTAGTTGACTGTGTGTTTACCGTGAGGTCCTGTATAATGTGTTGTAGTAGAGTTGCGTTAGCCAGCATGTGGTTGAGTAGTTGACTGTGTGTTTACCGTGAGGTCCTGTATAATGTGTTGTAGTAGAGTTGCGTTAGCCAGCATGTGGTTGAGTAGTTGACTGTGTGTTTACCGTGAGGTCCTGTATAATGTGTTGTAGTAGAGTTGCGTTAGCCAGCATGTGGTTGAGTAGTTGACTGTGTGTTTACCGTGAGGTCCTGTATAATGTGTTGTAGAGTTGCGTTAGCCAGCATGTGGTTGAGTAGTTGACTGTGTGTGTTTACCGTGAGGTCCTGTATAATGTATTGTAGTAGAGTTGCGTTAGCCAGCATGTGGTTGAGTAGTTGACTGTGTGTTTACCGTGAGGTCCTGTATAATGTATTGTAGAGTTGCATTAGCCAGCATGTGGTTGAGTAGTTGACTGTGTGTTTACCGTGAGGTCCTGTATAATGTGTTGTAGTAGAGTTGCGTTAGCCAGCATGTGGTTGAGTAGTTGACTGTGTGTGTTTACCGTGAGGTCCTGTATAATGTGTTGTAGTAGAGTTGCGTTAGCCAGCATGTGGTTGAGTAGTTGACTGTGTGTGTTTACCGTGAGGTCCTGTATAATGTGTTGTAGTAGAGTTGCGTTAGCCAGCATGTGGTTGCGTAGCGCTGTGTGCTGCAGCAGCAGGGACAGTATCTGGGCCAGCTGAGGCAGCTCCTCCTCACACAGGTCCCTAACTCGCAAAGACTGCAGAACCAACCGCAACAGCCGGGGAATGCTGCTCAGCGCTGCCACACACGCGCCCCACACTGCCTCCCTGCAGGGAGAGAGAGAGAAAGGTTGGACACAATCTATACACACACACTCACGCTCCCCACACCGCCTCCCTACAGGGAAGGAAAAAGGTTACACACACAGAGACAACATGACTGCACAGAGAGGTCACACACAGGCTACCTCTTGTGGTTGTTCTCTGAGGCGGTGTCCTGCTGTAGTGTCAGTAGCAGAGACAGTAGGCTGAGGCAGCAGCGGGACAGGAACCTCAGCAGAGGTTCACTGGGGAGGAAGGACAGGTCCAACAGTCTGGCCACTGCTCTCAACAACCCTGCTGCCATACTGTCTGGTACCACAGCCAGACCAGTCTGGGAGGGAGAGACACAGTTACACACACACACACGCACAGAGATGAGTACACACAAGTACACCATCTCACCAGGTTCTTGCAGATGCCGTTCTGCAGCACGTCGAAGCACTGTGAACGAGACCCCAGCGTCTCCAAGCAGTGGCACACTTCCTGTGGGCGGGACATACAGACAGTGGTTAAGATCACTTCCTGCTGTTTTAAAGGTCATATTTCACAACATTAATATCATTCATATCGGAGTGTCTCCCGAGTGGGGCAGCGGTCTAAGGTGCTGCAGCTCAGTAGGCTGGACACATGACATTTTTAACAATGCTTTTTTCTAATAAAACTAGTTCATTGCATCCGCGGTGGAGCCCAGTTTCATAATATTACCATATATCCTAGCTGCCTGCCGTAGTTTTGAAGTGATCATGAAAAAACAGGCCTTATTTTAGGGCATTTTTCACCCTGCCAGCTCCTATTAGTTCTATTGAACACTGTGGCACTAACTCCCCTTCCAAACGTTCTAATCCCAGTTTATTGTACTGTCACAATGTCTGCTTTGCTATTGTTGGCAATGGAGACCTGTGCACCTTGTTCATAGTTCAAATGTAAACAACTAAAAATTACTCATGGACCTCTGAGGTCGTCCCATTGTTTACTACAGGGAAATATAGGTATGTCTGTCTATTTTGCCAAATATCGCAGAATGTGTATATTTAGATATTTTTTTTTAAATTGGACACCATTTTAAATCATGAGAATCTCCTCTTTCTAATTATGTAAGGCTGGGCAGTGTCTCTCGTTGTCATTAAATGCTATCCCCGAAATACCTTTTGCCCTTGGAACGCCGAGCTCCCCACATTGTTTTCCTATGGAGAAGCACGCTGGTATATTTCGCCAAATATCTCACAATGTGTATATTTTGATTTTTTTTCAATTTGGACACCATTTTAATCATGAGAATCTCCTCTCTCAAATTACGTAATGCTGGGCAGTGTATCTCCTTGTCATCAAACGCTAGACCAATAATAGAAGTTGCCATTTTTTCCTACTTCCTCATTATGCTGACATAAGCACACTTGGCACCGTCGAGTTGCGGATGTTAACTTTCAACACAAGTTGTTATTTTTCAGTTTCGTCCTAAGAACAGATTTTAGTGGTAAAATAAAAAGGGATACATTTTTAGTGCCATTTAGGCGAAATGGAATTCTAAGCATCACTCCAGTCAAAACAGTCTCTGCGAATGTTCCATTCCATTCATTTGCTATGGGCTCGCGCAAGTGTTCCAGCTTAGCCAACGTTCTTGTGCCATTTTCAGCTTTTCAGAATATTGACTCGTTCTATTGTCCAGCCTAATCTCAGTACAAGAGGCGTCACAACAGTCCCTGGTTCGAATCCAGGCTGTATCACATCCGGACGTGATTGGGAGTCCCATACGGCAGCGCACAATTGTCCCAGCATCGTCTGGGTTTGGCCGGTGTAGGCCGTCATTGTAAATAAGAATTTGTTCTTAACTGACTTGCCTAGTTAACAAAAAAAAAATATATAGGTCTGCTTGATTAAACATTTTAAATTAAATTAAATGTAATGTAACCAATATGTTACACATCCACCAGATACCTCTCCTCTCCTCCACATCCACCAGATACCTCTCCTCTCCTCCCCATCCACCAGATACCTCTCCTCTCCTCCCCATCCACCAGATACCTCTCCTCTCCTCCCCATCCACCAGATACCTCTCCTCTCCCCCCTCCACCAGTCCCCCCCCCCACCCACCGATACCTCTCCTCTCCTCCCCATCCACCAGATACCTCTCCTCCACATCCACCAGATACCTCTCCTCCCCTCCACCAGATACCTCTCCTCTCCTCCCCATCCACCAGATACCTCTCCTCTCCTCCCCATCCACCAGATACCTCTCCTCCCCATCCACCAGATACCTCTCCTCCCCATCCACCAGATACCTCTCCTCTCCTCCCCATCCACCAGATACCTCTCCTCTCCTCCACATCCACCAGATACCTCTCCTCTCCTCCACCAGATACCTCTCCTCTCCTCCACACCCACCAGATACCTCTCCTCTCCTCCACACCCACCAGATACCTCTCCTCTCCTCCACACCCACCCAATACCTCTCCTCCACATCCACCAGATACCTCTCCTCCACATCCACCAGATACCTCTCCTCTCCTCCACATCCACCAGATACCTCTCCTCTCCTTCACACCCACCAGATACCTCTCCTCTCCTTCACACCCACCAGATACATCTCCTCTCCTCCACACCCACCAGATACCTCTCCTCTCCTCCCCATCTACCAGATACCTCTCCTCTCCTCCACATCCACCCGATACCTCTCCTCCACATCCACCAGATACCTCTCCTCTCCTCCACATCCACCAGATACCTCTCCTCTCCTCCACATCCACCAGATACCTCTCCTCTCCTCCACATCCACCAGATACCTCTCCTCTCCTCCACATCCACCATATACCTCTCCTCTCCATCCACCATATACCTCTCCTCTCCTCCACCAGATACCTCTCCTCTCCTCCCCATCCACCAGATACCTCTCCTCTCCTCCCCATCCACCAGATACCTCTCCTCTCCTCCACATCCACCAGATACCTCTCCTCTCCTCCACATCCACCAGATACCTCTCCTCTCCTCCACCAGATACCTCTCCTCTCCTCCACACCCACCAGATACCTCTCCTCTCCTCCACACCCACCAGATACCTCTCCTCTCCTCCACACCCACCAGATACCTCTCCTCTCCTCCACACCCACCAGATACCTCTCCTCTCCTCCACATCCACCAGATACCTCTCCTCTCCTCCACATCCACCAGATACCTCTCCTCTCCTTCACACCCACCAGATACCTCTCCTCTCCTTCACACCCACCAGATACATCTCCTCTCCTCCACACCCACCAGATACCTCTCCTCTCCTCCCCATCTACCAGATACCTCTCCTCCACATCCACCCAATACCTCTCCTCCACATCCACCAGATACCTCTCCTCTCCTCCACATCCACCAGATACCTCTCCTCTCCTCCACATCCACCAGATACCTCTCCTCTCCTCCCCATCCACCATATACCTCTCCTCTCCATCCACCATATACCTCTCCTCTCCTCCACCAGATACCTCTCCTCTCCTCCCCATCCACCATATACCTCTCCTCCCCATCCACCAGATACCTCTCCTCTCCTCCACCAGATACCTCTCCTCTCCTCCACCAGATACCTCTCCTCTCCTCCCCATCCACCAGATACCTCTCCTCCCCATCCACCAGATACCTCTCCTCTCCATCCACCAGATACCTCTCCTCTCCATCCACCAGATACCTCTCCTCTCCTCCCCATCCACCAGATACCTCTCCTCACCTCCACATTCACCAGATACCTCTCCTCTCCTCCACATCCACCAGATAGATGCCTCTCCTCTCCTCCACATCCACCAGATAGATGCCTCTCCTCTCCTCCACATCCACCAGATAGATGCCTCTCCTCCACATCCACCAGATAGATACCTCTCCTCTCCTCCACATCCACCAGATAGATACCTCTCCTCTCCTCCACATCCACCAGATAGATACCTCTCCTCTCCTCCACATCCACCAGATAGATACCTCTCCTCTCCTCCCCATCCACCAGATAGATACCTCTCCTCCCCATCCACCAGATAGATACCTCTCCTCCCCATCCACCAGATAGATACCTCTCCTCCCCATCCACCAGATAGATACCTCTCCTCCCCATCCACCAGATAGATACCTCTCCTCTCCATCCACCAGATAGATACCTCTCCTCTCCATCCACCAGATAGATACCTCTCCTCTCCATCCACCAGATAGATACCTCTCCTCTCCATCCACCAGATACCTCTCCTCTCCATCCACCAGATACCTCTCCTCTCCATCCACCAGATACCTCTCCTCTCCATCCACCAGATACCTCTCCTCTCCTCCACATCCACCAGATACCTCTCCACATCCACCAGATACCTCTCCTCTCCTCCACCAGATACCTCTCCTCTCCTCCACCAGATACCTCTCCTCTCCTCCACATCCACCAGATACCTCTCCTCTCCTCCCCATCCACCAGATACCTCTCCTCCCCATCCACCAGATACCTCTCCTCCCCATCCACCAGATACCTCTCCTCTCCTCCACATCCACCAGATACCTCTCCTCTCCTCCCCATCCACCAGATACCTCTCCTCCCCATCCACCAGATACCTCTCCTCTCCTCCCCATCCACCAGATACCTCTCCTCTCCTCCACATCCACCAGATACCTCTCCTCTCCTCCACCAGATACCTCTCCTCTCCTCCACCAGATACCTCTCCTCTCCTCCACCAGATACCTCTCCTCTCCTCCACCAGATACCTCTCCTCTCCTCCACATCCACCAGATACCTCTCCTCTCCTTCACACCCACCAGATACCTCTCCTCTCCTTCACACCCACCAGATACATCTCCTCTCCTCCACACCCACCAGATACCTCTCCTCCCCATCTACCAGATACCTCTCCTCTCCTCCACATCCACCCAATACCTCTCCTCCACATCCACCAGATACCTCTCCTCTCCTCCACATCCACCCAATACCTCTCCTCCACATCCACCAGATACCTCTCCTCTCCTCCACATCCACCAGATACCTCTCCTCTCCTCCACATCCACCAGATACCTCTCCTCTCCTCCACATCCACCAGATACCTCTCCTCTCCTCCACATCCACCAGATACCTCTCCTCTCCTCCCCATCCACCATATACCTCTCCTCTCCATCCACCATATACCTCTCCTCTCCTCCACCAGATACCTCTCCTCTCCTCCCCATCCACCAGATACCTCTCCTCCCCATCCACCAGATACCTCTCCTCTCCATCCACCAGATACCTCTCCTCTCCATCCACCAGATACCTCTCCTCTCCATCCACCAGATACCTCTCCTCTCCATCCACCAGATACCTCTCCTCTCCATCCACCAGATACCTCTCCTCTCCTCCCCATCCACCAGATACCTCTCCTCACCTCCACATTCACCAGATACCTCTCCTCACCTCCACATTCACCAGATACCTCTCCTCTCCTCCACATCCACCAGATAGATGCCTCTCCTCTCCTCCACATCCACCAGATAGATGCCTCTCCTCTCCTCCACATCCACCAGATAGATGCCTCTCCTCTCCTCCACATCCACCAGATAGATGCCTCTCCTCTCCTCCACATCCACCAGATAGATGCCTCTCCTCCACATCCACCAGATAGATACCTCTCCTCTCCATCCACCAGATAGATACCTCTCCTCTCCTCTCCATCCACCAGATAGATACCTCTCCTCTCCTCTCCATCCACCAGATAGATACCTCTCCTCTCCATCCACCAGATACCTCTCCTCTCCATCCACTCCATCCACCAGATAGATGCCTCTCCTCTCCTCCACATCCACCCAATACCTCTCCTCCACATCCACCAGATACCTCTCCTCTCCTCCACATCCACCCAATACCTCTCCTCCACATCCACCAGATACCTCTCCTCTCCTCCACATCCACCAGATAGATGCCTCTCCTCTCCTCCACATCCACCAGATAGATGCCTCTCCTCTCCTCCACATCCACCAGATAGATGCCTCTCCTCTCCTCCACATCCACCAGATAGATGCCTCTCCTCCACATCCACCAGATAGATGCCTCTCCTCTCCTCCACATCCACCAGATAGATGCCTCTCCTCTCCTCCACATCCACCAGATAGATGCCTCTCCTCTCCTCCCCATCCACCAGATACCTCTCCTCACCTCCACATCCACCAGATACCTCTCCTCACCTCCACATCCACCAGATACCTCTCCTCACCTCCACATCCACCAGATACCTCTCCTCTCCTCCCCATCCACCAGTTACATGCCTCTCCTCTCCTCCACATCCACCAGATAGATGCCTCTCCTCTCCTCCCCATCCACCAGTTACCTCTCCTCTCCTCCACATCCACCAGATAGATGCCTCTCCTCTCCTCCCCATCCACCAGATACCTCTCCTCTCCTCCCCATCCACCAGTTACCTCTCCTCTCCTCCACATCCACCAGATAGATGCCTCTCCTCTCCTCCACATCCACCAGATAGATGCCTCTCCTCTCCTCCACATCCACCAGATAGATGCCTCTCCTCCACATCCACCAGATAGATGCCTCTCCTCTCCTCCACATCCACCAGATAGATGCCTCTCCTCTCCTCCACATCCACCAGATAGATGCCTCTCCTCCACATCCACCAGATAGATGCCTCTCCTCTCCTCCACATCCACCAGATAGATACCTCTCCTCTCCTCCACATCCACCAGATAGATACCTCTCCTCTCCTCCACATCCACCAGATAGATACCTCTCCTCTCCTCCACATCCACCAGAGATACCTCTCCTCTCCTCCACATCCACCAGATAGATACCTCTCCTCTCCTCTCCTATCCATCCACCAGATAGATACCTCTCCTCTCCTCTCCTATCCATCCACCAGATAGATACCTCTCCTCTCCTCTCCTATCCATCAGATACCTCTCCTCTCCATCCACCAGATACCTCTCCTCCCCATCCACCAGATACCTCTCCTCTCCTCCCCATCCACCAGATACCTCTCCTCTCCTCCACATCCACCAGATACCTCTCCTCACCTCCACATCCACCAGATACCTCTCCTCTCCTCCCCATCCACCAGTTACCTCTCCTCTCCTCCACATCCACCAGATAGATGCCTCTCCTCTCCTCCACATCCACCAGATAGATGCCTCTCCTCTCCTCCACATCCACCAGATAGATGCCTCTCCTCCACATCCACCAGATAGATACCTCTCCTCTCCTCCACATCCACCAGATAGATGCCTCTCCTCTCCTCCCCATCCACCAGATAGATGCCTCTCCTCTCCTCCCCATCCACCAGATAGATGCCTCTCCTCTCCTCCCCATCCACCAGATAGATGCCTCTCCTCTCCTCCCCATCCACCAGATAGATGCCTCTCCTCTCCTCCCCATCCACCAGATAGATGCCTCTCCTCTCCTCCCCATCCACCAGATAGATGCCTCTCCTCTCCTCCCCATCCACCAGATAGATGCCTCTCCTCTCCTCCCCATCCACCAGATAGATGCCTCTCCTCTCCTCCCCATCCACCAGATAGATGCCTCTCCTCTCCTCCCCATCCACCAGATAGATGCCTCTCCTCTCCTCCCCATCCACCAGATAGATGCCTCTCCTCTCCTCCCCATCCACCAGATAGATGCCTCTCCTCTCCTCCCCATCCACCAGATAGATGCCTCTCCTCTCCTCCCCATCCACCAGATAGATGCCTCTCCTCTCCTCCCCATCCACCAGATAGATGCCTCTCCTCTCCTCCCCATCCACCAGATAGATGCCTCTCCTCTCCTCCCCATCCACCAGATAGATGCCTCTCCTCTCCTCCCCATCCACCAGATAGATGCCTCTCCTCTCCTCCCCATCCACCAGATAGATGCCTCTCCTCTCCTCCCCATCCACCAGATAGATGCCTCTCCTCTCCTCCCCATCCACCAGATAGATGCCTCTCCTCTCCTCCCCATCCACCAGATAGATGCCTCTCCTCTCCTCCCCAACCACCAGATAGATGCCTCTCCTCTCCTCCCCAACCACCAGATAGATGCCTCTCCTCTCCTCCCCAACCACCAGATAGATGCCTCTCCTCTCCTCCCCAACCACCAGATAGATGCCTCTCCTCTCCTCCCCAACCACCAGATAGATGCCTCTCCTCTCCTCCCCAACCACCAGATAGATGCCTCTCCTCTCCTCCCCAACCACCAGATACCTCTCCTCCCCATCCACCAGATACCTCTCCTCCCCATCCACCAGATACCTCTCCTCCCCATCCACCAGATACCTCTCCTCCCCATCCACCAGATACCTCTCCTCCCCATCCACCAGATACCTCTCCTCCCCATCCACCAGATACCTCTCCTCCCCATCCACCAGATACCTCTCCTCCCCATCCACCAGATACCTCTCCTCCCCATCCACCAGATACCTCTCCTCCCCATCCACCAGATACCTCTCCTCCCCATCCACCAGATACCTCTCCTCCCCATCCACCAGATACCTCTCCTCCCCATCCACCAGATACCTCTCCTCCCCATCCACCAGATACCTCTCCTCCACACTCCCCCTTTTCCTAGAAATGAAAGGGTTAAGCGAGGCTGGGTAATGGGAGCTGACGTGGCAGACCTGACAATCTTTTTAAACATTGTTTTATGAGCCCAAACAACCAGGAAGTGTCTGTGTGAGGAGGGTGAAATCCAATAGCAGTAATGGCATTATGGAGGGATGGAATTAGAGGACAAATGAAGGAGAGGCACATGTCACTCTCTTCTCTAATCAACGTCACCCACAACCATTCATCAGACAAACCACATTACACCACACGTGCAAATGTCTACTTAGTTATTTTTATATCTAACAGATGGTCTTTCTCCACACATCCAAGAGATACATAACAGGTTGGGGCCAACAAGTACATTACAATATGTTGTTTTTAGTGCTCCCTACATCTCTATGTCACTGCTCACATACACACTGTAGAGAGCGACAGAGGGGTACAGGTGAGACTAGAGGGCATCACACAAACTTTCAGAGGTGAGAAACAATGTTCAACTTTTCCTCATTAACTTCAAATCAAAACCCAATTTGTCATTACGTTCTATTGAAATGAGGTGTGTTCAATGTGTTAGAATGTGTGTGTGTGCCAGCCCCCAGACCTGTGCACCTGTTGGCATTCTCTCCTCCATTAAAAACAATCCTGTCTCATTAGTGGAATCAGAGCAGACATGGTCCGTTCCCTAATCCTGTCCCCCCTGCCCCCCCAACCCTCAGTCTGATTGACTCAGACATGGAGATGAGATGAGCAGGATCCCAGGCTCTAATTGAAGAGCTGAATTAGTGATTATAGCCCCCCCCTCCACACACACCTCTTGCTTCGGGGCACATTTCCTTTAATGCTCATTTCCGAGCACAAATGTCACACTCCCATCATGCCACAGGCTCTCATTAGCATTTCTGCATTTACACAGTGCCCGATAACCACGCAGACACAGCCTGCGCAACGCGATAAAGGTTCCCCTCTCGGCCAGCGCGGTCAGATAAATCTTCCCCCTCTGAGCCCTGTGTGAGACACCAGGGGGAACTAAATAACAGACAGTCTCCAGAACACCTCTCACAGGTACACTACACTGGCAGAAGTGCTCAGTCTCCATCTCGGTCACTGTCCTTCTCTTTTCACATTTTACACTCTCTTCCTGTTCCTGTCACAACAGTCACTTCTAAAGCCCTGCTAGGTGTTGTGAGGGAGGTGTGTCCTGACCTCCACCACGTCCCAGTGGTGTGTGAACTGCTCCAGGGGGGTGGGGTAGAGGCTGAGGGGGGAGAGGGGGGAGGGAGGGAGCACGCTGTCATCCCCAGCCTCCTGCAGGGTGGACAGCTCATCAGATGAAAACCCTGAAAGAGAGAAAGATTGGTCAGTTTTCTTGGAGTGTACTTCTTCATGAACCTGAAGGTTCATCACATCTGTTGACCAGATATCAGTGAGACAGGAAATGTGAGGGCGGAGCCTGACCTGTGAGGGTGGAGAACAGGAAGCTGATGTAGTCAACATCACGCAGCGTCGCGTCCTGAGACCCTACTGACCAGCCACTCAAAGAGGACCTGAAACACACACAGGTTACTATGGAGTGAGAAAGAGGAGGGTCTGGAGAGTTGGTGGAGGATGGCACGCCCCGGATGGGGTGTTCCAGTTTGTTGTCTGACCATATGATCACACCTATGTCTATTTCTGTAGGCTTACCTGGAACTGTCCACATCACACAGAACTGAGTTTCCCCCGAGCAGACAGACAGACAGAGAGACAGACAGAGAGACAGAGAGATAGAGACAGAGAGATAGAGACAGAGACAGAGAGACAGAGAGAGAGACAGAGAGAGAGACAGAGAGACAGAGCGAGAGAGAGACAGAGAGACAGAGCGAGAGAGAGACAGAGAGACACAGAGAGAGAGAGAGAGAGAGAGACACAGAGAGAGAGAGAGAGACACAGAGAGAGAGAGAGAGACACAGAGAGAGAGAGAGACACAGAGAGAGAGAGAGACACACAGAGAGAGAGCGAGACACAGAGAGAGAGCGAGACACAGAGAGAGAGAGAGAGACACAGAGAGAGAGAGAGACACAGAGAGAGAGAGAGACACAGAGAGAGAGAGAGAGACACAGAGAGAGAGAGACACACAGAGAGAGAGCGAGACACACAGAGAGAGAGCGAGACACAGAGAGAGAGCGAGACACAGAGAGAGAGCGAGACACAGAGAGAGAGCGAGACACAGAGAGAGAGACACAGAGAGAGAGACACAGAGAGAGAGACACAGAGAGAGAGACACAGAGAGAGAGACACAGAGAGAGAGACACAGAGAGAGAGACACAGAGAGAGACAGACTATGCGCAGGGTGGGGGTGAGGAGGAAGGGGGGGTCAGAGATAAATACATGGTGTGTTCTGTAACAGAGACACGTGACTTAACAAAACAAAAATATCCCAATCCTTCCATGACGTCTCTGCCACATTCCACTGCCCCAACCCCTAGTGTCTCTCTCCACACACACACACCCTGCCCCAACCCCTAGTCTCTACACACACACACACACACACACATGCCCCAACCCCTAGTCTCTACAAACACACACTGCCCCAACCCCTAGTCTCTACACACACACACACTGCCCCAACCCCTAGTCTCTACACACACACACACACACTGCCCCAACCCCTAGTCTCTACACACACACACACACACCTGCCCCAACCCCTAGTCTCTACACACACACACACACTGCCCCAACCCCTAGTCTCTACACACACACACACACACACACACACACACCCTAGTCTCTACACACCACACACACACACACACACACACACACTGCCCCAACCCCTAGTCTCTACACACACACACCTCCCAAAACCCCTAGTCTCTACACACACACACCTCCCAAAACCCCTAGTCTCTACACACACACACACCCTGCCCCAACCCCTAGTCTCTACACCACACACACACACTCCCAAAACCCCTAGCCTCTACACACACACACTGCCCCAACCCCTAGTCTCTACACACACACACTGCCCCAACCCCTAGTCTCTACACACACACACACACTGCCCCAACCCCTAGTCTCTACACACACACACACACACAAACCCCTAGCCTCTCACACACACACTGTCCCTAAACCCCTAGCTCTACACACACACACTGCCCCAACCCCTAGTCTCTACACACACACACCTGCCCCAACCCCTAGTCTCTACACACACACACTGCCCCAACCCCTAGTCTCTACACACACACACTGCCCCAACCCCTAGTCTCTACACACACACTGCCCCAACCCCTAGTCTCTACACACACACACACACACACACACACACACACACACAGCCCCAACCCCTAGTCTCTACACACACACACACACACACACACACTGCCCCAACCCCTAGTCTCTACACACACACACACACACACACACACTGCCCCAACCCCTAGTCTCTACACAAACACACACACACACTGCCCCAACCCCTAGTCTCTACACACACACACACACTGCCCCAACCCCTAGTCTCTACACACACACACACACACCCAAACCCCTAGTCTCTACACACACACACTCCCAACCCCTAGTCTCTACACACACTGCCCCAACCCCTAGTCTCTCACACACACACACACACTGCCCCAACCCCTAGTCTCTACACACACACACTGCCCAACCCCTAGTCTCTACACACACACACATGCACACTCAACCCCTAGTCTCTACACACACACACACTGCCCCAACCCCTAGTCTCTACACACACACACACTGCCCCAACCCCTAGTCTCTACACACACACACACTGCCCCAACCCCTAGTCTCTACACACACACACACTGCCCCAACCCCTAGTCTCTACACACACACACACTGCCCCAACCCCTAGTCTCTACACACACACACACTGCCCAAACCCCTAGTCTCTACACACACACACACACTGCCCCAACCCCTAGTCTCTACACACACACACACACTGCCCCAACCCCTAGTCTCTACACACACACACTGCCCCAACCCCTAGTCTCTATACACACACACACACTGCCCCAACCCCTAGTCTCTACACACACACACACACACACACACTGCCCCAACCCCTAGTCTCTACACACACACACTGCCCCAACCCCTATTCTCTACACACACACACACTGCCCCAACCCCTAGTCTCTACACACACACACACACACTGCCCCAACCCCTAGTCTCTACACACACACACACACACTGCCCCAACCCCTAGTCTCTACACACACACACACTGCCCCAACCCCTAGTCTCTACACACACACACACACCACACTGCCCCAACCCCTAGTCTCTACACACACACACACACACACACTGCCCCAACCCCTAGTCTCTACACACACACACACACACACTGCCCCAACCCCTAGTCTCTACACACACACACACACCCACACTGCCCCAACCCCTAGTCTCTACACACACACACACACACTGCCCCAACCCCTAGTCTCTACACACACACACACACACCTGCCCCAACCCCTAGTCTCTACACACACACACACACTGCCCCAACCCCTAGTCTCTACACACACACACACACTGCCCCAACCCCTAGTCTCTACACACACACACACTGCCCCAACCCCTAGTCTCTATACACACACACACACTGCCCCAACCCCTAGTCTCTACACACACACACACACACACACACTGCCCCAACCCCTAGTCTCTACACACACACACTGCCCCAACCCCTATTCTCTACACACACACACACACTGCCCCAACCCCTAGTCTCTACACACACACACACACTGCCCCAACCCCTAGTCTCTACACACACACACACACTGCCCCAACCCCTAGTCTCTACACACACACACACACACTGCCCCAACCCCTAGTCTCTACACACACACACACACACACTGCCCCAACCCCTAGTCTCTACACACACACACACACACACACACACACTGCCCCAACCCCTAGTCTCTACACACACACACACACACTGCCCCAACCCCTAGTCTCTACACACACACACACACACACACACACACACCACTCACACACACACACACACACACACTGCCCCAACCCCTAGTCTCTACACACACACACTGCCCCAACCCCTAGTCTCTACACACACACTGCCCAACCCCTAGTCTCTACACACACACACTGCCCCAACCCCTAGTCTCTACACACACACACACACACACCACACTGCCCCAACCCCTAGTCTCTACACACACACACACACACCCTGCCCCAACCCCTAGTCTCTACACACACACACACACTCCCAACCCCTAGTCTCTACACACACACACACACTGCCCCAACCCCTAGTCTCTACACACACACACACTGCCCCAACCCCTAGTCTCTACACACACACACACACACTGCCCCAACCCCTAGTCTCTACACACACACACACACACACTGCCACAACCCCTAGTCTCTACACACACACACACTGCCCCAACCCCTAGTCTCTACACACACACACACACACTGCCCCAACCCCTAGTCTCTACACACACACACACACACACACACACACACACACACTGCCCCAACCCCTAGTCTCTACACACACACACACTGCCCCAACCCCTAGTCTCTACACACACACACACACACACACTGCCCCAACCCCTAGTCTCTACACACACACACACACACTGCCCCAACCCCTAGTCTCTACACACCACACTGCCCCAACCCCTAGTCTCTACACACACACACACACTGCCCCAACCCCTAGTCTCTACACACACACACACACACACACACACACACTGCCCCAACCCCTAGTCTCTACACACACACACTGCCCCAACCCCTAGTCTCTACACACACACACACATGCCCCAACCCCTAGTCTCTACACACACACACACACTGCCCCAACCCCTAGTCTCTACACACACACACACTGCCCCAACCCCTAGTCTCTACACACACACACACTGCCCCAACCCCTAGTCTCTACACACACACACACACACTGCCCCAACCCCTAGTCTCTACACACACACACACACTGCCCCAACCCCTAGTCTCTACACACACACACACACTGCCCCAACCCCTAGTCTCTACACACACACACACACACTGCCCCAACCCCTAGTCTCTACACACACACACACACTGCCCCAACCCCTAGTCTCTACACACACACACACTGCCCCAACCCCTAGTCTCTACACACACACACACACTGCCCCAACCCCTAGTCTCTCACACACACACACACTGCCCCAACCCCTAGTCTCTACACACACACACACTGCCCCAACCCCTAGTCTCTACACACACACACACTGCCCCAACCCCTAGTCTCTACACACACACACACTGCCCCAACCCCTAGTCTCTACACACACACACACACTGCCCCAACCCCTAGTCTCTACACACACACACACACTGCCCCAACCCCTAGTCTCTACACACACACACACTGCCCCAACCCCTAGTCTCTACACACACACACACATGCCCCAACCCCTAGTCTCTACACACACACACACTGCCCCAACCCCTAGTCTCTACACACACACACACTGCCCCAACCCCTAGTCTCTACACACACACACACACTGCCCCAACCCCTAGTCTCTACACACACACACACACACACACACTGCCCCAACCCCTAGTCTCTACACACACACACACTGCCCCAACCCCTAGTCTCTACACACACACACACACTGCCCCAACCCCTAGTCTCTACACACACACACACACACTGCCCCAACCCCTAGTCTCTACACACACACACACACACTGCCCCAACCCCTAGTCTCTACACACACACACACTGCCCCAACCCCTAGTCTCTACACACACACACACACTGCCCCAACCCCTAGTCTCTACACACACACACACACACACCCACAACCCCTAGTCTCTACACACACACACCACACTGCCCCAACCCCTAGTCTCTACACACACACACTGCCCCAACCCCTAGTCTCTACACACACACACACACACACACTGCCCCAACCCCTAGTCTCTACACACACACACACACACTGCCCCAACCCCTAGTCTCTACACACACACACACACTGCCCCAACCCCTAGTCTCTACACACACACACACACACTGCCCCAACCCCTAGTCTCTACACACACACACACACACTGCCCCAACCCCTAGTCTCTACACACACACACACATGCCCCAACCCCTAGTCTCTACACACACACACACACTGCCCCAACCCCTAGTCTCTACACACACACACACTGCCCCAACCCCTAGTCTCTACACACACACACACACTGCCCCAACCCCTAGTCTCTACACACACACACACTGCCCCAACCCCTAGTCTCTACACACACACACACACATGCCCCAACCCCTAGTCTCTACACACACACACACTGCCCCAACCCCTAGTCTCTACACACACACACACACTGCCCCAACCCCTAGTCTCTACACACACACACACACACTGCCCCAACCCCTAGTCTCTACACACACACACACACACTGCCCCAACCCCTAGTCTCTACACACACACACACACTGCCCCAACCCCTAGTCTCTACACACACACACACACACCCTGCCCCAACCCCTAGTCTCTACACACACACACACACACACACTGCCCCAACCCCTAGTCTCTACACACACACACACTGCCCCAACCCCTAGTCTCTACACACACACACACACACTGCCCCAACCCCTAGTCTCTACACACACACACACACACTGCCCCAACCCCTAGTCTCTACACACACACACACACACTGCCCCAACCCCTAGTCTCTACACACACACACACTGCCCCAACCCCTAGTCTCTACACACACACACACACTGCCCCAACCCCTAGTCTCTCACACACACACACACACACTGCCCCAACCCCTAGTCTCTACACACACACACACACACACACACACACACACTGCCCCAACCCCTAGTCTCTACACACACACACACACACACACACTGCCCCAACCCCTAGTCTCTACACACACACACACACTGCCCCAACCCCTAGTCTCTACACACACACACACACTGCCCCAACCCCTAGTCTCTACACACACACACACTGCCCCAACCCCTAGTCTCTACACACACACACACACTGCCCCAACCCCTAGTCTCTCACACACACACACACACTGCCCCAACCCCTAGTCTCTACACACACACACACTGCCCCAACCCCTAGTCTCTACACACACACACACACTGCCCCAACCCCTAGTCTCTACACACACACACACACACACACACACACACACACATGCCCCAACCCCTAGTCTCTACACACACAACACACTGCCCCAACCCCTAGTCTCTACACACACACACACACTGCCCCAACCCCTAGTCTCTACACACACACACACACTGCCCCAACCCCTAGTCTCTACACACACACACACACACACTGCCCCAACCCCTAGTCTCTACACACACACACACACACTGCCCCAACCCCTAGTCTCTACACACACACACACACTGCCCCAACCCCTAGTCTCTACACACACACACACACTGCCCCAACCCCTAGTCTCTACACACACACACACACACACTGCCCCAACCCCTAGTCTCTACACACACACACCCACCCATCTCACACACACACTGCCCCAACCCCTAGTCTCTACACACACACACACACACACTGCCCCAACCCCTAGTCTCTACACACACACACACACTGCCCCAACCCCTAGTCTCTACACACACACACACACTGCCCCAACCCCTAGTCTCTACACACACACACACTGCCCCAACCCCTAGTCTCTACACACACACACACTGCCCCAACCCCTAGTCTCTACACACACACACACACACACTGCCCCAACCCCTAGTCTCTACACACACACACACACACACACACACACACACACACTGCCCCAACCCCTAGTCTCTACACACACACACACACACTGCCCCAACCCCTAGTCTCTACACACACACACACACTGCCCCAACCCCTAGTCTCTACACAACACACACACTGCCCCAACCCCTAGTCTCTACACACACACACACACACACTGCCCCAACCCCTAGTCTCTCACACACACACACACACTGCCCCAACCCCTAGTCTCTACACACACACACACACTGCCCCAACCCCTAGTCTCTACACACACACACACACTGCCCCAACCCCTAGTCTCTACACACACACACACACACACTGCCCCAACCCCTAGTCTCTACACACACACACACACACTGCCCCAACCCCTAGTCTCTACACACACACACACACTGCCCCAACCCCTAGTCTCTACACACACACACACACACTGCCCCAACCCCTAGTCTCTACACACACACACACACACTGCCCCAACCCCTAGTCTCTACACACACACACACTGCCCCAACCCCTAGTCTCTACACACACACACACACTGCCCCAACCCCTAGTCTCTACACACACACACACTGCCCCAACCCCTAGTCTCTACACACACACACACTGCCCCAACCCCTAGTCTCTACACACACACACACACTGCCCCAACCCCTAGTCTCTACACACACACACACACTGCCCCAACCCCTAGTCTCTACACACACACACACACTGCCCCAACCCCTAGTCTCTACACACACACACACTGCCCCAACCCCTAGTCTCTACACACACACACACACACTGCCCCAACCCCTAGTCTCTACACACACACACACACTGCCCCAACCCCTAGTCTCTACACACACACACACACTGCCCCAACCCCTAGTCTCTACACACACACACACACTGCCCCAACCCCTAGTCTCTACACACACACACACACACTGCCCCAACCCCTAGTCTCTACACACACACACACACTGCCCCAACCCCTAGTCTCTACACACACACACACTGCCCCAACCCCTAGTCTCTACCACACACACACACACACTGCCCCAACCCCTAGTCTCTACACACACACACACACACTGCCCCAACCCCTAGTCTCTACACACACACACACACACTGCCCCAACCCCTAGTCTCTACACACACACACACACTGCCCCAACCCCTAGTCTCTACACACACACACACACACTGCCCCAACCCCTAGTCTCTACACACACACACACACACTGCCCCAACCCCTAGTCTCTACACACACACACACTGCCCCAACCCCTAGTCTCTACACACACACACACACTGCCCCAACCCCTAGTCTCTACACACACACACACACTGCCCCAACCCCTAGTCTCTACACACACACACACACTGCCCCAACCCCTAGTCTCTACACACACACACACACGCCCCAACCCCTAGTCTCACACACACACACACTGCCCCAACCCCTAGTCTCTACACACACACACTGCCCCAACCCCTAGTCTCTACACACACACACACTGCCCCAACCCCTAGTCTCTACACACACACACACTGCCCCAACCCCTAGTCTCTCACACACACACACACACACTGCCCCAACCCCTAGTCTCTACACACACACACACACACTGCCCCAACCCCTAGTCTCTACACACACACACACACTGCCCCAACCCCTAGTCTCTACACACACACACACACTGCCCCAACCCCTAGTCTCTAACACACACACACACTGCCCCAACCCCTAGTCTCTACACACACACACACACACACACTGCCCCAACCCCTAGTCTCTACACACACACACACACACTGCCCCAACCCCTAGTCTCTACACACACACACACTGCCCCAACCCCTAGTCTCTACACACACACACACACACTGCCCCAACCCCTAGTCTCTACACACACACACACACTGCCCCAACCCCTAGTCTCTACACACACACACACACACTGCCCCAACCCCTAGTCTCTACACACACACACACACACTGCCCCAACCCCTAGTCTCTACACACACACACACACACTGCCCCAACCCCTAGTCTCTACACACACACACACTGCCCCAACCCCTAGTCTCTACACACACACACACACACTGCCCCAACCCCTAGTCTCTACACACACACACACACACTGCCCCAACCCCTAGTCTCTACACACACACACACACTGCCCCAACCCCTAGTCTCTACACACACACACACACTGCCCCAACCCCTAGTCTCTACACACACACACACACACACTGCCCCAACCCCTAGTCTCTACACACACACACACACACACACTGCCCCAACCCCTAGTCTCTACACACACACACACACACACTGCCCCAACCCCTAGTCTCTACACACACACACACACACTGCCCCAACCCCTAGTCTCTACACACACACACACACACTGCCCCAACCCCTAGTCTCTACACACACACACACACACTGCCCCAACCCCTAGTCTCTACACACACACACACACTGCCCCAACCCCTAGTCTCTCACACACACACACACACTGCCCCAACCCCTAGTCTCTACACACACACACACACACTGCCCCAACCCCTAGTCTCTACACACACACACACACACTGCCCCAACCCCTAGTCTCTACACACACACACACACTGCCCCAACCCCTAGTCTCTACACACACACACACACACTGCCCCAACCCCTAGTCTCTACACACACACACACACACTGCCCCAACCCCTAGTCTCTACACACACACACACACTGCCCCAACCCCTAGTCTCTACACCACACACACACACTGCCCCAACCCCTAGTCTCTACACACACACACACACACTGCCCCAACCCCTAGTCTCTACACACACACACACACACACTGCCCCAACCCCTAGTCTCTACACACACACACACACACTGCCCCAACCCCTAGTCTCTACACACACACACACTGCCCCAACCCCTAGTCTCTACACACACACACACTGCCCCAACCCCTAGTCTCTACACACACACACACACTGCCCCAACCCCTAGTCTCTACACACACACACACACTGCCCCAACCCCTAGTCTCTACACACACACACACACACACACTGCCCCAACCCCTAGTCTCTACACACACACACACACACTGCCCCAACCCCTAGTCTCTACACACACACACACACTGCCCCAACCCCTAGTCTCTACACACACACACACACTGCCCCAACCCCTAGTCTCTACACACACACACACACACTGCCCCAACCCCTAGTCTCTACACACACACACACACTGCCCCAACCCCTAGTCTCTACACACACACACACACTGCCCCAACCCCTAGTCTCTACACACACACACACTGCCCCAACCCCTAGTCTCTACACACACACACACACACTGCCCCAACCCCTAGTCTCTACACACACACACACACACTGCCCCAACCCCTAGTCTCTACACACACACACACACACTGCCCCAACCCCTAGTCTCTACACACACACACACACTGCCCCAACCCCTAGTCTCTACACACACAACACACACACTGCCCCAACCCCTAGTCTCTACACACACACACACACACTGCCCCAACCCCTAGTCTCTACACACACACACACACTGCCCCAACCCCTAGTCTCTACACACACACACACACACTGCCCCAACCCCTAGTCTCTACACACACACACACACACACTGCCCCAACCCCTAGTCTCTCACACACACACACACACTGCCCCAACCCCTAGTCTCTCACACACACACACACACTGCCCCAACCCCTAGTCTCTACACACACACACACTGCCCCAACCCCTAGTCTCTACACACACACACACACTGCCCCAACCCCTAGTCTCTACACACACACACACTGCCCCAACCCCTAGTCTCTACACACACACACACACTGCCCCAACCCCTAGTCTCTACACACACACACACACTGCCCCAACCCCTAGTCTCTACACACACACACACTGCCCCAACCCCTAGTCTCTACACACACACACACACTGCCCCAACCCCTAGTCTCTACACACACACACACACTGCCCCAACCCCTAGTCTCTACACACACACACACACACTGCCCCAACCCCTAGTCTCTACACACACACACACACTGCCCCAACCCCTAGTCTCTACACACACACACACTGCCCCAACCCCTAGTCTCTACACACACACACACACTGCCCCAACCCCTAGTCTCTACACACACACACACACTGCCCCAACCCCTAGTCTCTACACACACACACACACTGCCCCAACCCCTAGTCTCTACACACACACACACACTGCCCCAACCCCTAGTCTCTACACACACACACACACACTGCCCCAACCCCTAGTCTCTACACACACACACACACACTGCCCCAACCCCTAGTCTCTACACACACACACACTGCCCCAACCCCTAGTCTCTACACACACACACACTGCCCCAACCCCTAGTCTCTACACACACACACACACTGCCCCAACCCCTAGTCTCTACACACACACACACACTGCCCCAACCCCTAGTCTCTACACACACACACACTGCCCCAACCCCTAGTCTCTACACACACACACACACACTGCCCCAACCCCTAGTCTCTACACACACACACACACACTGCCCCAACCCCTAGTCTCTACACACACACACACACACTGCCCCAACCCCTAGTCTCTACACACACACACACACTGCCCCAACCCCTAGTCTCTACACACACACACACACACTGCCCCAACCCCTAGTCTCTACACACACACACACACTGCCCCAACCCCTAGTCTCTCACACACACACACTGCCCCAACCCCTAGTCTCTACACACACACACACTGCCCCAACCCCTAGTCTCTACACACACACACACACTGCCCCAACCCCTAGTCTCTACACACACACACACACTGCCCCAACCCCTAGTCTCTACACACACACACACACTGCCCCAACCCCTAGTCTCTACACACACACACACACACTGCCCCAACCCCTAGTCTCTACACACACACACACACACTGCCCCAACCCCTAGTCTCTAACACACACACACACTGCCCCAACCCCTAGTCTCTACACACACACACACACACTGCCCCAACCCCTAGTCTCTACACACACACACACACTGCCCCAACCCCTAGTCTCTACACACACACACACACTGCCCCAACCCCTAGTCTCTACACACACACACACACACTGCCCCAACCCCTAGTCTCTACACACACACACACACACTGCCCCAACCCCTAGTCTCTACACACACACACACACACTGCCCCAACCCCTAGTCTCTACACACACACACACACACTGCCCCAACCCCTAGTCTCTACACACACACACACACACACACTGCCCCAACCCCTAGTCTCTACACACACACACACACACTGCCCCAACCCCTAGTCTCTACACACACACACACACTGCCCCAACCCCTAGTCTCTACACACACACACACTGCCCCAACCCCTAGTCTCTAACACACACACACACTGCCCCAACCCCTAGTCTCTACACACACACACACACACATGCCCCAACCCCTAGTCTCTACACACACACACACACTGCCCCAACCCCTAGTCTCTACACACACACACACACTGCCCCAACCCCTAGTCTCTACACACACACACACACTGCCCCAACCCCTAGTCTCTACACACACACACACACACTGCCCCAACCCCTAGTCTCTACACACACACACACACTGCCCCAACCCCTAGTCTCTACACACACACACACACACTGCCCCAACCCCTAGTCTCTACACACACACACACACTGCCCCAACCCCTAGTCTCTACACACACACACACACTGCCCCAACCCCTAGTCTCTACACACACACACACACTGCCCCAACCCCTAGTCTCTACACACACACACACACACACTGCCCCAACCCCTAGTCTCTACACACACACACACACACTGCCCCAACCCCTAGTCTCTCACACACACACACACACTGCCCCAACCCCTAGTCTCTACACACACACACACACTGCCCCAACCCCTAGTCTCTACACACACACACACACTGCCCCAACCCCTAGTCTCTACACACACACACACACACTGCCCCAACCCCTAGTCTCTCACACACACACACACTGCCCCAACCCCTAGTCTCTACACACACACACACACTGCCCCAACCCCTAGTCTCTACACACACACACACACTGCCCCAACCCCTAGTCTCTACACACACACACACTGCCCCAACCCCTAGTCTCTACACACACACACACACACACTGCCCCAACCCCTAGTCTCTACACACACACACACACACTGCCCCAACCCCTAGTCTCTACACACACACACACACACACTGCCCCAACCCCTAGTCTCTACACACACACACACTGCCCCAACCCCTAGTCTCTACACACACACACACACACTGCCCCAACCCCTAGTCTCTACACACACACAACACACACTGCCCCAACCCCTAGTCTCTACACACACACACACACACTGCCCCAACCCCTAGTCTCTACACACACACACACACACACTGCCCCAACCCCTAGTCTCTACACACACACACACACACTGCCCCAACCCCTAGTCTCTACACACACACACACACTGCCCCAACCCCTAGTCTCTACACACACACACACTGCCCCAACCCCTAGTCTCTACACACACACACACTGCCCCAACCCCTAGTCTCTACACACACACACACACTGCCCCAACCCCTAGTCTCTACACACACACACACACACTGCCCCAACCCCTAGTCTCTACACACACACACACACACACTGCCCCAACCCCTAGTCTCTACACACACACACACACACTGCCCCAACCCCTAGTCTCTACACACACACACACACTGCCCCAACCCCTAGTCTCTACACACACACACACACACTGCCCCAACCCCTAGTCTCTACACACACACACACACTGCCCCAACCCCTAGTCTCTACACACACACACACTGCCCCAACCCCTAGTCTCTACACACACACACACACTGCCCCAACCCCTAGTCTCTACACACACACACACACACTGCCCCAACCCCTAGTCTCTACACACACACACACACTGCCCCAACCCCTAGTCTCTACACACACACACACACTGCCCCAACCCCTAGTCTCTACACACACACACACACTGCCCCAACCCCTAGTCTCTACACACACACACACACTGCCCCAACCCCTAGTCTCTACACACACACACACTGCCCCAACCCCTAGTCTCTACACACACACACACTGCCCCAACCCCTAGTCTCTACACACACACACACACACTGCCCCAACCCCTAGTCTCTACACACACACACACACACATGCCCCAACCCCTAGTCTCTACACACACACACACACACTGCCCCAACCCCTAGTCTCTACACACACACACACACTGCCCCAACCCCTAGTCTCTCACACACACACACACACTGCCCCAACCCCTAGTCTCTACACACACACACACACTGCCCCAACCCCTAGTCTCTACACACACACACACACTGCCCCAACCCCTAGTCTCTACACACACACACACACACTGCCCCAACCCCTAGTCTCTACACACACACACACACACTGCCCCAACCCCTAGTCTCTACACACACACACACACACTGCCCCAACCCCTAGTCTCTACACACACACACACACACTGCCCCAACCCCTAGTCTCTACACACACACACACACTGCCCCAACCCCTAGTCTCTACACACACACACACACTGCCCCAACCCCTAGTCTCTACACACACACACACACACTGCCCCAACCCCTAGTCTCTACACACACACACACACTGCCCCAACCCCTAGTCTCTACACACACACACACACTGCCCCAACCCCTAGTCTCTACACACACACACACTGCCCCAACCCCTAGTCTCTCACACACACACACACACTGCCCCAACCCCTAGTCTCTACACACACACACACACACACTGCCCCAACCCCTAGTCTCTACACACACACACACACACTGCCCCAACCCCTAGTCTCTACACACACACACACACACTGCCCCAACCCCTAGTCTCTACACACACACACACACACTGCCCCAACCCCTAGTCTCTACACACACACACACACACACATGCCCCAACCCCTAGTCTCTACACACACACACACTGCCCCAACCCCTAGTCTCTACACACACACACACACTGCCCCAACCCCTAGTCTCTACACACACACACACACACTGCCCCAACCCCTAGTCTCTACACACACACACACACTGCCCCAACCCCTAGTCTCTACACACACACACACACACTGCCCCAACCCCTAGTCTCTACACACACACACACACACTGCCCCAACCCCTAGTCTCTACACACACACACACACACTGCCCCAACCCCTAGTCTCTACACACACACACACACACTGCCCCAACCCCTAGTCTCTACACACACACACACACTGCCCCAACCCCTAGTCTCTACACACACACACACACTGCCCCAACCCCTAGTCTCTACACACACACACACACACTGCCCCAACCCCTAGTCTCTACACACACACACACACTGCCCCAACCCCTAGTCTCTACACACACACACACTGCCCCAACCCCTAGTCTCTACACACACACACACACACTGCCCCAACCCCTAGTCTCTACACACACACACACACTGCCCCAACCCCTAGTCTCTACACACACACACACACACACTGCCCCAACCCCTAGTCTCTACACACACACACACACACTGCCCCAACCCCTAGTCTCTACACACACACCACACACACTGCCCCAACCCCTAGTCTCTACACACACACACACACACACTGCCCCAACCCCTAGTCTCTACACACACACACACACACTGCCCCAACCCCTAGTCTCTACACACACACACACTGCCCCAACCCCTAGTCTCTACACACACACACACTGCCCCAACCCCTAGTCTCTACACACACACACACACACTGCCCCAACCCCTAGTCTCTACACACACACACACACACTGCCCCAACCCCTAGTCTCTACACACACACACACACACACTGCCCCAACCCCTAGTCTCTACACACACACACTGCCCCAACCCCTAGTCTCTACACACACACACACTGCCCCAACCCCTAGTCTCTACACACACACACACACACACTGCCCCAACCCCTAGTCTCTACACACACACACACACACACTGCCCCAACCCCTAGTCTCTACACACACACACACACACTGCCCCAACCCCTAGTCTCTACACACACACACACACACACTGCCCCAACCCCTAGTCTCTACACACACACACACACACTGCCCCAACCCCTAGTCTCTACACACACACACACTGCCCCAACCCCTAGTCTCTACACACACACACACACTGCCCCAACCCCTAGTCTCTACACACACACACACACACTGCCCCAACCCCTAGTCTCTACACACACACACACACTGCCCCAACCCCTAGTCTCTACACACACACACACTGCCCCAACCCCTAGTCTCTACACACACACACACTGCCCCAACCCCTAGTCTCTACACACACACACACACACTGCCCCAACCCCTAGTCTCTACACACACACACACACATGCCCCAACCCCTAGTCTCTACACACACACACACACTGCCCCAACCCCTAGTCTCTACACACACACACACACACTGCCCCAACCCCTAGTCTCTACACACACACACACACTGCCCCAACCCCTAGTCTCTACACACACACACACTGCCCCAACCCCTAGTCTCTACACACACACACACACACTGCCCCAACCCCTAGTCTCTACACACACACACACACACACTGCCCCAACCCCTAGTCTCTACACACACACACACACACACTGCCCCAACCCCTAGTCTCTACACACACACACACACTGCCCCAACCCCTAGTCTCTACACACACACACACACCACTGCCCCAACCCCTAGTCTCTACACACACACACACTGCCCCAACCCCTAGTCTCTACACACACACACACACACTGCCCCAACCCCTAGTCTCTACACACACACACACACACACTGCCCCAACCCCTAGTCTCTACACACACACACACACACTGCCCCAACCCCTAGTCTCTACACACACACACACTGCCCCAACCCCTAGTCTCTACACACACACACACACTGCCCCAACCCCTAGTCTCTACACACACACACACACTGCCCCAACCCCTAGTCTCTACACACACACACACACTGCCCCAACCCCTAGTCTCTACACACACACACACACACACTGCCCCAACCCCTAGTCTCTCACACACACACACACACACTGCCCCAACCCCTAGTCTCTACACACACACACACACTGCCCCAACCCCTAGTCTCTACACACACACACACTGCCCCAACCCCTAGTCTCTACACACACACACACACTGCCCCAACCCCTAGTCTCTACACAACACACACACTGCCCCAACCCCTAGTCTCTACACACACACACACTGCCCCAACCCCTAGTCTCTCACACACACACACACACTGCCCCAACCCCTAGTCTCTACACACACACACACACTGCCCCAACCCCTAGTCTCTACACACACACACACACACTGCCCCAACCCCTAGTCTCTACACACACACACACACCTGCCCCAACCCCTAGTCTCTCACACACACACACACACTGCCCCAACCCCTAGTCTCTACACACACACACACACACTGCCCCAACCCCTAGTCTCTACACACACACACACTGCCCCAACCCCTAGTCTCTACACACACACACACACACTGCCCCAACCCCTAGTCTCTACACACACACACACACACTGCCCCAACCCCTAGTCTCTCACACACACACACACTGCCCCAACCCCTAGTCTCTACACACACACACACACTGCCCCAACCCCTAGTCTCTACACACACACACACACACCTGCCCCAACCCCTAGTCTCTACACACACACACACACACTGCCCCAACCCCTAGTCTCTACACACACACACACACTGCCCCAACCCCTAGTCTCTACACACACACACACACACTGCCCCAACCCCTAGTCTCTACACACACACACACACTGCCCCAACCCCTAGTCTCTACACACACACACACACTGCCCCAACCCCTAGTCTCTACACACACACACACTGCCCCAACCCCTAGTCTCTACACACACACACACACTGCCCCAACCCCTAGTCTCTACACACACACACACACACTGCCCCAACCCCTAGTCTCTACACACACACACACACACTGCCCCAACCCCTAGTCTCTACACACACACACACACTGCCCCAACCCCTAGTCTCTACACACACACACACACACTGCCCCAACCCCTAGTCTCTAACACACACACACACTGCCCCAACCCCTAGTCTCTCACACACACACACACACTGCCCCAACCCCTAGTCTCTACACACACACACACACACACTGCCCCAACCCCTAGTCTCTACACACACACACACACTGCCCCAACCCCTAGTCTCTACACACACACACACACTGCCCCAACCCCTAGTCTCTACACACACACACACTGCCCCAACCCCTAGTCTCTACACACACACACACACTGCCCCAACCCCTAGTCTCTACACACACACACACACCTGCCCCAACCCCTAGTCTCTACACACACACACACACATGCCCCAACCCCTAGTCTCTACACACACACACACTGCCCCAACCCCTAGTCTCTACACACACACACACACTGCCCCAACCCCTAGTCTCTACACACACACACACACACTGCCCCAACCCCTAGTCTCTACACACACACACACACACTGCCCCAACCCCTAGTCTCTACACACACACACACACACTGCCCCAACCCCTAGTCTCTACACACACACACACACTGCCCCAACCCCTAGTCTCTACACACACACACACACACACTGCCCCAACCCCTAGTCTCTACACACACACACACACACTGCCCCAACCCCTAGTCTCTACACACACACACACACACACTGCCCCAACCCCTAGTCTCTACACACACACACACACTGCCCCAACCCCTAGTCTCTACACACACACACACACACTGCCCCAACCCCTAGTCTCTACACACACACACACACACTGCCCCAACCCCTAGTCTCTACACACACACACACACTGCCCCAACCCCTAGTCTCTACACACACACACACACACTGCCCCAACCCCTAGTCTCTACACACACACACACACTGCCCCAACCCCTAGTCTCTCACACACACACACACACTGCCCCAACCCCTAGTCTCTACACACACACACACACTGCCCCAACCCCTAGTCTCTACACACACACACACACTGCCCCAACCCCTAGTCTCTACACACACACACACTGCCCCAACCCCTAGTCTCTACACACACACACACACACTGCCCCAACCCCTAGTCTCTACACACACACACACACTGCCCCAACCCCTAGTCTCTACACACACACACACACTGCCCCAACCCCTAGTCTCTACACACACACACACACACTGCCCCAACCCCTAGTCTCTACACCACACACACACACTGCCCCAACCCCTAGTCTCTACACACACACACACTGCCCCAACCCCTAGTCTCTACACACACACACACACACTGCCCCAACCCCTAGTCTCTACACACACACACACACACACTGCCCCAACCCCTAGTCTCTACACACACACACACACACTGCCCCAACCCCTAGTCTCTACACACACACACACACACTGCCCCAACCCCTAGTCTCTACACACACACACACACACTGCCCCAACCCCTAGTCTCTACACACACACACACACTGCCCCAACCCCTAGTCTCTACACACACACACACACTGCCCCAACCCCTAGTCTCTACACACACACACACACTGCCCCAACCCCTAGTCTCTACACACCACACACACACTGCCCCAACCCCTAGTCTCTACACACACACACACACTGCCCCAACCCCTAGTCTCTACACACACACACACACTGCCCCAACCCCTAGTCTCTACACACACACACACACACACTGCCCCAACCCCTAGTCTCTACACACACACACACACTGCCCCAACCCCTAGTCTCTACACACACACACACACTGCCCCAACCCCTAGTCTCTACACACACACACACACACACTGCCCCAACCCCTAGTCTCTACACACACACACACACTGCCCCAACCCCTAGTCTCTACACACACACACACACTGCCCCAACCCCTAGTCTCTACACACACACACACACACTGCCCCAACCCCTAGTCTCTACACACACACACACACACTGCCCCAACCCCTAGTCTCTACACACACACACACACTGCCCCAACCCCTAGTCTCTACACACACACACACACTGCCCCAACCCCTAGTCTCTACACACACACACACACACTGCCCCAACCCCTAGTCTCTACACACACACACACACACTGCCCCAACCCCTAGTCTCTACACACACACACACACTGCCCCAACCCCTAGTCTCTACACACACACACACACACTGCCCCAACCCCTAGTCTCTACACACACACACACACACTGCCCCAACCCCTAGTCTCTACACACACACACACACTGCCCCAACCCCTAGTCTCTACACACACACACACACTGCCCCAACCCCTAGTCTCTACACACACACACACACTGCCCCAACCCCTAGTCTCTCACACACACACACACACTGCCCCAACCCCTAGTCTCTACACACACACACCACACACTGCCCCAACCCCTAGTCTCTACACACACACACACACTGCCCCAACCCCTAGTCTCTACACACACACACACTGCCCCAACCCCTAGTCTCTACACACACACACACACTGCCCCAACCCCTAGTCTCTACACACACACACACACTGCCCCAACCCCTAGTCTCTACACACACACACACACACACTGCCCCAACCCCTAGTCTCTACACACACACACTGCCCCAACCCCTAGTCTCTACACACACACACACACTGCCCCAACCCCTAGTCTCTACACACACACACACACTGCCCCAACCCCTAGTCTCTACACACACACACACTGCCCCAACCCCTAGTCTCTACACACACACACACACACACTGCCCCAACCCCTAGTCTCTACACACACACACACACACACTGCCCCAACCCCTAGTCTCTACACACACACACACACCCCACCCACACACACACACACACTGCCCCAACCCCTAGTCTCTACACACACACACACACTGCCCCAACCCCTAGTCTCTACACACACACACACACTGCCCCAACCCCTAGTCTCTACACACACACACACACACTGCCCCAACCCCTAGTCTCTACACACACACACACACATGCCCCAACCCCTAGTCTCTACACACACACACACACACTGCCCCAACCCCTAGTCTCTACACACACACACACACACTGCCCCAACCCCTAGTCTCTACACACACACACACACTGCCCCAACCCCTAGTCTCTACACACACACACACACTGCCCCAACCCCTAGTCTCTACACACACACACACACTGCCCCAACCCCTAGTCTCTACACACACACACACACTGCCCCAACCCCTAGTCTCTACACACACACACACTGCCCCAACCCCTAGTCTCTACACACACACACACACTGCCCCAACCCCTAGTCTCTACACACACACACACACTGCCCCAACCCCTAGTCTCTACACACACACACACACACTGCCCCAACCCCTAGTCTCTACACACACACACACTGCCCCAACCCCTAGTCTCTACACACACACACACACTGCCCCAACCCCTAGTCTCTACACACACACACACACACTGCCCCAACCCCTAGTCTCTACACACACACACTGCCCCAACCCCTAGTCTCTACACACACACACACACACTGCCCCAACCCCTAGTCTCTACACACACACACACACTGCCCCAACCCCTAGTCTCTACACACACACACACATGCCCCAACCCCTAGTCTCTACACACACACACACACTGCCCCAACCCCTAGTCTCTACACACACACACACACTGCCCCAACCCCTAGTCTCTACACACACACACACACACTGCCCCAACCCCTAGTCTCTACACACACACACACACATGCCCCAACCCCTAGTCTCTACACACACACACACACTGCCCCAACCCCTAGTCTCTACACACACACACACACTGCCCCAACCCCTAGTCTCTACACACACACACACACTGCCCCAACCCCTAGTCTCTACACACACACACACACTGCCCCAACCCCTAGTCTCTACACACACACACACTGCCCCAACCCCTAGTCTCTACACACACACACACACACACTGCCCCAACCCCTAGTCTCTACACACACACACACACTGCCCCAACCCCTAGTCTCTACACACACACACACTGCCCCAACCCCTAGTCTCTACACACACACACACACACTGCCCCAACCCCTAGTCTCTCACACACACACACACACTGCCCCAACCCCTAGTCTCTACACACACACACACTGCCCCAACCCCTAGTCTCTACACACACACACACACTGCCCCAACCCCTAGTCTCTACACACACACACACTGCCCCAACCCCTAGTCTCTACACACACACACACACTGCCCCAACCCCTAGTCTCTACACACACACACACACTGCCCCAACCCCTAGTCTCTACACACACACACACACTGCCCCAACCCCTAGTCTCTACACACACACACTGCCCCAACCCCTAGTCTCTACACACACACACACTGCCCCAACCCCTAGTCTCTACACACACACACACACTGCCCCAACCCCTAGTCTCTACACACACACACACACACTGCCCCAACCCCTAGTCTCTACACACACACACACACTGCCCCAACCCCTAGTCTCTACACACACACACACACACACTGCCCCAACCCCTAGTCTCTACACACACACACTGCCCCAACCCCTAGTCTCTACACACACACACACTGCCCCAACCCCTAGTCTCTACACACACACACACACATGCCCCAACCCCTAGTCTCTACACACACACACACACTGCCCCAACCCCTAGTCTCTACACACACACACACACACTGCCCCAACCCCTAGTCTCTACACACACACACACTGCCCCAACCCCTAGTCTCTACACACACACACACACTGCCCCAACCCCTAGTCTCTACACACACACACACACACACTGCCCCAACCCCTAGTCTCTACACACACACACACACTGCCCCAACCCCTAGTCTCTACACACACACACACACACTGCCCCAACCCCTAGTCTCTACACACACACACACACTGCCCCAACCCCTAGTCTCTACACCACACACACACTGCCCCAACCCCTAGTCTCTACACACACACACACTGCCCCAACCCCTAGTCTCTACACACACACACACCACACACTGCCCCAACCCCTAGTCTCTACACACACACACACACACTGCCCCAACCCCTAGTCTCTACACACACACACACACACACTGCCCCAACCCCTAGTCTCTACACACACACACACACTGCCCCAACCCCTAGTCTCTACACACACACACACACTGCCCCAACCCCTAGTCTCTACACACACACACACACATGCCCCAACCCCTAGTCTCTACACACACACACACACACATGCCCCAACCCCTAGTCTCTACACACACACACACACACTGCCCCAACCCCTAGTCTCTACACACACACACACATGCCCCAACCCCTAGTCTCTACACACACACACACTGCCCCAACCCCTAGTCTCTACACACACACACACACTGCCCCAACCCCTAGTCTCTACACACACACACACACACTGCCCCAACCCCTAGTCTCTACACACACACACACACACTGCCCCAACCCCTAGTCTCTACACACACACACACACACTGCCCCAACCCCTAGTCTCTACACACACACACACACACTGCCCCAACCCCTAGTCTCTCACACACACACACACACTGCCCCAACCCCTAGTCTCTACACCACACACACACTGCCCCAACCCCTAGTCTCTACACACACACACACTGCCCCAACCCCTAGTCTCTACACACACACACACACTGCCCCAACCCCTAGTCTCTACACACACACACACACTGCCCCAACCCCTAGTCTCTACACACACACACACACTGCCCCAACCCCTAGTCTCTACACACACACACACTGCCCCAACCCCTAGTCTCTACACACACACACTGCCCCAACCCCTAGTCTCTACACACACACACACACTGCCCCAACCCCTAGTCTCTACACACACACACCACACACACTGCCCCAACCCCTAGTCTCTACACACACACACACACACACTGCCCCAACCCCTAGTCTCTACACACACACACACACTGCCCCAACCCCTAGTCTCTACACACACACACACACCTGCCCCAACCCCTAGTCTCTACACACACACACACACACTGCCCCAACCCCTAGTCTCTACACACACACACACACACTGCCCCAACCCCTAGTCTCTACACACACACACACACTGCCCCAACCCCTAGTCTCTACACACACACACACACTGCCCCAACCCCTAGTCTCTACACACACACACACACACTGCCCCAACCCCTAGTCTCTACACACACACACACACACTGCCCCAACCCCTAGTCTCTACACACACACACACTGCCCCAACCCCTAGTCTCTACACACACACACACACTGCCCCAACCCCTAGTCTCTACACACACACACACACTGCCCCAACCCCTAGTCTCTACACACACACACACACTGCCCCAACCCCTAGTCTCTACACACACACACACACTGCCCCAACCCCTAGTCTCTACACACACACACACACCTGCCCCAACCCCTAGTCTCTACACACACACACACACACACACTGCCCCAACCCCTAGTCTCTACACACACACACACACACATGCCCCAACCCCTAGTCTCTACACACACACACACACTGCCCCAACCCCTAGTCTCTACACACACACACACTGCCCCAACCCCTAGTCTCTACACACACACACACACTGCCCCAACCCCTAGTCTCTACACACACACACACTGCCCCAACCCCTAGTCTCTACACACACACACACACTGCCCCAACCCCTAGTCTCTCACACACACACACACACTGCCCCAACCCCTAGTCTCTACACACACACACACACTGCCCCAACCCCTAGTCTCTACACACACACACACTGCCCCAACCCCTAGTCTCTACACACACACACACACTGCCCCAACCCCTAGTCTCTACACACACACACACACACACTGCCCCAACCCCTAGTCTCTACACACACACACACACTGCCCCAACCCCTAGTCTCTACACACACACACACACCACCAACCCCACACACACACACACACACACACTGCCCCAACCCCTAGTCTCTCACACACACACACACACTGCCCCAACCCCTAGTCTCTACACACACACACACACACTGCCCCAACCCCTAGTCTCTACACACACACACACACTGCCCCAACCCCTAGTCTCTACACACACACACACACTGCCCCAACCCCTAGTCTCTACACACACACACACACTGCCCCAACCCCTAGTCTCTACACACACACACACACTGCCCCAACCCCTAGTCTCTACACACACACACACACTGCCCCAACCCCTAGTCTCTACACACACACACACTGCCCCAACCCCTAGTCTCTACACACACACACACACACTGCCCCAACCCCTAGTCTCTACACACACACACACACTGCCCCAACCCCTAGTCTCTACACACACACACACTGCCCCAACCCCTAGTCTCTACACACACACACACACACTGCCCCAACCCCTAGTCTCTACACACACACACACACACTGCCCCAACCCCTAGTCTCTACACACACACACACACACTGCCCCAACCCCTAGTCTCTACACACACACACACTGCCCCAACCCCTAGTCTCTACACACACACACACACTGCCCCAACCCCTAGTCTCTACACACACACACACACACACTGCCCCAACCCCTAGTCTCTACACACACACACACACTGCCCCAACCCCTAGTCTCTACACACACACACACTGCCCCAACCCCTAGTCTCTACACACACACACACACTGCCCCAACCCCTAGTCTCTACACACACACACACACTGCCCCAACCCCTAGTCTCTACACACACACACACACTGCCCCAACCCCTAGTCTCTACACACACACACACACACTGCCCCAACCCCTAGTCTCTACACACACACACACACATGCCCCAACCCCTAGTCTCTACACACACACACACACTGCCCCAACCCCTAGTCTCTACACACACACACACTGCCCCAACCCCTAGTCTCTACACACACACACACACTGCCCCAACCCCTAGTCTCTACACACACACACACTGCCCCAACCCCTAGTCTCTACACACACACACACACACTGCCCCAACCCCTAGTCTCTACACACACACACACACACTGCCCCAACCCCTAGTCTCTACACACACACACACACTGCCCCAACCCCTAGTCTCTACACACACACACACACTGCCCCAACCCCTAGTCTCTACACACACACACACACTGCCCCAACCCCTAGTCTCTACACACACACACACACTGCCCCAACCCCTAGTCTCTACACACACACACACACTGCCCCAACCCCTAGTCTCTACACACACACACACTGCCCCAACCCCTAGTCTCTACACACACACACACTGCCCCAACCCCTAGTCTCTACACACACACACACACTGCCCCAACCCCTAGTCTCTACACACACACACACACTGCCCCAACCCCTAGTCTCTACACACACACACACACTGCCCCAACCCCTAGTCTCTACACACACACACACACACTGCCCCAACCCCTAGTCTCTACACACACACACACACACACTGCCCCAACCCCTAGTCTCTACACACACACACACCTGCCCCAACCCCTAGTCTCTACACACACACACACACTGCCCCAACCCCTAGTCTCTACACACACACACACACTGCCCCAACCCCTAGTCTCTACACACACACACTGCCCCAACCCCTAGTCTCTACACACACACACACTGCCCCAACCCCTAGTCTCTACACACACACACACCACTGCCCCAACCCCTAGTCTCTACACACACACACACTGCCCCAACCCCTAGTCTCTACACACACACACACACACACTGCCCCAACCCCTAGTCTCTACACACACACACACACACTGCCCCAACCCCTAGTCTCTACACACACACACACACTGCCCCAACCCCTAGTCTCTACACACACACACACACACTGCCCCAACCCCTAGTCTCTACACACACACACACACTGCCCCAACCCCTAGTCTCTACACACACACACACACACACTGCCCCAACCCCTAGTCTCTACACACACACACACACACTGCCCCAACCCCTAGTCTCTACACACACACACACACACTGCCCCAACCCCTAGTCTCTACACACACACACACACTGCCCCAACCCCTAGTCTCTACACACACACACACTGCCCCAACCCCTAGTCTCTACACACACACACACTGCCCCAACCCCTAGTCTCTACACACACACACACACACTGCCCCAACCCCTAGTCTCTACACACACACACACACACACTGCCCCAACCCCTAGTCTCTACACACACACACACACACACTGCCCCAACCCCTAGTCTCTACACACACACACACACTGCCCCAACCCCTAGTCTCTACACACACACACACACTGCCCCAACCCCTAGTCTCTACACACACACACACACACACTGCCCCAACCCCTAGTCTCTACACACACACACACACTGCCCCAACCCCTAGTCTCTACACACACACACACTGCCCCAACCCCTAGTCTCTCACACACACACACACACTGCCCCAACCCCTAGTCTCTACACACACACACACACCTGCCCCAACCCCTAGTCTCTACACACACACACACACTGCCCCAACCCCTAGTCTCTACACACACACACACACACTGCCCCAACCCCTAGTCTCTACACACACACACACTGCCCCAACCCCTAGTCTCTACACACACACACACACTGCCCCAACCCCTAGTCTCTACACACACACACACACTGCCCCAACCCCTAGTCTCTACACACACACACACACTGCCCCAACCCCTAGTCTCTACACACACACACACACACCACTGCCCCAACCCCTAGTCTCTACACACACACACACACTGCCCCAACCCCTAGTCTCTACACACACACACACTGCCCCAACCCCTAGTCTCTACACACACACACACACTGCCCCAACCCCTAGTCTCTACACACACACACACTGCCCCAACCCCTAGTCTCTACACACACACACTGCCCCAACCCCTAGTCTCTACACACACACACACACACACTGCCCCAACCCCTAGTCTCTACACACACACACACACTGCCCCAACCCCTAGTCTCTACACACACACACACACACACTGCCCCAACCCCTAGTCTCTACACACACACACACACACACACTGCCCCAACCCCTAGTCTCTACACACACACACACTGCCCCAACCCCTAGTCTCTACACACACACACACTGCCCCAACCCCTAGTCTCTACACACACACACACTGCCCCAACCCCTAGTCTCTACACACACACACTGCCCCAACCCCTAGTCTCTACACACACACACACACACACTGCCCCAACCCCTAGTCTCTACACACACACACACACACACTGCCCCAACCCCTAGTCTCTACACACACACACACACACTGCCCCAACCCCTAGTCTCTACACACACACACACACACTGCCCCAACCCCTAGTCTCTACACACACACACACTGCCCCAACCCCTAGTCTCTACACACACACACACTGCCCCAACCCCTAGTCTCTACACACACACACACACACTGCCCCAACCCCTAGTCTCTACACACACACACACACACTGCCCCAACCCCTAGTCTCTACACACACACACACACACTGCCCCAACCCCTAGTCTCTCACACACACACACACTGCCCCAACCCCTAGTCTCTACACACACACACACACTGCCCCAACCCCTAGTCTCTACACACACACACACACACTGCCCCAACCCCTAGTCTCTACACACACACACACACTGCCCCAACCCCTAGTCTCTACACACACACACATGCCCCAACCCCTAGTCTCTACACACACACACACACTGCCCCAACCCCTAGTCTCTACACACACACACACTGCCCCAACCCCTAGTCTCTACACACACACACTGCCCCAACCCCTAGTCTCTACACACACACACTGCCCCAACCCCTAGTCTCTACACACACACACACACACTGCCCCAACCCCTAGTCTCTACACACACACACACACACACTGCCCCAACCCCTAGTCTCTACACACACACACACTGCCCCAACCCCTAGTCTCTACACACACACACACTGCCCCAACCCCTAGTCTCTACACACACACACACACTGCCCCAACCCCTAGTCTCTACACACACACACACACTGCCCCAACCCCTAGTCTCTACACACACACACACACTGCCCCAACCCCTAGTCTCTACACACACACACACTGCCCCAACCCCTAGTCTCTACACACACACACACACACTGCCCCAACCCCTAGTCTCTACACACACACACACTGCCCCAACCCCTAGTCTCTACACACACACACACACTGCCCCAACCCCTAGTCTCTACACACACACACACACTGCCCCAACCCCTAGTCTCTACACACACACACACACTGCCCCAACCCCTAGTCTCTCACACACACACACACACACTGCCCCAACCCCTAGTCTCTACACACACACACACACACTGCCCCAACCCCTAGTCTCTACACACACACACACACTGCCCCAACCCCTAGTCTCTACACACACACACACACACCCCAACCCACTCACACACACACACACACTGCCCCAACCCCTAGTCTCTACACACACACACACTGCCCCAACCCCTAGTCTCTACACACACACACACACACTGCCCCAACCCCTAGTCTCTACACACACACACACACACTGCCCCAACCCCTAGTCTCTACACACACACACACACTGCCCCAACCCCTAGTCTCTACACACACACACACACACACACACCTGCCCCAACCCCTAGTCTCTACACACACACACACTGCCCCAACCCCTAGTCTCTACACACACACACACACACTGCCCCAACCCCTAGTCTCTACACACACACACACACACACTGCCCCAACCCCTAGTCTCTACACACACACACACACTGCCCCAACCCCTAGTCTCTACACACACACACACACTGCCCCAACCCCTAGTCTCTACACACACACACACACTGCCCCAACCCCTAGTCTCTACACACACACACACACTGCCCCAACCCCTAGTCTCTACACACACACACACTGCCCCAACCCCTAGTCTCTACACACACACACTGCCCCAACCCCTAGTCTCTACACACACACACACACACTGCCCCAACCCCTAGTCTCTACACACACACACACACACTGCCCCAACCCCTAGTCTCTACACACACACACACACACCTGCCCCAACCCCTAGTCTCTACACACACACACACACACTGCCCCAACCCCTAGTCTCTACACACACACACACACACTGCCCCAACCCCTAGTCTCTACACACACACACACTGCCCCAACCCCTAGTCTCTACACACACACACTGCCCCAACCCCTAGTCTCTACACACACACACACCACACTGCCCCAACCCCTAGTCTCTCACACACACACACACACACACTGCCCCAACCCCTAGTCTCTACACACACACACACACTGCCCCAACCCCTAGTCTCTACACACACACACACACTGCCCCAACCCCTAGTCTCTACACACACACACACTGCCCCAACCCCTAGTCTCTACACACACACACCTGCCCCAACCCCTAGTCTCTACACACACACACACTGCCCCAACCCCTAGTCTCTACACACACACACACACACTGCCCCAACCCCTAGTCTCTACACACACACACACACACACTGCCCCAACCCCTAGTCTCTACACACACACACACACACTGCCCCAACCCCTAGTCTCTACACACACACACACTGCCCCAACCCCTAGTCTCTACACACACACACACACTGCCCCAACCCCTAGTCTCTACACACACACACACACTGCCCCAACCCCTAGTCTCTACACACACACACACACTGCCCCAACCCCTAGTCTCTACACACACACACTGCCCCAACCCCTAGTCTCTACACACACACACACACACACACTGCCCCAACCCCTAGTCTCTACACACACACACTGCCCCAACCCCTAGTCTCTACACACACACACACACACACTGCCCCAACCCCTAGTCTCTACACACACACACACACACACACTGCCCCAACCCCTAGTCTCTACACACACACACACACACACTGCCCCAACCCCTAGTCTCTACACACACACACACACACTGCCCCAACCCCTAGTCTCTACACACACACACACACTGCCCCAACCCCTAGTCTCTACACACACACACACACACACTGCCCCAACCCCTAGTCTCTACACACACACACACACCTGCCCCAACCCCTAGTCTCTACACACACACACACTGCCCCAACCCCTAGTCTCTACACACACACACACACTGCCCCAACCCCTAGTCTCTACACACACACACACTGCCCCAACCCCTAGTCTCTACACACACACACTGCCCCAACCCCTAGTCTCTACACACACACACACACACACTGCCCCAACCCCTAGTCTCTACACACACACACACACACTGCCCCAACCCCTAGTCTCTACACACACACACACCACACACACACACACACACTGCCCCAACCCCTAGTCTCTACACACACACACACACACACACATGCCCCAACCCCTAGTCTCTACACACACACACACACTGCCCCAACCCCTAGTCTCTACACACACACACACTGCCCCAACCCCTAGTCTCTACACACACACACTGCCCCAACCCCTAGTCTCTACACACACACACACACTGCCCCAACCCCTAGTCTCTACACACACACACACACACACACTGCCCCAACCCCTAGTCTCTACACACACACACACACACACACACTGCCCCAACCCCTAGTCTCTACACACACACACACACACTGCCCCAACCCCTAGTCTCTACACACACACACACTGCCCCAACCCCTAGTCTCTACACACACACACACTGCCCCAACCCCTAGTCTCTACACACACACACTGCCCCAACCCCTAGTCTCTACACACACACACACACACTGCCCCAACCCCTAGTCTCTACACACACACACACACACACTGCCCCAACCCCTAGTCTCTACACACACACACACACACACTGCCCCAACCCCTAGTCTCTACACACACACTGCCCCAACCCCTAGTCTCTACACACACACACACACTGCCCCAACCCCTAGTCTCTACACACACACACACACACTGCCCCAACCCCTAGTCTCTACACACACACACACACCTGCCCCAACCCCTAGTCTCTACACACACACACACACACACACACTGCCCCAACCCCTAGTCTCTACACACACACACACACACCACACTGCCCCAACCCCTAGTCTCTACACACACACTGCCCCAACCCCTAGTCTCTACACACACACTGCCCCAACCCCTAGTCTCTACACACACACACACACACTGCCCCAACCCCTAGTCTCTACACACACACACACACACCACACTGCCCCAACCCCTAGTCTCTACACACACACACACCTGCCCCAACCCCTAGTCTCTACACACACACACAGCCCCAACCCCTAGTCTCTACACACACACACACACTGCCCCAACCCCTAGTCTCTACACACACACACACACTGCCCCAACCCCTAGTCTCTACACACACACACTGCCCCAACCCCTAGTCTCTACACACACACACTGCCCCAACCCCTAGTCTCTACACACACACACACACACTGCCCCAACCCCTAGTCTCTACACACACACACACTGCCCCAACCCCTAGTCTCTACACACACACACACACTGCCCCAACCCCTAGTCTCTACACACACACACACACACACTGCCCCAACCCCTAGTCTCCACACACACACACTGCCCCAACCCCTAGTCTCTACACACACACACTGCCCCAACCCCTAGTTTCCACACACACACACTCCCAACCCCTAGCCACACACACACACACTGCCCAACACCACCTACACACACACACACACTGCCCCAACCCCTAGTCTCTACACACACACACACTGCCCCAACCCCTAGTCTCTACACACACACACTGCCCCAACCCCTAGTCTCTACACACACACACTGCCCCAACCCCTAGTCTCTCACCACACACACACTGCCCCAACCACTAGTGTCTCTCTCCACACACACACTGCCCCAACCCCTAGTCTCTACACACACACACACACACTGCCCCAACCCCTATGTCTCTACACACACACACACACTGCCCCAACCCCTAGTCTCTCACCACACACACACACACACACACACACTGCCCCAACCCCTAGTCTCTCACACACACACACTGCCCCAACCACTAGTCTCTCCCCACACACACACTGCCCAACCCCTAGTCTCTACACACACCTGCCCAAAACCCCTAGTCTCTACACACACACACACACACTGCCCCAACCCCTAGTCTCTACACACACACACTGCCCCAACCCCTAGTCTCTACACACACACACTGCCCCAACCACTAGTGTCTCTCTCCACACACACACACACACACACTGCCCCAACCCCTAGTCTCTATACACACACACTGCCCCAACCCCTAGTCTCCACACACACACACACACACTGCCCCAACCCCTAGTCTCTACACACACACACACACACACACACTGCCCCAACCCCTAGTCTCTACACACACACACACACACACACACACTGCCCCAACCCCTAGTCTCTACACACACACACACACACTGCCCCAACCCCTAGTCTCTACACACACACACACACACACTGCCCCAACCCCTAGTCTCTACACACACACACACACACTGCCAACAACCCCTAATCTCTACACACACACACACACACACACACACACACTGCCCCAAACCCTAGTCTCTACACACACACTGCCCCAACCCCTAGTCTCTACACACACACACACACACACTGCCCCAACCCCTAGTCTCTACACACACACACACACACACTGCCCCAACCCCTAGTCTCTACACACACACACACCACACACACTGCCCCAACCCCTAGTCTCTACACACACACACACACACACACACTGCCCCAACCCCTAGTCTCTACACACACACACACACTGCCCCAACCCCTAGTCTCTACACACACACACACTGCCCCAACCCCTAGTCTCTACACACACACACACTGCCCCAACCCCTAGTCTCTACACACACACACACTGCCCCAACCCCTAGTCTCTACACACACACACACTGCCCCAACCCCTAGTCTCTACACACACACACACTGCCCCAACCCCTAGTCTCTACACACACACACACTGCCCCAACCCCTAGTCTCTACACACACACTGCCCCAACCCCTAGTCTCTACACACACACACACACACTGCCCCAACCCCTAGTCTCTACACACACACAGCCCCAACCCCTAGTCTCTACACACACACAGCCCCAACCCCTAGTCTCTACACACACACACACACACACACACACTGCCCCAACCCCTAGTCTCTACACACACACACCCCAAAACCCCTAGTCTCTACACACACACACTGCCCCAACCCCTAGTCTCTACACACACACACCTCCCAAACCCCTAGTCTCTACACACACACACATCCCACAACCCCTAGTCTCTACACACACACACTGCCCCAACCCCTAGTCTCTACACACACACACACCCACACTGCCCCAACCCCTAGTCTCTACACACACACACACTGCCCCAACCCCTAGTCTCTACACACACACACACACTGCCCCAACCCCTAGTCTCTACACACACACACACTGCCCCAACCCCTAGTCTCTACACACACACACACCCACACTGCCCCAACCCCTAGTCTCTACACACACACACACACACTGCCCCAACCCCTAGTCTCTACACACACACACACACACACTGCCCCAACCCCTAGTCTCTACACACACACACACACTGCCCCAACCCCTAGTCTCTACACACACACACACTGCCCCAACCCCTAGTCTCTACACACACACACACACACACACACCACTAGTCTCTACACACACTGCCCCAACCCCTAGTCTCTACACACACACACACACACACTGCCCCAACCCCTAGTCTCTACACACACACACACACACACACTGCCCCAACCCCTAGTCTCTACACACACACACACACACACCCAACCCCTAGTCTCCACACACACACACACACACTGCCCCAACCCCTAGTCTCTACACACACACACACACACTGCCCCAAACCCTAGTCTCTACACACACACACACACACTGCCCCAACCCCTAGTCTCTACACACACACACACACACACACACTGCCCCAACCCCTAGTCTCTACACACACACACACACACTGCCCCAACCCCTAGTCTCTACACACACACACACACACACACTGCCCCAACCCCTAGTCTCTACACACACACACACACACACCCCCCACAAACCCCTAGTCTCTACACACACACACACACTGCCCACAACCCCTAGTCTCTACACACACACACACACTGCCCCAACCCCTAGTCTCTACACACACACACACTGCCCCAACCCCTAGTCTCTACACACACACACACTGCCCCAACCCCTAGTCTCTACACACACACACACTGCCCCAACCCCTAGTCTCTACACACACACACACTGCCCCAACCCCTAGTCTCTACACACACACACTGCCCCAACCCCTAGTCTCTACACACACACTGCCCCAACCCCTAGTCTCTACACACACACTGCCCCAACCCCTAGTCTCTACACACACCACATGCCCCAACCCCTAGTCTCTACACACACACACACACTGCCCCAACCCCTAGTCTCTACACACACACACACACCGAACCAACCCCTAGTCTCTACACACACACACACACACTGCCCCAACCCCTAGTCTCTACACACACACAGCCCCAACCCCTAGTCTCTACACACACACACACACACACACACTGCCCCAACCCCTAGTCTCTACACACACACACACACACACATGCCCCAACCCCTAGTCTCTACACACACACACACTGCCCCAACCCCTAGTCTCTACACACACACACACTGCCCCAACCCCTAGTCTCTACACACACACTGCCCCAACCCCTAGTCTCTACACACACACACACACTGCCCCAACCCCTAGTCTCTACACACACACACACACTGCCCCAACCCCTAGTCTCTACACACACACACACACACCACCCCAAAACCCCTAGTCTCTACACACACACACACACTGCCCCAACCCCTAGTCTCTACACACACTGCCCCAACCCCTAGTCTCTACACACACACACACTGCCCCAACCCCTAGTCTCTACACACACACACACTGCCCCAACCCCTAGTCTCTACACACACACACACTGCCCCAACCCCTAGTCTCTACACACCACACACTGCCCCAACCCCTAGTCTCTACACACACACACTGCCCCAACCCCTAGTCTCTACACACACACTGCCCCAACCCCTAGTCTCTACACACACACACACACTTCCCAAAACCCCTAGTCTCTACACACACACACACACTGCCCCAACCCCTAGTCTCTACACACACACACACACACACACTGCCCCAACCCCTAGTCTCTACACACACACACACACACACTGCCCCAACCCCTAGTCTCTACACACACACACACACACTGCCCCAACCCCTAGTCTCTACACACACACACACACTGCCCCAACCCCTAGTCTCTACACACACACTGCCCCAACCCCTAGTCTCTACACACACACACTGCCCCAACCCCTAGTCTCTACACACACACACACACACTGCCCCAACCCCTAGTCTCTACACACACACACACACACACACCCAATGCCCCAACCCCTAGTCTCTACACACACACACACACACTGCCCCAACCCCTAGTCTCTACACACACACACACTGCCCCAACCCCTAGTCTCTACACACACACTGCCCCAACCCCTAGTCTCTACACACACACACACTGCCCCAACCCCTAGTCTCTACACACACACACACTGCCCCAACCCCTAGCCTCTACACACACACACACACACACACACTGCCCCAACCCCTAGTCTCTACACACACACACACACACTGCCCCAACCCCTAGTCTCTACACACACACACACACACTCCCAACCAACCCCTAGTCTCTACACACACACACACACTGCCCCAACCCCTAGTCTCTACACACACACACACTGCCCCAACCCCTAGTCTCTACACACACACACACACACTGCCCCAACCCCTAGTCTCTACACACACACACACACTGCCCCAACCCCTAGTCTCTACACACACACACACACACACACACACACACACACAATACCCCAACCCCTAGTCTCTACACACACACACACACACACCCCAAAACCCCTAGTCTCTACACACACACACACACTGCCCCAACCCCTAGTCTCTACACACACACACACACACTGCCCCAACCCCTAGTCTCTACACACACACACACACTGCCCCAACCCCTAGTCTCTACACACACACACACACTGCCCCAACCCCTAGTCTCTACACACACACAGCCCCAACCCCTAGTCTCTACACACACACACTGCCCCAACCCCTAGTCTCTACACACACACACACACACTGCCCCAACCCCTAGTCTCTACACACACACACACACACACTGCCCCAACCCCTAGTCTCTACACACACACACACACTGCCCCAACCCCTAGTCTCTACACACACACACTGCCCAAACCCCTAGTCTCTACACACACACACACTGCCCCAACCCCTAGTCTCTCACACACACACACTGCCCCAACCCCTAGTCTCTACACACACACACACACTGCCCCAACCCCTAGTCTCTACACACACACACTGCCCCAACCCCTAGTCTCTACACACACACACACACACCCACACTGCCCCAACCCCTAGTCTCTACACACACACACACACACACACTGCCCCAACCCCTAGTCTCTACACACACACACACACTTCCCCAACCCCTAGTCTCTACACACACACACTGCCCATACCCCTAGTCTCCACACACACACACACTGCCCCAACCCCTAGTCTCCACACACACACACTGCCCCAACCCCTAGTCTCTACACACACACACACACCACACACACACTGCCCCAACCCCTAGTCTCTACACACACACACACTGCCCCAACCCCTAGTCTCCACACACACACACACACACACACACACCACACACTGCCCCAACCCCTAGTCTCTACACACACACACTGCCCCAACCCCTAGTCTCCACACACACACTCCCCCAACCCCTAGTCTCCACACACACACTCCCCCAACCCCTAGTCTCTACACACACACACTGCCCCAACCCCTAGTCTCCACACACACACACACACACACACACTGCCCCAACCCCTAGTCTCTACACACACACCACACACACTGCCCCAACCCCTAGTCTCTACACACACACACACCTGCCCCAACCCCTAGTCTCTACACACACACACTGCCCATACCCCTAGTCTCCACACACACACACACTGCCCCAACCCCTAGTCTCCACACACACACACTGCCCCAACCCCTAGTCTCTACACACACACACACACCACACACACACTGCCCCAACCCCTAGTCTCTACACACACACACTGCCCCAACCCCTAGTCTCCACACACACACACACACACACACACACACACACTGCCCCAACCCCTAGTCTCTACACACACACACTGCCCCAACCCCTAGTCTCCACACACACACTCCCCCAACCCCTAGTCTCCACACACACACTCCCCCAACCCCTAGTCAGGTGTGTGTGTGTGTAACACCACCCCAGAGAAACACTGGGTGTCTCACAAATACACACACACTTGCTGGCGATGCACACTGATGACATCATGCGTTATGCAAGGCTGGATGCATGTGAGAAATCACTGGCAAACCACAGCATGACCAAACAGCACAACATTAAGCTCACACACAACAGCACACTAAAGGACCAACACTGACATCTAGAAATTCCCATCAAGTACCATCAGCGTCAGGCCTTGTTATAAACCATGAGCTCATGACACTAATCTTGTGCCACAACCCTCGACGTGCCTTAATTGGTTGATTGTTTGATTCCATTAAGGTGGCGAACCATCGGTCTGCTGTCTCCCCTCTCTAACTGGGAACGACTGACAGCTCTCTCTCACACACACACTTTTATGAATTGAAAATTCTACTCAGAACGTTTTTAAGTGCAAGAGAAAAGATGTCAAACCGTAAAGACCACGTGATGTTGGGCTGCCCTGGATATCATCTACATGTTGAGGATGAAACCTCAACGGTCAAACCTTGTTTAACTTTAAACCACATGACTCACATTTCTGTGACACAGGGATCATGTAAGAACCTCAGTCTGTAGCTTTGGGAGGTTGCTGGGGTTACCTGAGGTGTATGATGCGTAGCTTTGGGAGGTTGCTGGGGTTACCTGAGGTGTATGATGCGTAGCTTTGGGAGGTTGCTGGGGTTACCTGAGGTGTATGATGCGTAGCTTTGGGAGGTTGCTGGGGTTACCTGAGGTGTATGATGCGTAGCTTTGGGAGGTTGCTGGGGTTACCTGAGGTGTATGATGCGTAGCTTTGGGAGGTTGCTGGGGTTACCTGAGGTGTATGATGCGTATGAGGGAGGTTGCTGGGGTTACCTGAGGTGTATGATGCGTAGCTTTGGGAGGTTGCTGGGGTTACCTGAGGTGTATGATGCGTAGGGGAGGTTGCTGGGGTTACCTGAGGTGTATGATGCGTAGCTTTGGGAGGTTGCTGGGGTTACCTGAGGTGTATGATGCGTAGCTTTGGGAGGTTGCTGGGGTTACCTGAGGTGTATGATGCGTAGCTGAGGGAGGTTGCTGGGGTTACCTGAGGTGTATGATGCGTAGCTTTGGGAGGTTGCTGGGGGTTACCTGAGGTGTATGATGCGTAGCTTTGGGAGGTTGCTGGGGGTTACCTGAGGTGTATGATGCGTAGCTTTGGGAGGTTGCTGGGGTTACCTGAGGTGTATGATGCGTAGCTTTGGGAGGTTGCTGGGGTTACCTGAGGTGTATGATGCGTATGAGGGAGGTTGCTGGGGTTACCTGAGGTGTATGATGCGTAGCTTTGGGAGGTTGCTGGGGTTACCTGAGGTGTATGATGCGTAGCTTTGGGAGGTTGCTGGGGTTACCTGAGGTGTATGATGCGTATGAGGGAGAATGCTGGGGTTACCTGAGGTGTATGATGCGTAGCTTTGGGAGGTTGCTGGGGTTACCTGAGGTGTATGATGCGTAGCTTTGGGAGGTTGCTGGGGTTACCTGAGGTGTATGATGCGTAGCTTTGGGAGGTTGCTGGGGTTACCTGAGGTGTATGATGCGTAGCTTTGGGAGGTTGCTGGGGTTACCTGAGGTGTATGATGCGTATGAGGGAGGTTGCTGGGGTTACCTGAGGTGTATGATGCGTAGCTTTGGGAGGTTGCTGGGGGTTACCTGAGGTGTATGATGCGTAGCTTTGGGAGGTTGCTGGGGGTTACCTGAGGTGTATGATGCGTAGCTTTGGGAGGTTGCTGGGGTTACCTGAGGTGTATGATGCGTATGAGGGAGGCAGCCAGGCCGGCAGAGACGCGTCCCGCAGTGCAGCAGCGACTCAGATTGGCCAACAGACCCTGTGACATCACAGGCAGGAAGTAGAGTAGCTGGACCAATCGCTGCTGAGACTCAGCCGGTAACAATACCACACTGCCCTCCTGTGGGTCTACACACACACACACACACACACACACGTCAATATACAAACTCTACAACAGTGGTTCTCAACTGGTTGTCTCAGGACCCATATTGAACCAGGTTGTCTCAGTCTTGACCCAATATTCGCATCGAGAAAAATAGTCAAAATACAATTTGGAAAACTATTTTTAATTTTATATTGATATTAAATGTAGCAATTATATGACAAGGGAACAACATTCCCACCTCTTTCATTCTCAATAATTACATTTTGCCCATATTCTTGATTAAGAATTTAAATAAACTCACTGGTTTGAGACCACAAAATCAACTAAAATGCTGCTAAAAGCGTTATATAAAAAAATACTGTGATTGAAGAACACTTTTTCAGAGATTAAATTATTTAGAAATGTACATTTATTATCAACTCTAAACACTTTCTACCTTGTTAAAGTCGTTAAAGTTCACCAGTTTGGCTGCTCTACACATCACTAACTACAGCTCATACACTATAGCAGAGGATGGTAACTGTGGTCCTGGAGAGCCTGAGTTCCTGTCCAACACACCCCATCATTAGAATCACCTGTACCCATCAAGTCACTGATTAGCTGAATCTGGTGTGTTAGTGCTGGGCTGGAACAAAAGCTTGCACTCCTGTACCTATCCAGGAGCATGGTGTTGTAAACACACACACCGTACCTAGCAGCAAGGAGCCAATGGTGACGTAAAGAGTGAATGGACTATCCATCACCAGTTTATGGTCTAACAAAGAAAATCATCAGACAGAGATAAAGATAGGGAGATAGAGAGAGTAGTAATGATCAGATCGTCTGTATTATGTTATGTTGGCTGCTGACGCACGTTGCTGATGTCACAGACCATTCAGACAAACAGAGTCTTGTGATGGTGAATCGCCCACTCTGTCTTCTCTGGGACCTTTAATCATAACACAAACCCCCTCACCAGTTCTGTCTTCTCTGGGACCTTTAATCATAACACAAACCCCCTCACCAGTTCTGTCTTCTCTGGGACCTTTAATCATAACACAAACCCCCTCACCAGTTCTGTCTTCTCTGGGACCTTTAATCATAACACAAACCCCCTCACCAGTTCTGTCTTCTCTGGGACCTTTAATCATAACACAAACCCCCTCACCAGTTCTGTCTTCTCTGGGACCTTTAATCATAACACAAACCCCCTCACCAGTTCTGTCTTCTCTGGGACCTTTAATCATAACACAAACCCCCTCACCAGTTCTGTCTTCTCTGGGACCTTTAATCATAACACAAACCCCCTCACCAGTTCTGTCTTCTCTGGGACCTTTAATCATAACACAAACCCCCTCACCAGTTCTGTCTTCTCTGGGACCTTTAATCATAACACAAACCCCCTCACCAGTTCTGTCTTCTCTGGGACCTTTAATCATAACACAAACCCCCTCACCAGTTCTGTCTTCTCTGGGACCTTTAATCATAACACAAACCCCCTCACCAGTTCTGTCTTCTCTGGGGCCTTTAATCATAACACAAACCCCCTCACCAGTTCTGTCTTCTCTGGGACCTTTAATCATAACACAAACCCCCTCACCAGTTCTGTCTTCTCTGGGACCTTTAATCATAACACAAACCCCCTCACCAGTTCTGTCTTCTCTGGGACCTTTAATCATAACACAAACCCCCTCACCAGTTCTGTCTTCTCTGGGACCTTTAATCATAACACAAACCCCCTCACCAGTTCTGTCTTCTCTGGGACCTTTAATCATAACACAAACCCCCTCACCAGTTCTGTCTTCTCTGGGACCTTTAATCATAACACAAACCCCCTCACCAGTTCTGTCTTCTCTGGGACCTTTAATCATAACACAAACCCCCTCACCAGTTCTGTCTTAGCTTACAACCTCCGCCCCTTTTAACTGATACTCCTCCAACATGTCTCTAGCTTGTACAACATGCTCCCCTCTCTCTCCTGCTATGTTCAGATGGACCTTTACTGCCCCCCTGTGGAGAAACACAGAAAATAGCTCCAAAAGGTACATTGTCTTTTGTGTCTTTTCTAGTATGGCCATTTAGTGACTACCTGTTTAGTAACGATCTGCCCGACTGTTATAAGTGGAGCTTCACGTGTGTGTTGTTGTATATACCGTAGAGCTTGCATACAGGTGTGTGTGTGTATTCACCGTAGAGCCTGCATGCATGTGTGTGTAGGGAGTTCAGCAGGGCCTTGTTCCCGCGGGAGGCAGCAGCCTGGATGGAGAGGAGGAGCCTGTCTGAGAGGGCAGGGTTACGGTGGCCCAGCTGGGACAACTGGAGCGGTAGAGCAGCCAGCCACCGAGACAACACTCTACTCCTGAAGGGGGAGACCGAAGAGGAAGACATTTAGGAGCAGAGTAGTCTACCCTGCAGACTTGGTTATTTGGTACAGTAAACACTACAACGTGTGTGTTACCTGGCGATGTGTGTGTGGTTGTGTTCCTGTAGGTACAGTCTGCTGTAGAAGGAAAGTAGCAGTGTTCTGGTCTGCAGATTCAGGTTCATCTGCTGGTACTGAACATACACCGCCTGTAACAGGTCCTCCGTCACCGCTACACACACCACCGGTTAGGACGCCAGACATGTGGACACCACGTTAACTCATAACCGCACCCTGACAGCCCACACAAACACACACACAGTCTTACCCCTGCTGCGTTGTGTGATGACCATTCTCCAGACAGTCTCCAGGAGTGTATGCAGGTGTCTCTGGCTCAGCTTGGCCCCACTGGACAGAGTCTCTTGGACAAACCCTCTCAGAGGCATCAGCCACTCAGCATCGGGCTCCTGGGCTGGCCCCTCCCTCTGGCCGAGGGTAACCATGGAAACCATGACCTGGCAGAGCAGCACGTTCAGAGCCAAGGGTTCCACTGTCTGCCCTGGGATTGTAGGGGCCTGCTTACTCCTGACACACCACACCCAAACACACACACTTTTAATTATGTCCCCCCCAGTCATTTTGTGCTGATATAATATATCATAATTACTAATAGCTCAAACTGTTCAATGGTCAGAGCAAATGTTTAGGAAGAAAACAGAAAGCGCTGTTTGTCCTAACTGCTAACAGCTGAAATTGAACAGTGGTTCTACGACTAAGCAGAGCATTCAGTTGACTATAGACCAGATGTTCTCCCCCCAGAGTTTCTCTCACGACCCGATTTTCAAATCAGGCGACACATATGGGGTGGCGACCCCTAGTTTGGGAAACGCTGGAGAACCTACACATACACCAAGGGCCCTAGCACCACCTCACCCCACCTTACCTCTTGGGGTCCGTCTTCCGCCTTTGTTTAGGAGTGTCCAGATTTCCATAGGGGAAGTTCTTCATGAAGTGCTGCTTAAAATCCCCCAGGTACTCACTGCGAAACCACGCATCCTAAACACACAAACACCACTGTTAATAGAACAAAGGTAACCACACATGTTATACTGAGAGAGAACGCCTGTGTGTGTGTGTGTGTTACCAGTGTTTCCTGGTGTTCTCTCTGTGGCGCCAGCTTGTGTAGCAGCTGTAGTATGGAGAGGACCTGGTACATCAATGACATGGCGTCGGGGGTGAGGAGATGAGCACTGTCAGTCTTGCTCCGGTCGCTGGCACTAGCCTCTACCCAGACGTCTAGTAAAAGGGGCACCAGGGTGGAGGCAAAGCCCCGTACAGCCTCCCCTGTGCCCAGCCCCTCACTCACCCCAGCCCCAGGCTCAGTCTCCGGCCTACAAATACAGTGGAGGAAAGGTACAGATGATGAGCGGGACAGATGATGAGCAGGACAGGAGAGTGAATCAGCAGAGTATGTGTGTGTATATGCTTGTTAATGAAGTGTGTTTGTGATGTGCGTACCTGAGTTTGAAGGTGGAGTGTGGAGTGGGCGTGGCTCCTGAATGTTCAAACACCTGGAATCCGCCTTTTCTGTAGGTAAGCTCCTCCCAGTTGAGCTCCAAAGGTGCATTAGCTCCTCCTTGTCCATTCAAAACACTGAACATGTCACCTGAGACACATGCAACCCCCTCCTCCCCTCGCCTCTCCTCAACTACCGCCTGAAGAAAACGCCACAGTCTGGAAAACACACAAACACAAAGGTCACGCCAGAAAAATATATGTACACACCAATAGGATACTGCTAACTTATTGCAAGTGTATGAGTACCTGAACAGCACTGTGAGTCTCCACTGCTGACCAGTCACGTTCCTGTTAGGGTTGACTGACAGGGCCCAGCTCCTCCCCTTCCCCTCCTGCCCCTTCCTTGCCCCGCCCCCGGTACTTCTGTGTGAGATCAGCTCCAGGAAGTTGGTGAGCAGCAGGGCGGGACGAGCGGCCAGCAGGGCAGGATAGTGGTCCAGCAAAACGTCGAGGACCTTCAGGGCATCCTCCTGGATACCCGTCTCGATGTGGGTCATGGCACAGGAGAGGTGGGCAGAGAGGAGAGGGAAGAATGGAGACGTCCGCTCCGCTGGCACACTCTGGGCTATGAACCTGAGCAGGGCACGGAGAGGGTAGAGGTTAAAGGTTAGGGAGGTGCACTAGTAGCAGGAGAGTTTCTGGTTCAAATCTCATATTGGGTAGGAAGGTGCGACAGTAGAAGAACTGGCATTAAGGCATTTCTCCAAGGACTGTGCTGCTCTCAAGTGGTGTATGGTTTTGTGGGGGTTGGAGAACAGACACTGTGTTAACAAACCTCCAAACGAGCTTCAATGCCATACAACACTCCTTCCGTTGCCTCCAACTGCTCTTAAACGCTAGTAAAACTAAATGCATGCTCTTCAACCGATCGCTGCCCGCACCCGTCCGCCCGACTAGCATCACTACTCTGGACGGTTCCGACTTAGAATATGTGGACAACTACAAATACCTAGGTGTCTGGTTAGACTGTAAACTCTCCTTCCAGATTCATATTAAGCATTTCCAATCCAAAATTAAATCTAGAATCGGCTTCCTATTTCGCAACAAAGTTTCCTTCACTCATGCTGCCAAACATACCCTCGTAAAACTGACTATCCTACCGATCCTCGACGATGTAATTTACAAAATAGCCTCCAACACTCTACACAGCAAACTGGATGCAGTCTATCACAGTGCCATCCGTTTTGTCACCAAAGCCCCATATACCACCCACCACTGCGACCTGTATGCTCTCGTCGGCTGGCTCTCGTTGGCTGGCCCTCGCTACATATTCATCGCCAGACCCACTGGCTCCAGGTCATCTATAAGTCTTTGCTAGGTAAAGCTTTGCCTTATCTCAGCTCACCATAACAACACCCACCCGTAGCACGCACTCCAGCAGGTATATCTCACTGGTCGTCCCCAAAGCCAATTCCTCCTTTGGCTGCCTTTCCTTCTAGTTCTCTGCTGCCAATGACTGGAACGAACTGCAAAAACCACTGAAGCTGGAGACTCATATCTCACTCTCTAACTTTAAGCACCAGCTGTCAGGTCACTGCACCTGTACATAGCCCATCTGTAAATAGCCCATCCAACTACCTCATCCCCATACTGTTATTTATTTTGCTCCTTTGCACCCCAGTATCTCTACTTGCACACTCATTTTCTGCACATCTATCACTCCAGTGTTTAATTGCTATATTGTAATTATTTTGCCACTATGGCCTATTTATTGCCTTACCTCTTTACTCCATTTGCACACACTGTATATAGATTTTTCTATTGTGTTATTGACTGTATATTTGTTTATCCTATGTGTAACTCAGTGTCGTTGTTTTTGTCACACTGCTTTGCTTTATCTTGGCCAAGTCGCAGTTGTAAATGAGAACTTGTTCTCAACTGGTCTACCTGGTTAAATAAAGGTGAAATATATTTTTTTGTACTAACAGAATACTTTTCTAACCTGAGCAGGCGTGTGGCAGACATCCGTACATTCGGGTCCTTGTCTGTGAAGACAGCAGCAGCCTCGCTGAGCAGACTGAAGAGGTGTTGGTCTAACTCTGAGGGGTGAAGGGTCAGCAGCTCCCTCAGTCCCACAAGAGCTCCCTGTTTCACTGTACCACTGTAGTGATGCAGCTGGGACAACAGGTCCTAGAGGAGGGGAGGCACACAGCATAAGGTACAGTAGAGGAGTGAGTGAGTGAGTGAGTGTGTGTGTGTGTTACCTACCTTGATGTTGAGCTTCCTGTGTGTGGTGAGTGCATTAGCATCTTTCTTCAGCTGTTCAGTTAGGTTTATTCCCTTGGTACGGAAGTTGATGTTGGTGGCGTTGTCAGCTTTAGGCTTGGTCTTCCCCACCTTCAGCTTGACCTTCTGGAAGTCATCCTGCCTCTTCTTCTTCTTGCACTTGGTCATCTCTGCTGGATTGGACTATCTGTGGAGAGAAACATGGGGGAACATCTTAAATTGCAACCAATTCTCTAATATAGTGCACTACTTCTGTTCTGACCAGAGCCAAACAGGGTTGATGTTGATGAAGTGGTTCACTATATGGGGAATATGGTGCCATTTGACACAATAACGAAGTGTGTGCTAGTGCTGGACCAGGAGGAGACCACAATCACAGTGGGCAGCAGTGAGTTTGCAAGCCAGCATGCTATCGGCTCTTACACAGAATCTATAAGTAGTAAACCCAGATTAATTGATTGCGTTTTGAAACGTAATAATAATACCCACGTGTGTTGACACTGTCAGAAATAATTGTGCATGCAGTAGCGTTCCCGCGCCGAATGTAGCTTTTGAAGACGGTCAATTAGCAAAACCAAGCTCGTGTTGTTTCTTTACAAACATGGGCCTTTCTCTTTGATACGACAACTAGCTAAGCTGTCTTCACATTTGCCTGCAACATTATTTTTTTTCCTGTTCTCAATTTCACGTCTACATATATCAGTGTTTTATTGCAACTTGTGTAAAGGATACATTTCAAATGAAAAATGTATGTCGTTATTATCTTTAAAAAAAATTTAAATTAATTTGAACTCAAATTTCCGAGTTCGAGTACACAGGCAAACGCATAGACTCACAAAATCAGGTACGTCACGGGTCTTTCTATAAAGAGATACACAACTGCGCATGCGTCAATTTCCTAGTTGTTCTTCTTGATACTCAACATTCACCCGCTCTGGTTTGCTTTAGCGAATCTTAATTTTTCAGGTAGAGTATTTCATGTCACTCATACTACACCGTATTTATTATATAGTAACCCTGGAGGACGTTGTCCGGGTAGCGTTACTATATTGTGGCTACAGCTAGCTAATCACCATATTTTACACTGTGCGTGGCCAAGTGGTTTTGCCCAAAAGAAGGCCAGCTGCGTTGTTTTTTAGTCGCCCTAAAAAAAGATGTGGCCCATATAATTAGATATGAAACGCTGTCTTTATTTGTTTGTGATGACCCTCAGAATGCAGCAAGGCAACTATCCAAGGCCATCTTATGGCGCTCCACCACAGAAGAGGTTCAGGAACGCTAATGGACGAGCTAACAACAGGGTAAGCAAGGTCTCCCATGGTAATCATGCCAATTGCCCCCAGTTATGCCGTTTGCCCCCGGTTAGGATAATAGTTGTATTACTAGTAATTCACAACCCAGATGAGGTTAATTAATCCATCCTGAATAGTGTCTATTGTGATAATAGGATTCCAAAACGGTGGTTTTGAGAGTACTGTGTACGTAGTCGTATGGTCTTCTAACCGGTTTCATTCCTAAAGTTGTAGCAGTGCTCTGTGCAGAGGAAGTGGTATGGATCCTTACTAGCCGCCCTTGGCTGGACACAGACACTGGACACTGCTGGAGCAGCAGGGACTGACCAGTGCTCTCTGGTCTCCTAAGACTAAGTGTTTCTGTGGAAATGCAGCCTACTGCACTGCCCCTCAATCAGGGCTTGAGTTACCCATTGACTACGAGATGCTAAAGAGTATTGTGGGCAGCAGGAATTCCAGATAACCCTGTTACCAAGTGTAGAAGGGCTGCAACTAACAAGTGTAACAGGGCTGGTTGTTTTCTCTGGGGAATATCATGCCCTCTTTATCGCTGTCTTTCTATTAAGTGGGCAGTCAGCCCCCATAACACTATTTTATTTTCCTGCTGAGCTATTGGCACTAGGGCTCACTGGCAGCTTGGTTCTATGATGCCTTTGTGACAGATATATATTCTGATTGGAACACCTGACTAGAGTACTTGTACTTTCCTTTCAAGGTAAAGCGCATGTGTACGGTGCAGAGTCAGTGACAGCTCAGAGTTCCCTCATGTCACTGACAGGGTCATGGAGGAGAGGCTGAAATGACATTTCTCTCTCTCCATAGAGACAGGAGTGCAGTAGGGTTCTCCAATGTGTTTTTCTGCTGTGGTCCACCTGAAGCTTTTGCTTAAACCAAACCAATGTTCCTATCCAGAACCCAATCTTAAGCTGCAACCCTCTAGGGGATCCTGACCCACTGTTTGGGGAACAGTGCAGTGGGGTTTGCCCCTCTGCTGCCTCCTCCAGTCTCACTAATGCCTGTGTGTCTCTCTCTCCTTCGGCCTGGTTATCCCAACTGACAGAGAAAGCAGCCTAACTTCTCTGCTGACATAGGTAAGTTCTGCCTCCACACAGCATCACTGCCTCTGATAGGAGGTTGGGAGCTGTGACTTCACATCCTCCTGCCTTTTTGCTGGTGGCTGATTGGGCAGGGGGCAAGTCCAAGCGTGGGCTCTGGGCTGCGTCTGAGATTCACTGCCTCTTAGATGGAGGTTGCTGTAAATGCCAGTGAACTTAGTCACTGTCCACAGGCTTAGGCTGTGTGGCTCACAAAGGCTTTTCCCTAGTGTTCATTTCAATGACTTTTTGGGGGTCTGTCTTTGATACAATGTGCACAAATCTTTTTAGATGCATTAAAAGTAGTTTTATTTCATAAAATACTTTGGTCCATGATTTACAGTCTGAACAACTTTAGAAACCACAACGTGAAACCTGTCCTCTCAGAAGAATGTCTAACTCTAGGGAACTCATAGGTGTGCAGGTTCTCTGCAGTCCTGTAGAGCTGTTGCCCCATATTGGTGCAAGTCAAATCAGTAAGGATCCTGTCTGGGTCAGATTTTGTGGGCCTAAATGACTGCCGTGCATCACCCAGTTGGGTGCTACACATTGGTGGTGGATGAGATGGGGATACTCCATCCCAATGTAATTTAGGGCTATCAGCCCCCGGCACAAAAATGTGGCCTCATAGGCCTATGGTAGTTCAGATGGGCAATGGATGCTGGCAGCGGGATTTTCTTTCAGGGCCTTTGTGGCCCTCAAAAAGTAGGAAGTGTTTCAACTCACTGTCTGCCAATGGGGCTGGGACCTGCTGTGCCCATGCAAGAGTTTCACTGCTTTGATTGGACACAGGAATGGAGGAGTGCCTGATGGGAGTGAGAGAATCCTATAGCCCAGCTCTGACCTGTGTCTAGGTGGGCAGAAGAACTGCAGCCCCCACGGTTTTCAGCAGGCCTCCATACCTCAGATTAGCTTCTCTTCTGTGTAGCGGTCAGTACTATAACCCTGGCACAAAACAGACCCTGGTGAGCCTTCCAGGCAACCTTCTAATGAATCATGATCTTGTGACGGTGGGGCTCGAATTGCACACAGCGAATCAAATGAAGTTATTTTTGGTTACCAGCAACTTTGATAACCAGCCAGAGCAGGAGATTCCAGTACTCCCAACCAATCTGTTTTTAGCAGAACCTAACCAGCGCACAAATGGTAAGGATTCTTACCAGACCTTGAAACAGGACCTCAGAGGCTCAGAAGAGCAGGGTTGTGTTTCTAACTGTTGTTCAGTAAATGAAGGACCTCTAAACTCCACTACAAGTCTTTTGACTGGGGGTTTGTGTAAGGAATGCACAGTGACCTTTTTAAAGCTATACCTTCTTTTGAAGTATACCTGCAGTGTTTCACTTCCTGAAGTATGCTGACGGCTATTGGCTGTCTGCTGGTCAGATGACTGGACGTGTGGACCCTTTGGTCTCACCTGTCCGTGGGCAGGATGGCGATCTCATTATGCAGTCTCTGCCATGTTTGTGCTTTGTGTTGACTTCTGTGCGTTTCCCAGTGTTCACCACCAAGGCGGGAAATGTGCAGACCATCCCCTCCTTGACCAAACAGTTGAAGGCCATCACTGGTGAGACTGTCATTGGTGAGTACCTACTCATTGCACCATGGTAGTAGCCCTATGCCGCAAAGGGTTCAAGAGATTTAAGTCAAGTCACTCCATTGCACTCTTTCACTAATATAGGCTTCATGGGGCTCTATGATTTGTTTTTCAAGTCTATGATTGGTTGTTGAGATGTTTCATTGCCCATGGTTGTTAGAGCTGTCACTCATGTTCTGCAGGTCTTCAGTATGTGTGGGAGTACCGCAGCCCCAGTAAGTCAGTCCCGCCCCATTACCAGTGTAAACTCTGCAAGGTGAGCCATCTGCAGACTGACATGCTGGCTCACATCAAGGGCTGGAAGCACTCCTTCAGATACATGGTGAGGCTGTGTGTGTCACTGTTAACTTTCACAGTAAAAGTCCCTGTAAAAGGCTGTTGGATCTACAGGTCTGTGTTATGATGCTGTGTAACTATGGTCTCATCTGTTCTCCAGAAGCAAAATCATTCTGCCAAGATGCCCTTTAAGGAAGATGCTGCCACAAAGGACCATGAAGTGAGGAAGAAGGTGAAAGAAGCAGCAGCAGAGCTGGAGAAGGCAGAGGGCAGGGGACAGCTAAAGGTGAGGAGGAGGAGCAGAAAGCTATGGATGAGGAAAAGAAAACACGGCAGACTATTGAGATGCGTCGGGGGGGGGGGGGAAGAGGGAGCACCTATCTGGTGCTGTTGATATTGACTTGATTCTGTACGGTGTTTTCAGGTGATTCTGAAGGAGCCCAGTGAGGTCCAAGCGTTTGCAGGACTACGTATGTTTTTCTGTTTATTCTCAAGTTTGTCTGACTCTCATTGTGCTCAGTCGGTTTTTAAATGTACTGTGGTTCTGACATATCTCCCTGTCACAGGTTCAGCAATCCCCAAAATGGGGCCACCAGGAGGGATGGGACCTAGAGGACCAAAACCAGGTGAGAGCGTGTGTGGGGGAGAAGTGTAAGGTTGCCTCTGAGGTGATAATCTCCCGTGGGCAGATTCTGAATGTAGACTGAGATTGCAATTTCAAACAAGTATAAATAATCACGCAGCTGTCCAAATTACTTGAGATTTTACTTCTGGGTTAACAGAGATTGCTGAGGTGATAAGACCTTTGTTGTGTGCTTGACTGGTCTATGTTTGGATGCAGTGTTGTGTAGTAGTCCAAATGCAGTCTTTTGTCTCCCTCTAGGTGGCAGGTTTGCAGAGCCTCTGTTCCCAGGGGAGTTCCCTCTCCAAGGCAGCCTCCTCAACTACCCCATGGGCGGTATGGGGGGCTACTCTGACCCCCTGTCTCGCTCCACTCCCTCTACGGCCTTCCAGAAAAGGGACATGAGCTTCCGAGGCTACCCTGACAATACTGGGGGGCAGAGGCTGGGGGGTTCAGCCGATGGCTTTGGGCTGGGAGGGGGAAGGGACGGAGGCTTTGGCCAGGAGGGGCTGTTGGGGGAGAGTCCGGGAAGCCGCTACCTTGATGAGTTCAGTGGGGGACAGATGGAAAGTGGATCAGGCCAAGGGTTGATGGGAGTGGTACCTGAAACCAGCAGCCTTCCGTCCACACTGCTCAAATACCTGGTGAGTGGAACTGTGTGTGTGTGTGTGAAACTATGCTTTCCAATGTTATTTAAACATGTGTGTGTTGAGGGTCTGTTTCCTGTGTGTAGGACAATTTCCGGATCGAGAACGAGGGTGATGCTCAGATCGTGCTGAAGGTGACACAGAAGCTGACGGATGTCCTAATGGACTACAGACTTAGGAGTGTTTCCTCGGTATGCAGCACACACACACACACACACACACTGTGCTCTGTCAGCTGCAATACCAGTGCAACAAGCAGCTCTCAGGTGCTTCCTGCAACAGGAACTGGTGACGTGAGGATAAATGTCACTTGATTCAGTCCTTTAACCCACTTCCTGTCTGTGTTGAGTCAGTGATTTATTGCTGTTGATTATGGCAGTACAAGGCAGTGCTCTAGAACCTTCTGTGTTCTGACAGCACAAATTCTTACTGTGGCTAAACCTGTTCCTTGTGTACTCCCATACAGTCGTAAGGTAGATGGTGTGATTCAGGAAACCACAAATAATTCCTCAGTAGTTTGTCCCCTTTGTTCTCCTTGATTCAGTGTATGTGCGTTTGTGTCCAGCAGGGTCCTAGTATGAAGAGCAGTTCGTCGCTGGGCTCCATGAGCTACTCCGATTCTCCCAGAATGTCTAGCAGTAGTGACCGCTTCTCAGGTGGCTTCTCTGGGAACCTCTCGGCCCCAGTTGACAAATTAAATACACACGTCCATTCTTTTAATGGCTGTAGTTTGGTTCCGAAATAATCTACAGTACATCAGTCTCATCTATTTTATCTCCTCTCTGCAGGCCCTTCCAGATACTCTGATGGTCCATCCAGGTACTACAACTAACTGATCCATCCCCACGTGACACATCCATCTTCCTGGGGTAACCCATCCTCCGCCTCAGCCTCACCCCCAAGATATACCCTGAGTCCATGGGGTCTGCAGCTGTCTGTCTAGCCACTGAAGAGGATTTTTATTTTATATAGTTATAATTTTCCTTCAAAGCAGAAACTCTGATACAATTGTGTACTTGTTAGTGCAGACTTTGTTTTTACATAACTTCTTTTGACATGAATAGGTTGGACCAAAGTTTGACTTTTAGTTTTAACCATTGTCTGTATTCATGTGATTTTGGCATATATTTTACTGGGGTTTCTTGGACAATGTTTAGAAATTAAGTGTTTGATAGAAAACAAGTAAAGTTTAGGGAAACAGATGTTTGGTGGTAAATGGGTTACTGATGTACTTACTGACTGCTGTTTGAGTTGGGCTTTTCTCCACACCTGGCTTCACCTGCGGAATAGTCTTGAGACCAGCCACCCTGACAGCTGATGAAACCGAGGAGTATTCCTGTCTGTATTAAAGCCTTTTTGTGGGGGAAAAACTCATTCTGAGTGGCTGGGCCTGAACGGAATCCCAGGATGTATGGTGCATTTGGAAAGTATTCAGACCCTGACTTTTTCCACATTTTCTTACGTTACAGCCGTATTCTAAAATGTATAAATCTACACACACACTACCCAATAAGTAAAAACAGGTTTTTAGAAATGTTTGCAAATGAATTAAACTGAAATATATTTGCATAAGTGTTCAGACCCTTTGCGTCAATACTTTGTTGACGCACCATTGCCAGCAATTACAGCCTTGAGTTGTCTTCTGTATGACGCTACAAGCTGTATTTGGGGAGTTCGTCTTGTTCTCTGTAGATCCTTTCAAGCTCTGTCAGATTGGATGGGGAGCATCACTGCATAGCTATTTTGGATTCAAGTCTGGGCTCTGGCTGGGCTACTCCAGGACATTGAGACTTGTTCTGAAGCCACTCCTGGGTTGTCTTGGCTGTGTGCTTAGGGTTGTTGTCCTGTTGAAAGTGAACCTTCGCCCCAGTCTGAGGTCCTGAGCACTCTGGAGCAGGTTTTCATCAAGGATCTCTGTACTTTGCTACGTTTGTCTTTCCCTTGGTCCTGACTAGTCTCCCTGCCACTGAAAAACATCCCCACAGCATGATGCTGCCACCATACTTCACCATAGGGATGGTGCCAGGTTTTCTCCAGATGTGACGCTTGGCATTCAGGCCAAAGAGTTCAATCTTGGTTTCATCAGACCAGAGAATCTTGTTCCTCATGGTCAGTCCTTTAGCTGCATTTTAGCAAACTCCAAGCAGGTTGCCTTGTGCCTTTACTGAGGAGTGGGTTCCGTCTGGCCTCTACCATAAAGGCCTGATTGGTGGAGTGCTGCCGAGATGGTTGTCCGTCTGGAAGGTTCTCCACAGAGGAACTCTGTCAGTGACCATCGGGTTTTTGGTCACCTCCGACCAAGGCCCTTCTCCCCCGACTGCAGCCAGCTCTAGGAAGTATTGGTGGTTCCAAACTTCTTACTCTGACATTATATAGACTGGTATTCATGTCCAATCAATTTACCACAGGTGGACTCCAAACAAGTTGCAGAAACATCAAGGATGATCAATGGAAACAGGATGCACCAGAGCTCAATTTTGAGTCTCATAGCAAAGGGTCTGAATACTTGTGAATAAGGTATGCTTTTTTATTTGTAATAAATTTGCAAACATTTCTAAAAAACCTGTTTTCGCTTTGTCAATATGGGTTGTGTGTAGATTGAAGGGCAAAATGTATTTAATCAGAGTACTTTCCAAATGCACAGTATGGAAGATGTTCCTTCGATGTAAAACTGGAACTGTGCAGCACCCAGGGGATTTCATGAGTTGTATTTTATCTGAGCCAACAAAATAGGGAACTGAAAATAAACTCTCAGTGGTGTCATCTATGCTTCTCCAGCTGTGTGAGAAATGTTGCTGGCTCTCAAGTTGACCTTAAATCTACCATAAACGCAGTGAATTGACATACTAGCATAATTAAACAGTTTAATAAGAGTTTGAATCAAAACCAGGTCATTTGGGTAACATTTAATTAGTGACAAAAAACAAATATTGGTTTCAAAGTAATTTTTGGAATGAAAATTCCATTAAAAGAAATAAGGAATGTCAGAAGAGAAATGAAATGCTGTCCTGTTGCCTGATATACTGTTGCTGGTTTTCAAACATTGTCACAATGTTGCACAGTTTGAAATGCATTTAAATCAACCAGTAAGTGTAGAATGATTTGCTGCCATTGGTATTATAGAATATTAAAGGGTCTCTTATACCATGGGAGGTCTTGAAATTAAAGTTGGAATCATTCAATAACAATGGATATTGACTCATATCCAGTTTAGACTTGTCCAAATGTAACTGTTGATGACTGACTGGAGGGTATGGGGTTAACACTTCTCGAAGTCACTACGACTCAAGGATTCTCATTCCAGTGATGAGCTTAGTCCTAAAGTGCCATCTTTATAGAGTTTTAGGGACAATCTCAGATGACACCCTACCCCCATAGAGTCCACTACTTCCAACCAGATCCCCATGTGGCTCTGGTCAACAGTTGTCCATTATTTCTCAGTTGGTATAGCATGGCGCTTGCAACGCGAAGGTTTGGGTTTCAATTCCCACAGGGGACCAGTAGAAAAAAGTATGAAAATGTATGCACTCACTACTGTAAGTCGCTCTATAAGAGCGTCTGCTAAATGACAAATGTAAATATGAGTAGGTCGTCTTTTCTCACGCATTCCTTTTCAAGATGTCCTCCATCTGCTGGAAGCTGATACAGGTGAGTAGCACTCTGGTCCCCATATATGTCTTGCCATGTCGTTTCTGGGCCTGTGTGGCAAAATCCTCCGTTTTAAACTGAGCCACAGCCTCACCGATGCCATTGCCATCTTGATCACACAGAATGTAGATAAACTGTTCAGTCAGAGGAAGGTCGCAGAAAAATTCTTTTATTTCCATTTTCGTCACGTCTGACTGGAGGTTTCGTACATAAACACATGTCTGTGCTGTGGGAAACGGTCTCACCCTGGGTCTCCCAATCTGATGTTTCTCCTCGCTTCGCTCTGACACTGCTGGTGTTGTCTTGGGGTTGCCATGGTGTCTCCCAGTTGACAACATAGCTTGCATCTTCTCCTTGGTGACAGAGGAGACCTCTATGGCCTGGGAACCAACATGGCAGCCGTTTAGGTTCAAAGCATAAACGTAGTCTTCCCTTTGGTTGAATATTACAAACGCTGTATCTGTCCTCTCGCTATCCTTATACAGTAAGTGTAATATTTTGCTGTTGGCGATGTTCGGACAGCCAAACAATTCTTTTATCTCAGTCTTCGTTATTGTTTTGGATAGATTTTTGGCCATAATACAGTACTCCACGCTCGGTGAAAGGGACTCACAGGATCTGGGCCTCTTCGGTGACCGTGACAGCGACCTGTCCTCAGAGCGCCTCTTGGCCCAGGTCCTGTGTGTTTCTCTGTCAGGCTCATACAAGCTTTGTCTTTGGGTTCTATAGGAGGGCCTTTCCTGGTGCTGCATTTCCTTGGATTCTAATGAGGGTCCATCTCTCTGGATTGTATACGAGGGTATTTCTCTCTGGGTTGTGGGCCTATACAAGGGGTTTTCCAAGGGGTCATAAGAAGGTTTCTGACACTGCTGGATGGCATAGCTCCACATTTCCTCAGAGGCCCCACGGACCTCCACGCTGATGCGGCCCAGTTGCTGGTGGTTGAAGCTTAGAGCATCACATGCGTCCTGGGCATGCCCAAACTTTACAAGGCAGCCCTGTCTCACGCCCAGCTTCACATTAGCTATCACATTCTGGACCAACAGGCCTTTGAAGAAGTGGCAGATCTCCTGGCTGGTGACAGTCTTTGGCAGGCCAAAGAGCCTGACGTAGCCTGGCCTTGGCCTGTAAGCCTCTTCTGGTCTCCTTAGCTCACCCCCAGGCACAGCTGTGTTATCAGTCCTGAGCACAGGACCGACAGCTGCGCTATCGGCCCTGAGCACACAACCAACAGCTGGGCTATTAGCCCTGAGCACAGGACCAGGTGCTGCTGTCACTTTGTTGTGCTCTCCTGGCTGATTAGACTGCAGTCCTTGAATAACAGCAACAAGGCCGATCAGTAGGGCTGTGGCAGGGTCGGGCAAGGGCACTGCCGGGGGCAGCAAAGGCTTCTTCTCAGGTAACAGCGCTGGAAGGAGCTTCTCCCTCTGTAGTTTGGACTCCATTTTTCGTTGCAGTTCTGCGATGCTACTAATATGTAGGGTCACCGGAGACCCTTTAAGAAGAGTTCCAGAGCGCCTCATTGCGTGCTGGGCATCTCTCTCTGTAGTGAACACAATGAAAACTTCACCAAGGTGTCCTCCTATAATATATACACCACCTTCTGGGATGTATAAGTTGGTAAAGAATCTGCGTATGTCTTCAGTCCCGGCCTCAATACTCAGACCCTGCAACCGAAGTACTATGGTCATATTTAACTCCTTTTATCTGGCAACCAGAGATCTGGAAACAGATACAAAAAAAAAATCTGTCTTTAACATGAAGCTGAAATCGAGTTATTTAATACATTAAGAACAGCAACAAAAGGATAAACATTTAAATGGGCACATTCATTTTTACTTATATTAGGAACATCCAAATTTCCATAGAAATTAAACACGTTAATTAAGTAACCAACAACACAACTGATGAACGCTGGCACGCGGTACATTATTATGATGAACACCTGGTTGGCTAGCTAGTTAGCCCGGAGGCACAGTTGCTGTGAAATGAGACTAGCTAGCCTGCCCTGTAAGACGAAACATTTAAGAATATTTCAGTTAAAAAGGTAGACAGCTCAACTCCTCAAATTACTTACCAGATGAAAACCATAACAACTCTGGCTCCTCTGTATTTTAACCTTTATATCGTAATTTTATGTGATGATGATAGGTCGAAACGTTGTCCCTTTACGAGCCCGACCACATTAACTGTGCACGAGCTGCCACGTGCGCGCATTTTATGGGGAAGTAGGGAGGCGCGAGAAGAGTGGCGCGAGCACACGCCCCAAAAGACAGAAGGGGTTGTGGGTAAAATAACAGGAAGTCAGTTTCTCTACCATGGCAACTGGGAAGTTACTTGTGTGCGGATTGGCACTATTTCTAACAATAAAATCAAACCTACTTCACTCCCAGCAGTTTACGATTTCGTTTCAGCGTCCTTCAGACTGCGGCGTGGAACAGTTCTACGACATCTCCAGTCAGTCCTGTGTGAAATGCGGTCCGAACCAGAGTTCGAGTGCAACTGGTGCGTTTATCAGTGGTGTTGCTGGTTATACTGTGACTAACGGGCTACCTAATTAGCAGTACGCTAATCGACTCCAGTCCCGGTTTGTTGTAGAGTCAATCGCATTGTTTAAAACGTTACGTGTAAGAATAGAACAGGCTCAACCATCTTTGCTAAATAGTACTTAAATACAGCAGTAGCAAATAATATGGGAGGAATGTATTGCAGTAAACCACCTGGCTAGCTAGCTGGTTAGAATTGGATAATATTTTATTTTTATTTTATTTCACCTTTATTTAACCAGGTAGGCAAGTTGAGAACAAGTTCTCATTTACAATTGCGACCTGGCCAAGATAAAGCAAAGCAGTTCGACACATACAACAACACAGAGTTACACATGGAGTAAAACAACATACAATCAATGATACAGTATACAAAAATAAGACTATATACAATGTGAGCAAATTATGTGAGATAAGGGAGGTAAAGGCAAAAAAATAAAGTAAATAAAGTATAGCAAGAAAAACACTGGAATGGTAGATTTGTAGTTTGAAGAAAGTTCAGAGATAAAATATAAATAATATGGTGCAAAGGAGCAAAATAAATATATACAGTAGGGAAGAGGTAGTAGTTTGGGCTAAATTATAGATGGGCTATGTACAGGTGCAGTGATCTGTGAGCTGCTCTGACAGCTGGTGCTTAAAGCTAGTGAGGGAGATAAGTGTTTCCAGTTAATAATAATAATAATAATAATGCAGCTAATATAGTTTAAACTGGCCTTCTAGTTGCATTGTCCTATATGTAGACTATGTTAGCTGGTTCATCAGTCAATAAGATTACTACAGGTATTGTTTGCTGAGAGAACGGGCATTGATGGTTTACAACGTAACCTACAGCTGTGTCTACTGTTATAATCTCTTGTGTTAACCAATTACCCTCTCCTTCTTCATCAGGTCTGTCTTGTGAATGTGTGACTGGGTTCAGAGTTCTCGCCACCAACGGAGCTTCCATCACCTGTCAGCAGTGTCCACTAGAAAAACCGGTATGTTCTTATTCCGTACTGCTAGACAGTGCATCACACCATATAATGCATTTCAAAATCCGCTATTTCAATTTACTTATCATTCACTGACCAGTTTAAAGGTCTCAGTCAATACAGATTGTCCTGGGAAGTGTGCTGAACACAGGAGGTTGGTGGCACTGTAGTTGGGGAGGACAGCTCATGGTAATGGCTGGAGCGGAGTAAGTGGAATGGTATCAAATACGTCAAACACATGGTTTTTATGTGTTTAATGCCATTCCATTGCTACGTTCCAGCCATTATTATGAGCTGTTCTCCCCTCAGCAGCCTCCACTGGTGCTGAACTGCATGTGTTGTTCTGCCTGTCTCCTGTAGGCAGTAACAGAGGATGGCTATGGGTGTATCCTCTGTCCGGGCAGTCTGACTGAGCAGGGAACCTGTCAGTGCCCGTCTGGGAGTATACTGGGTGAGACAGCAGCTGGAGGAGCCACGTCTATAGGGGATGTGATGGTGTTTATGGTGCGGTGCTATGTGATGCTAATGCTGTATTGTTGTACTGTAGTGGAGCGGGATGTCCAGGGGAACCCTCTGGAAGAGGCCAGGTGTGAGGTGTGTAACGGAGCTGAACCTGCCCTCTCAGCCCCTGACAGCTACGGAGACAGGTACCAGACACAGCCAAGTCTTCCTGCAGAACAACTGATATTTCTGCTCTAAACTCTCAGATGGCATGACTTGTTAAGATTCTGCTGATTGAACCGTTTACTGTCTGTCTGTCTGTCTGTCTGTCTCTGTCTCTGTTCTGTCTGTCTGACTCTGTCTCTGTCTGACTCTGTCTGTCTCTGTCTGACTCTGTCTCTGTCTGACTGTCTCTGTCTGAGTCTGTCTCTGTCTCTGTCTGTCTCTGTCTGTCTCTGTCTCTGTCTGACTCTGTCTGTCTCTGTCTCTGTCTGACTCTGTCTCTGTCTGACTCTGTCTGTCTCTGTCTCTGTCTGTCTCTGTCTGTCTCTGTCTATGTCTGTCTCTGTCTCTGTCTGAGTCTGACTCTGTCTCTGTCTGACTCTGTCTGAGTCTGTCTCTGTCTGAGTCTGTCTCTGTCTGAGTCTGTCTCTGTCTCTGTCTGTCTCTGTCTCTGTCTGTCTCTGTCTGACTCTGTCTCTGTCTGACTCTGTCTCTGTCTGACTCTGTCTGTCTCTGTCTCTGTCTGACTCTGTCTCTGTCTGTCTCTGTCTCTGTCTGACTCTGTCTCTGTCTGACTCTGTCTCTGTCTGTCTCTGTCTCTGTCTGTCTCTGTCTGACTCTGTCTCTGTCTGTCTCTGTCTCTGTCTGACTCTGTCTGACTCTGTCTCTGTCTGTCTCTGTCTCTGTCTGTCTCTGTCTCTGTCTGACTCTGTCTCTGTCTGACTCTGTCTCTGTCTGTCTCTGTCTCTGTCTGAGTCTGCTCTCTTGTCTCTGCCAGGTGTCAGAGATGCCAGGCTTCCCTCATCAACACCTCTCAGTCCTGTATGTGTGGTTCCAACATCCTGGTGAGCCCACCCTCTATAATACGCGTGTGTGTCATGTATGGGTTTAAAATGAAATACAAGTCTAGAGCATCTGTGAATCATATGTCGTCTTTCTTTACAGGCTGGAGGTTTGTGTTTCCCTCCCAACAACCTCCCTACAGCTGTGAACCCAAACGTCAACTATGCCGAGCTAGTAAGTCAACACAACAGGGCCCAGTTTTTCAAATGTTATCTATCTGGATTTTGTCTATCGGATAAGATTAAATGCATAGAAATAGAACGAATAATTTACTTGAATGGGGTATTCCGTTGTATTCATTCTATTTCTCTGTTTTAATCCTATCCGATAGGCAAATCCAGGTAGATACTGTAATTTTTGAAAAACTGGGCCCAGAGCATCAGTGAGCCTGCTGTAATTATGTGACTGTGGAGTTATAGTAATACTGTAACACTGTTTGGTATGTTCCCCCTGTAGTCCCTTCCTGTGCAATCGGCATGGTTCTCCACAAACCTCTACTCTTCAGCAGCTGCCTGCTTGGTAAAATATACAATCTTTCAAATACCTGTTTACCTTTCTGTCCCTGGACGATCTATGTGCACTTGTCCGTGTTTGTGGTGTGTGTCCTGCATGTGTTCTCTGACCTGACCGTGTTGGTATGTGTGCGTTGTACAGGTGTATACTAACCTGACAGCATGCCAGGCATTGGGGAACATGTGTGTGATGAACATGCACTCCTTCAGCAGCGTGGCCAACGATGCCTGTGGTCTCTACAACACCATCTTCAGAGCTACCGCAGCCCTGGGATCTACACAGGACATATCCTACTGGTAAACCTCGAACCCTTTTCCTGACCCCTGACTTATAACCCCTAAAACATCTTCTGAAGATCTACTCTTGCTCTGGAGTCTCTAACCACTGTTTTCAACCAATGATGTAAAATCTGGAGTAGATCAGTCAATGGAACTGTCCATTCCTGCCCCTGTGGCTTTAGGAGAGCCAATCTCCCATGGCTTTACTACGGGGACCAGCCGGGTCTGGCCAACCGCGTGCTGCAGACAGAGCCACTTCCCACTGGATTCAGCTTCAAGGGACGCAACAGGGTCCGTAACACACACATTGACCCAACACTAATACCATAACACCTATGATGATCACTCCGATTCTACGTGCGTTGTCTCTCTTTCTCAGAATACAGACATCAACCTAGTGGCTGCTGTCTACAATGCCAGAGGAGACTTCCTCCAATGGGAGAAAGTGGGAGGAAACAATTTGCAGGTAAAACAGGAAGTTAATCTTGAGCCTGCCTAGTGAAGGCTAGTCTTGCATTGCCACACTTTGCAGTCTCATAATGACTCCCATTCATATTGACCTTCAAGCTGAGCTGTCTACTGTAGTAATATTTGTAACGACCTGAGGTTGGGAGCAGAGCCCTGAGTGACACACAAGCCTAAAGGTGGTCTTCTTTCCATCACACTGTTGGTTCCAGTGTTGAGACGCCAGTGTTTCATGATACAGCTCAGTCATAGATCAGTCGTTATCATTATTAGTTTTGACATGAGGAAAGTGACTGTCTCCTCTCCCAGCTCTGTCCAGACACCGCCAGGAGACAGGAGGCAGCTTACACCTTTGGCACGGCCTACCAGGACACTGTGAGTTTCTACCTCTATCCAGTGCTTGACTTGGACTGAAATAGGTGCTGGTACTCATTTTGGGTGCCGCTACTGTTTATATTTAGGTGCAGGAGCTCCACAATACTTTTGAGATAATATTCTATAAGAGGAACAGGAGCCCAAGCAGTAGAACATTTGAGATGCTGATAGCCCTGTCTCTATCTCGTCAACATGTGCTGTAGTGTTTTCTCATGGTGACAGTTGTTTTGTGTTCTCACTTAGCGTCTATTCTGTTACATCTGTGTGTGTAGTGTGTTCTCTCCGTAGCAGACCTGTTGCGTGTTTATGCTGAGCCTTTATTCTACGATGTGTTTGTGGATCTGAGCCGAGGAGAGGACAGGAGACTGCTCCCCCTCCCCACACGCAACCTCAACCAAGAATACAACAGGAAGTTCATCAACCGGGGTGAATGTGGGAGGGGGTACATTTGTTTTAAATCCTTTCTCCCTCAACAAGTATCTTGAATAACTGGTGTGTGTGTGTGTGTGTGTGTGTGTGTGTGTGTGTGTGTGTGTGTGTGTGTGTGTGTGTGTGTGTGTGTGTGTGTGTGTGTGTGTGTGTGTGTGTGTGTGTGTGTGTGTGTGTGTGTGTGTGTGTGTGTGTGTGTGTGTGTGTGTAGGTAACTTGAACGACTGGTACCTATCGAGACGTGTGTTACTGGTGGACACTCTGAGTGGGAGAGAGAAGAGCCTCGGCTCTCTGCCAAAAGTCATACGCATCGCAAGCAGCATCAGGATTGGGTGAGTTGCACACACAAACACACATCCATGTAGGACTACACGCATTCATCAATGTTAGCAGGGTGTGAAAACGTGTGTGTGTATTTGTGACATAGGTTTCAGCTGGTGCCAGGGACTCAGAAGGGACAGGTGTACCCTCCTCTCCTCTCTGTGACCTACTCAGACGTCGTCATCACTGCCCCAAACACACAGACTGTCTCTGTGAGTAACACATCACACACGCCTATCACAGCACACACACACATCCCTGATCCCACTGTAACTTCTGAGTGTTCTAGGTGTCGTTTGCTGTGGAATATGAGATGGACCAGACTGAGGCTCACATGAAGACTGATGTGAGTAACCAGGGGGCAGAGAACGAGAAGGGTAATGCTGTTGCGATTGCATGCATAGTGAAGACCATAATGATTAGTGTGTGTGTGTGTGTGTGTGTGTGTGTGTGTGTGTGTGTGTGTGTGTGTGTGTGTGTGTGTGTGTGTGTGTGTGTGTGTGTGTGTAGATCGCCCTGGGTGTGTTGGGTGGCGTTTCTGTTCTGTATTCCCTGGTGAAGACAGCCAGCTGGAAGAGGAGGATTGGCTCTCCTCTCATTGACATGGAGGTACCTGACCTTAACCTGTAACCCCTGACTTCTAACCATTAACCTTTAAACACCCAAATGCATTTATTTAAATGTAGAATTCCATTGATTGTATGTTTGTCATATATTTTCCCTGATCTCTCTCTCTCTCTCTGCCTCTCCCTCTCTATTTTTCTCTGTCTCTCACCCCTCTCTTTTTCTTGCTCTCAGACCGTATTGAAGTTCCTGTTGTTTTACGCTGGTGATCTGGCTAACGTCTTCTTCTTCATCACCGTGGGAACAGGCCTGTACTGGCTCATCTTCTATAAGGTAGACGGAGACCCCCGCAGACAGACACACACCACAGCCCCCCCCACACCACAGCCCCCACCACACCACAGCCCCCACCACACCACAGCCCCCCCACCACACCACAGCCCCCCCCACACCACAGCCCCCCCCCACAGCCCCCCCACACCACAGCCCCCCACACCACAGCCCCCACCACACCACAGCCCCCCCCACACCACAGCCCCCCCCACACCACAGCCCCCCCCCACCACAGCCCCCCCACACCACAGCCCCCCCACACCACAGCCCCCCCCACACCACAGCCCCCCCACACCACAGCCCCCCCCCACACCACAGCCCCCCCACACCACAGCCCCCCCCACACCGCAGCCCCCCCCACACCACAGCCCCCCCACACCACAGCCCCCCCCCACACCACAGCCCCCACCACACCACAGCCCCCACCACACCACAGCCCCCCCCACACCGCAGCCCCCCCCACACCGCAGCCCCCCCCCACACCACAGCCCCCCCCCCACACCACAGCCCCCACCACACCACAGCCCCCCCACACACACACTAACAGACCTTTCCCTCTCTTGTACACCTTTAGCTCTGACCTCTGGTCTTTACTCCTGTTTATACCGATTCTGATTTTATTCAAGGTTTTTCTCTTCTTTCTTCTCCTGGGTTGCACACTCAGACGGTGGAGGCAAGTCTTTCTCTTCTCCTCCCCTCCTCCTTTCCTCTCCCCCTCCCACACAAGAACATTAAACATGCAAACGTGTGTGTGTATGTGTGTCTAGGCCCAGCATTTTGTGTCAGTGCTGCTACCGTTACCAGGTCTGCAGGAGGAGAGGTTTGTGGCGTATGTGGGCTGTGCCTTCGCTCTCAAGGTGAGGCCATCCCACCCGGTTGACAGCTTGTGTTATGTGTATGCTAATATTTGTCCAAAAATGTGGTATTCAAAGTCGGGGAGCGACCCCTAGTGTGGGCGTGGGGGAATTGCAGTGGGGTCGCCGCCGTAAAAAAAAAAAGTATTATATATATATTTTTTTAAAGGGGTCGGGGGGATTACAGTACAGATTATTTGAAAAATGAAATGTGATTTAGTAAATTATTTATATTGGTTCTCCTAATTTTGTAAGAGATAAAAATGAATTGAGTGTTATTTGTTGATGTAAAATGTCCATTTACAGATGTTTAAGGTTGTGTTAGTATATAAATTGGTTCAAACCAACTAAGGCATAGAAGATGATAATAAGAGCGAGAACAGGTTCTCACCACTGGTGGGGGGATAACATGCTGTAACGTCCTCAAACATGTGCATGAACATCTAGTTCCAAAATTCTAATACTTTTCTGTTTTGTGTGCCAACGCTAAGGATACCGCTTTGTGGCACACCCATAGGAAAACTGTCAGGAAAATAGAGCTGGTGTTAATATAGATGAATCTGTTGAAACTTGCAGTCCAACTCCTCTGACTATCATCGTTAGGATGCCAAGGATCCTAATTATCTATTCATTCATGAAACAAATCTTATGGAGAATAAACTATATTTTTCTGACAGTTTTTCCCAAGGTGCCAATGGCATAATAGAAGATCTGAATGCCTCGTCAATCCACACCTAGGAACACCACATGACTTAACGCACACACCCAAACCCACACACAGATTCTGACCCAACGTTCGGAACATAACATTAACATAAACATGCACAGTCAAAGAATAACCCTTGTGTTTTACGGGGAAAACACTGCAGCTGAGCAGTCAGTTGTTCATGGATCTGTACTACTTCACAACTCTGTTCTCTTCCCTGAAGCACATGCCGATTTGGACAGTGAGAGGTTTTGCTGAGGAAGTGATTTTCCCACTTTCCTGTGGTAACCTTGTGTTGGAGCCTCCTAATCCTAATAATAAAGTTGGGGGGGAAAAGGAACAGATTTGCCTTTTTCATCCTATTCATCGAATAGCGATGGAATTATTGGCCGATATCGGTCATTAGATTTGGGGTGGAGTCACGAGAAATTCTGCCGATAGAAATGGGATCCCTGCTGAAAAAGTTTGAATACCACTGGTCTAAATGGTCTTCCTGTCCTCCAGACTGTGCAGTTTCTCCATAAGCTGATCCAGCAGTTGTCAGTGGATATCTTCTTCATCGACTGGGAGAGACCGCGTGGCAAAGCCAACAAGACCATCCAGGGTACGTAGTCAAAAAACACCTTTCCCCTTTTCTCTGAAAGTTGTTTTACCCCTCTGTCTCTCTGAATTACAAGTGACCATGATTTGGGTTGTTGTCAGGCAATGGCATCGGTGAGGCGAAGCACGACCCTTCTCCTGTCAGCATCTGGAGGACCTACTTTGTGGCCAACGAGTGGAATGAGATTCAGACCATACGCAAGATCAGCCCCACCTTCCAGATCATGGCTGTGCTTTTCCTACTGGAGGTACACACACGTCTTCTTTCTCTGTCTCCTTGTCTCTCTCTGTCTCCTTGTCTGTCTCCTTGTCTGTCCCTCTCTCTGTCTCTCTCTCTCCCTCTCTCCCTCTGTCTCTCTCTGTGACTCTTTCCCATCAGAGAAATGTCAGCAATCTCCCCTGATACATTTCAAATCACTTTCTTAACGCTCTCTCATTGACTCTGTTGCTCTCTCTTTCTCTCTCCCTGTGTATCTAGGTGGTTGGCTTCTCCAGTCTGGCCCTTAGGGACCCCTGGTCAGATCTCCAGCGCCCCCCTCAGTCCTACTCCCCTCCCTACAGTCTGACGCTGCGCTATGGCCTGGCCGCCACACTCTGGCTCTGCATTGGACTGCTGCAGGTAGGTACACCCCTATGAACTGCAGACGTTGGTCGGACCTGTTACCAGAGTGGGTCTCTGGACAGGCTTTCTCACTCTGTCTTTCTCTCTGCAGATCATTTTCTTCACTGCGTTCCATGAGCGTTTTGTGGAGGATAAGATCCGTCAGTTTGTGGACCTATGCTCCATCAGCAACGTGAGTATCACTCTCACCAGCATGTACAGTGTGTGTGTGTGTGTCTCAGCTGCCGTGCACATTTTGTAAAAGTGAGATGGGCTGATGATGAACTGCTGCTGTTTTAATGCGATCAGTCATTTAAAGAACATTTTTCTTCTGTCTTAGATCTCGGTGCTGCTGCTGTCCCACAGGTGTTTTGGTTACTACATCCACGGGCGCTCCGTCCACGGCCACGCTGACACCAACATGGAGGAGATGAACATCAACCTCAAGAGAGAGGCCGTATGTTCACACAGAGAGACAGACAGAGAGAGAGAGAGGGTGTGGAATTGGGATGTGTGCTTGTGTGTATTTCGTTCCGATATAAAAAGCTATTCAACCCTTTCTCCCTCTCTCTCCCTGTAGGAGTCTCTGTGTGGTCAGAGAGGTCTCCTTCCCAACACAGACACTCAGACCTTCCAGATCTCCATCACCAGCCGCCTACGCCTGCAGTACGACCGCATCCTGGAGCCCCTCAGCAGGGTGGGGCTGTGTGTGTGTCTGTGTGTTTGAGATCATCATAATCAACAGGAAAGATATTCATGTCTGTTCTATGTAATGTGTTTCTATCAGAATATTCTGTTACGTTGTAGCACTTTGAACGTGCCTCTGTCTGAAGCTTTTAAAAATGTAGTTTTCATATTATTTCAGGTTACAACACATTTCATGATTTGCAATTTCAGATTACTTCGTAGAGTTCAATGGGTCAGGTACACTCAAGGGCATGGAAATGTTTACCTTGTTCAAAGGTATATCTGTGTTTGTCTCTAACAGAGAAATGGACCGTCGCGGTTGGTGGACGCAGCCTCGGGTCACCCCTTTGACCGGAGCACCAAAGCCTACCACACCATGAACCGTTTCCTAGGATCTGTCATAGACCATGTAAGATATAAACATACCATGAACCGTTTCCTAGGATCTGTCATAGACCATGTAAGATATCAACACACCATGAACCATTTCCTAGGATCTGTCATAGACCATGTAAGATATAAACATACCACACACCATGAACCGTTTCCTAGGATCTGTCATAGACCATGTAAGATGTCAACATACCATGAACCGTTTCCTAGGATCTGTCATAGACCATGTAAGATATCAACATACCACACACCATGAACCGTTTCCTAGGATCTGTCATAGACCATGTAAGATATCAACATACCATGAACCGTTTCCTAGGATCTGTCATAGACCATGTAAGATATCAACATACCATGAACCGTTTCCTAGGATCTGTCATAGACCATGTAAGATATCAACATACCATGAACCGTTTCCTAGGATCTGTCATAGACCATGTAAGATATCAACATACCACATACCATGAACCGTTTCCTAGGATCTGTCATAGACCATGTAAGATATCAACACACCATGAACCATTTCCTAGGATCTGTCATAGACCATGTAAGATATCAACATACCATGAACCGTTTCCTAGGATCTGTCATAGACCATGTAAGATATCAACATACCATGAACCGTTTCCTAGGATCTGTCATAGACCATGTAAGATATCAACATACCATGAACCGTTTCCTAGGATCTGTCATAGACCATGTAAGATATCAACATACCACACACCATGAACCGTTTCCTAGGATCTGTCATAGACCATGTAAGATATCAACATACCACACACCATGAACCGTTTCCTAGGATCTGTCATAGACCATGTAAGATATAAACATACCATGAACCGTTTCCTAGGATCTGTCATAGACCATGTAAGATATCAACATACCAAACACACACAACACACCATGAGTCACTTCCTGGGATCTGTTCTAATCATTTTCACACACACACACCCTTACCTGATGTTATGTTGTATTCTCTGTAGGCCCATCGGTTAAACACACACACCCTTACCTGATGTTATGTTGTATTCTCTGTAGGCCCATCGGTTAAACACACACACCCTTACCTGATGTTATGTTGTATTCTCTGTAGGCCCATCGGTTACCCCCCCTCCGATGTTATGTTGTATTCTCTGTAGGCCCATCGGTTAAACACACACACCCTTACCTGATGTTATGTTGTATTCTCTGTAGGCCCCGGCCCCCCACCTGGGGCCGGCCCTCGGTAAACACACACACCCTTACCTGATGTTATGTTGTATTCTCTGTAGGCCCATCGGTTAAACACACACCCTTACCTGATGTTATGTTGTATTCTCTGTAGGCCCATCGGTTAAACACACACACCCTTACCTGATGTTATGTTGTATTCTCTGTAGGCCCATCGGGACATGGAATATGTTGTGAGAGACAAACTGTTTTTTGAGAGAGTCATAGGGATGGAGTTCATGGAGCCTATGGACAAGAGCATCTTCTACAACGGTTATGCTGCAACCTTCCCTCACTGCTTTTTCAATCTTGGTTTCAATAGTTTATATGTATATACAGTACCAGTCAAAAGTTTGGACACACCTACTCATTCAAGGGATTTTCTTTATTTTGACTATTTTCTACATTGTAGAATAATAGTGAAGACATCAAAACTATGAAATAACACATATTGAATCATGTACTAACCACAAAAGTGTTAAACAAATCAAAATATATTTTATATTTGAGATTCTTCAAAGTAGCCACCCTTTGCCTTGACAGCTTTGTACACTCTTGGCATTCTCTCAACCAGCTTCATGAGGTAGTCACCTGGAATGCATTTCAATTAACAGGTGTGCCTTGTTAAAAGTTAATTTGTGGAATTCCTTTCCTTAATGCGCTTGAGCAAATAATTTGTGTTGTGACAAGGTAGGGGTGGTGTACAGACGATAGCCCTATTTGGTAAAAGACCAAGTCCATATTATGGCAAGAACAGCTCAAATAAGCAAAGAGAAACGACAGTCCATCATTACTTTAAGACATGCAGGTCAGTCAATCCGAAAATTGTTGCAGAAACCATTAAGCGCGATGATGAAACTGGCTCTCACGAGGACCACCTCAGGAAAGGAAGACCCAGAGTTACCTCTGCTGCAGAGGAGAAGTTAATTAGAGGTACCAGCCTCAGAAATTGCAGCCCAAATAAATGCTTGACAGAGTTCAAGTAACAAACACATCTCAACATCAACTGTTCAGAGGAGACCGCGTGAATCAGGCCTTCATGGTCGAATTGCTGCAAAGAAACCACTACTAAAGGACACAAATAATAATAAGAAGAGACTTGCTTGGGCCAAGAAACACGAGCAATGGACATTAGACCGGTGGAAATCTGTCCTTTGGTCTGATGAGTCCAAATCTGAGATTTTTGGTTCCAATCGCCGTGTCTTTGTGAGACGCATAGTAGGTGAACAGATGATCTCCGCATGTGTGGTTCCCACCGTGAAGCACACCTGTTGTTTCTCTTTGCTTATTTGAGCTGTTCTTGCCATAATATGGACTTGGTCTTTTATCGAATAGGGCTATCTTCTGTATACCACCCCTACCTTGTCACAACACAACTGATTGGCTCAAACGCATTAAGAAGGAAATAAATTCCACAAATACATTTTTAACAAGGCACACCTGTTAATTGAAATGCAATCCAGGTGACTACCTCATGAAGCTGGTTGAGAGAATGCCAAGAGTGTGCAAAGCTGTCATCAAGGCAAAGGGTGGCTACTTTGAAGAATCTCAAATATAAAATATATTTTGATTTGTTTAACACTTTTTTGGTTACTACGTGATTCCATATGTGTTATTTCATAGTTTTGATGTCTTCACTATTATTCTACAATGTAGAATTTTTTTTAAATAAAGTAAAACCCTTGAATGAGTAGGTGTCAACTTTTGACTGGTTCTGTATATATCTCAAAACATGGCAGATACAACAGTAATACGCTGTCTATATTACTACATTACACACACTGTGTGGGCTGCAGATAAATGGTGGTGTGGTCTGTGTGAACAAGCCTCTACAGCTGTATGACCTCTGAAATATGTCTTTATTCAACTCTGACAGATGAGTCCCATTCATTCAGTGACGTGCTGTTCTATGGGAACGAAGCCACTCTGTTGATCTTTGACACGCTCTTCTTCTGTGTGGTCGACCTGGGAGCACAGAGCTTCATACTGGCAGGCGTACTCACATACTTCCAGCAAATGGTCAGTATTGTGGGTGTACTTGTCTTTGTTTGTTTGTGTTAGTTGTATAACAGCAAAAAATAACATTTGATTTATTTTCTATTCTAGATCTTTCGGTTAATCCGTAACGGTATTGGGCGGAGAAACCTGGCCAACAAAACATTGGTGGACCAGAGGTTCCTTATCTAGTTTCTGCTGTCAGAATGGTGAAAGTATAGACCAGGCGCAGGTCATTCTAGTCCTCGGGGGCCTGATTGGTGTCACAGTTTTGCCCCAGCTAACACACCTGACTCCAGCTAACTAATCATGATCTTCAGTTTACAATGACATTTGATCAATCAGCTGTGTTTGCTTGAGATGGAGAAAAAGTGTGACGAGGTCCAGAGCCTGCTAGTTTTCTGTTCTACCTGATCATTAATTACACCCACCTGGTGTCCCAGCTCTAAATCTGGAAAAAAGCAGTGGAGCTGGTCCAGAGATGAGCTTGAGTGGTATAGACTATAGTATGTCATGTCCTGTTAGCATGTAACAGCCTTGGTAGCTGTGTGACTAGCACGGTTTAATTGTTTTGTTTACAGCTTTGGCAGCTTCTTTTTTTTGGACAAATGCTTTTCTACTTGTTTAGACATTTATTTTGTACATGTTCTTCACAGGGTTGATGATGTACATTTTGTAATTCAGTTTTTCTTTGTGATATGTTTTTAAAAATTAAAACAATGTGTCTGATTTCATATTGTCTCTTCATTCGCCTCCTCTGTTATTGGCCCTGTAGAGAGAGAAGATGGAGGGAGGTGAAGGTAGAAGAGAGAAGGATTGTGGTACTTAAAACCATCCACACATTAGCTATTGGCTGCTGTAGTGGCATCATCAATTACTAACCTAACGTGCCAGCAAACATCTTCTGCTGAAGTGTGATGACCTTATTATGGTGCTATAAAACTAGATAACAGAATAGGCCCAGCTCTGCTCTGCTCCAGGGCCAGTAGGAGCTGCAGCCAGCAGGTTCCATTCACCTGTTCCTTTACTACACCTTGTGTTATTTTGCAAATAGTTAATGATGAATAGAGATCTAGGCATACTTTTGGTGCTTGAAAGTCTGTCACACCCAGCAGCGTGCAAAGGGTTAACAAGCCAGCCAGCTCTCCTCGTCAGAGAGGTGAGCCAATCAGAGTTTAGTATGTTGTGAGCTGGAGAGAGATGCAGCAGGGTGGGTAGCGTAGGAAAACGAGATAGTAAACTCTGAGAACAAGGTCGGTGGCTAGATAAATGTGTTTGGCATGTTACTTTTGTGCAGTATGTGTTAATGCATTGATAACTAACTTCTGTTATATGTTGTGAGCTTTGTTACCGTGACAGTAATGTACAAGACTGACGGAGGGAGTGGTATTTTTAGCTGGCTTGCGGTGACGCATAGCTAGATCATCGCTAGCCAACGTTACTACCCAGCAGTAGAGAAGACTTTGTCGGCCCATCAAATTAATAGGTGACAATGTGCTGGCTTGTATTTGGGATTATTCGCTATTGGGAACTATGTAGATATTGATGTCGATTTAATCTAAGTACAAAGAAGGCTGACTCTGAACTGTACTGTAATCAATATGGCAAATCTGTAGCAGTCAGGCCTAGCCAGGGATAGGCCGTGGTCACTGGTTATAGACTGGCGGTTTGAGCGGTATTTCAACGAGTACCGGGTGGTTCCGTGTAGTTCAGCCGTGCCTGGGTCTCTTTCGACCGACCAGAGCAGCTGCACGCATTGCCCCTTCGCTACAAATAGCTAGATTAAAGCGTCAATCAGAAGAGCGACAATCCCGGCGCCCTGTTTCGGGAAGAAAAAAAACTGGGGGATAGGGCTGGAGAAATGTAACTACACTCAAATTCATAGACAGAGCTATGGATGCAAGGACTGACCGTCCATGATATCGAAATAATAGTTGTAACCATGTTTTGAGGCTATATAGTGTTTGTTTACAAACATTGAAGGTAAACAAGCTTTTATTTTGGGTTCTGATGGAGTGTGACAGTTGAACTAAGATCGAGGCATTTCTAAGTTATATTCTTCAAGAAGCAATGGGTCCATATCATTAATTTAGCAACTGCTGATTGCCCCTTTAATTATTGTGTAATTATTGTATTTTTTCATGTTTTATTAGGATCCCCATTAGCTGTTACAATAGCAGTTGCTCCTTTCCCTGGGGTCCTAATCTAGGCGGTGGAAAGGGCAGAGAGAGGGATAGCCTATGCCATTTGAGAGAATCTAGTTCAGTAGGACAAGATTGGGTTTTCAGGAGTGAGCAAATGTCAGAGCCGCTTCACAGGACTATATATAGTCTGTCAGAAAGCTAGTGGTGGTTGACCCCTGTAGAGGGGCAAGGCTCTTTTATGGAGCAACACAGCCTGGCAACCTAGTGCCAGTCTGTCACGCTAGAGTACTGGAATGCAGTGTTCCATTGTTGGAGTGCAACCTGCCTCAAAGCATAATAAAGCCTCTGCCAAGAGGCTCAGACCTTTATTGCCCAGGAGGTTTCCTTGTAGCAAGGTCACTGGTTCCAGCTCCCTTATTCACCACACAATCAAAATAAATACAGTTGGAAGATAAAAGTGCTTGTCTTGATCTGTTATGTTATTTGCATGTCACCTTTGTTTGTGTTGATCTGTAATGGTACCTTTGTTGAGAGCTCTGTTACTACGTGTCAGTCATTTTCTGTACACTGACTGAATGAGAGGTGTGTACACAATCAAAATGCCATAGTCAGCCGTGGTTGTGTTGACTGAATGATACAGATGATACAAGCTGCAATTTTGCCCATCGCTCACAGTTCCTGGTGTCTCCCGTAGGTGTAGGAGTATTGGCGGTGCTCTGAGAGTGTGTGTGTGTGTGTGTGTGGCGGTGCTCTGAGAGTCTGTGTGTGTGTATGTGGCGGTGCTCTGAGAGTGTGTGCGCCCAGAGCGAGCCACCATGCCCGTGACATCACAGCTGTTCCGAGGCTTCCCTCGGGCGAAGCTCTGGGGTTCCTCCCTGTTCCCATGCCAACGCCAGCCCCCCTGCTGCCCCACCTCCCACCGGCCCACCTCGTCGCCGCCCCACCCCATATGGCCGACAGCCATGCCTGTGCGTGGCTATAGGAGGAGCCCTGACCTCCACAGCTACAATCTCACCCCCCCACAGGTCAACTCAATCCTCAAGGCCAACGAGTACAGCTTCAAGGTAGGGGCGGACGATACACACATTTACACCCAGCGAGTACAGCTTCAGGGAGGGGCGGACGATACACACATTTACACACAACGAGTACAGCTTCAAGGTAGGGGCGGACGATACACACATTTACACCCAGCGAGTACAGCTTCTAGGTAGGGGCGGACGATACACACATTTACACACAACGAGTACAGCTTCAAGGTAGGGGCGGACGATACACACATTTACACACAGCGAGTACAGCTTCAAGGTAGGGGCGGACGAGACACACATTTACACACAACGAGTACAGCTTCAAGGTAGGGGCGGACGATACATACATTTACACCCAATGAGTACAGCTTCAAGGTAGGGACGGACGATACACACATTTACACCCAACGAGTACAGCTTCAAGGTAGGGGCGGACGATACACACATTTACACACAACGAGTACAGCTTCAAGGTAGGGGCGGACGATACACACATTTACACACAACGAGTACAGCTTCAAGGTAGGGGCGGACGATACACACATTTACACACAACGAGTACAGCTTCAAGGTAGGGGCGGACGATACACACATTTACACCCAACGAGTACAGCTTCAAGGTAGGGGCGGACGATACACAAATTTACACACAACGAGTACAGCTTCAAGGTAGGGGCGGACGATACACACATTTACACCCAGCGAGTACAGCTTCAAGGTAGGGGCGGATGATACACACAACGAGTACAGCTTCACGATTGCGCTGAGACCATAAGAATATGAGTGTGTGCTTTGGTTCTAGGTTCCAGAGTTTGATGGTAAGAACGTGTCGTCGGTGATGGGGTTCGACAGTAACCAGCTGCCTGCCAACGCACCCATCGAGGACCGGCGCAGCGCTGCCACCTGTCTGCAGACGCGGGGGATGCTGCTGGGAGTGTTCGACGGCCATGCGGGCTGCGCCTGTGCTCAGGTAAAGTTTCTGCTGTCATTGTGTATAATCGGCGAGTTAGTTTTAATGTGCAGTTAAAACATCTACCTGTCTGTTTCTCAGGCGCTGAGTGAGAGGTTGTTCTACTACGTAGCCATGTCCTTGATGCCCCATGAGACCCTGTGTGAGCTGGAGTCGGCAGTAGAGGCAGGCAGACCCCTCAGCCCCATCCTGCAGTGGCACAAACACCCCAATGACTACTTCACCAGGGAGGCTCAGACTATGTACTTCAACAGCCTCAGAACCTACTGGCAGGAACTCATAGACCTCAGCAGGTACACACACACACACACACACACACACACACACACACAGCAAGTCATAGACCTCAGCAGGTACACACACACAACAAGTCATAGACCTCAGCAGGTACACACACACAGCAAGTCATAGACCTCAGCAGGTACACACACACAGCAAGTCATAGACCTCAGCAGGTACACACACACAGCAAGTCATAGACCTCAGCAGGTACACACACACAGCAAGTCATAGACCTCAGCAGGTACACACACACAGCAGTCATAGACCTCAACAGGTACACACACACAGCAAGTCATAGACCTCAGCAGGTACACACACACAGCAAGTCATAGACCTCAGCAGGTACACACACACAGCAGTCATAGACCTCAACAGGTACACACGCAGAAAGTCATAGACCTCAACAGGCATAGGGTATATGCAGTGTTGGAGTTGATTGTATGTGATTGTGTTCCCAGTCCAGGGGAGAGCCTAGGGCCCAGAGAGGCATTGCTGAGTGCCTTTAAGAGACTGGACAGTGACCTGTCTCTGGAGGCTCAGGTGGGAGACCCTGTTCTATGCCCTTGACTTCTATCCTCTGTCCATCGATGTCTCTGTGTTACCATAGTATCCAGCCCTGGGTATAAATGTGTAGTGCTGATCCCTATGTTGTGTTGTCCAGGTGGGAGACGCCAATTCCTTCCTCCACTACTGGGTTCTGAGAGTGGCCTTCTCTGGAGCGACTGCCTGCGTAGCTCACATCGATGGATCCGACCTGTACGTACTGTAGTCCACAGCCACGGATCTCTCTCTGTTGGCTCCCATATGTACTGCCTGGTCTCCATCTGTCTGCTCTGACTGAGTGTCTGAAACCTCTGACTGTGGTTGTGTAGGTATGTAGCGAACACGGGCGACGGCCGGGCGGTGCTGGGGGTCCAGGAGGAGGACGGCTCGTTCAGCGCTCACACGCTCTCCAACGACCACAACGCCCAGAATGAGAACGAGGTGGCCCGCATCCAGGGGGAGCACCCCCCCTCTGAGAAGAAGACTGTCGTACGACAGGTCAGTACCGTTACACATCCAGAGAGAACGGTGGCACAGCAGGTCAGTACCGTTACACATCCAGAGAGAACGATGGCACAGCAGGTCAGTACCGTTACACAGCCAGAGAGAACGGTGGCACAGCAGGTCAGTACCGTTACACAGCCAGAGAGAACGATGGCACAGCAGGTCAGTACCGTTACACAGCCAGAGAGAACGGTGGCACAGCAGGTCAGTACCGTTACACAGCCAGAGAGAACGATGGCACAGCAGGTCAGTACCGTTACACATCCAGAGAGAACGGTGGCACAGCAGGTCAGTACCGTTACACATCCTGAGAGAACGGTGGCACAGCAGGTCAGTACCGTTACACAGCCAGAGAGAACGGTGGCACAGCAGGTCAGTACCGTTACACATCCAGAGAGAACGGTGGCACAGCAGGTCAGTACCGTTACACATCCAGAGAGAACGGTGGCACAGCAGGTCAGTACCGTTACACAGCCAGAGAGAACGGTGGCACAGCAGGTCAGTACCGTTACACATCCAGAGAGAACGGTGGCACAGCAGGTCAGTACCGTTACACAGCCAGAGAGAACGGTGGCACAGCAGGTCAGTACCGTTACACAGCCAGAGAGAACGGTGGCACAGCAGGTCAGTACCGTTACACAGCCAGAGAGAACGGTGGCACAGCAGGTCAGCTAATCTTACATCTAGGCGTTCCGCTAGCGGAACCCCTAGCCAACAGCCAATGGGATCGCATGGCGCGAAATACAAAACTCAAAAATCCAATAATTTCAATTTTTCAAACATACGACTATTTTACACCATTTGAAAGATAAACCTGTCCTGAATCCAACCACGTTGTCCGATTTCAAAAAAGCTTTACAGCGAAAGCAAAACATTAGATTATGTTAGGAGAGTACATAGACCAAAATAACCACACAGCCATTTTCCAAGCAAGCATATATGTCAATAAAACCCAAAACACAGTTAAATGAAGCACTAACCTTTGATTATCTTCATCAGATGACACTCCTATGACATTATGTTATACAATCCATGTATGTTTTGGTCAATCAAGTTCATATTTATATCCAAAAACAGCTTTTTACATTGGCGCGTGATGTTCAGAAAATGTATTTCCACCAAAAACTTCCGGTGAATTTACAAAAATACTCATCATAAACGTTGACAAAATACATAACAATTATTTTAAGAATTATAGATACAGAACTCCTTTATGCAATCGCTATGTCCGATTTTAAAATAGCTTTTCGGCGAAAGCACATTTTTCTATATTCTGAGTACATAGCTCGCCATCACGGCGAATTAGTATTAGAAATATTGTATTACCTTTGCTGATCTTCGTCAGAATGCACTCCCAGGGCTGCTACTTCCACAAGAAATGTTGTTTTTGTTGGAAATAATCCATAGTTATGTCCAAATACCTCCGTTTTGTTCGTGTGTTCAGGTCACTATCCAAAGGGTAACGCGCGAGCGCAATTCGAGACACAAAAAGTCAAAATGTTCCATTACCGTACTTAGAAGCATGTCAAACGCTGTTTAAAATAAATTTTTATGGTATTTTTAATGTAAAATTGCGATAATATTCCAACCGGACAATAGTGTATTCATTAAAGGAGGAAAAGAAAAAACAGCGTTCTCGCGGGAACGCGCATATCTAATCTCTTTGTCCTCAGGCAGACCACTCAGTAACTGAGCTCCTATACTCTGCCCAGAGACAGGAGAAGGCTCAATTCACTTTCTGAAGGCTTTAGACAACCAATGGAAGCCTTAGAAAGTGCAACGTAACATCACAGATACTGTAGTTTCGAAAGGGACTAGAAAGAAGAACTACATTTCTCAGATCCTACACTTCCTGGTTGACTTTTTCTCAGGTTTTTGCCTGCCATATGAGTTCTGTTATACTCACAGACACCATTCAAACAATTTTAGAAACTTCAGAGTGTTTTCTATCCAAATCTACTAATAATATGCATATTCTCGTTTCTGGGCAAGAGTAGTAACCAGTTTAAATCGGGTACGTTTTTTCATCCAGCCGTGAAAATACTGCCCCCTATCCATATCAGGTTAAACATAAAGTAAAAACAAACATATATCCCCTATCTCTTTCTCTCCCTCTGTCAGGACCGGTTGTTGGGCCTGCTGATGCCGTTCCGTGCGTTTGGAGATGTGAAGTTCAAGTGGAGCATTGACTTGCAGCGAGGTGTGTTGGAGTCAGGACCAGACCAGCTCCATGACAACGAACACACCAAGTTCATCCCCCCCAATTACCACACCCCTCCCTACCTCACGGCCGAGCCTGAGATCACACACCACCGCCTCCGACCTCAGGACCGCTTCCTGGTGAGAGACAAAGGATTGGTCAATTGGCTGATTGACCAATTCATGATTTCATTCGTTTATTGATTGATTGATGAGGCTTTGTTGTCTTTTCTTGAACAGAAACTTGCATTGTGCTCCATTAAAACATACCTATATCTGAAGTTATGTAGTTAGAAGTTTCCTTTTGTTCACTACAGGTCTTTGTCCATCCTTCCGCAGGTGCTGGGTACAGACGGGCTGTGGGAGACGCTCCACCGACAGGAGGTGGTCCGGATCATAGGGGAGTATCTAACGGGGGTCCACCAGCGCCAGCCCCTCACCGTGGGGGGTTACCATGTCACCCTGGGACAGATGCAGGGGCTGCTGGCTGAGAGGAAGGCCCGTGCCTCCTTGGCGTTCCAGGACCAGAACGCTGCCACCCACCTGATTCGCCACGCGGTGGGCAACAATGAGTTTGGAGCAGTGGACCACGAGACGCTGTCCAAGATGCTGTCTCTGCCTGAGGAACTGGCCCGCATGTACCGCGACGACATCACCATCATCATCACACAGTTCAACCCCCACGTGGTTGGACACCAGCGCCAAGGGGGGGAGTCCTGAGCCAGCTCAGCCTCTCAGAGGGGAACGTGGACATGAACAGGAAGTTTACTTTCTAGGAGGAAAAACACTGATGTGAGGACTGGGTCTTGCTACAGACACATAGTTAAGCCCTAATCTTTATTTTACCAAACGCGCATAAAACATACTGTTTATGGACTAACCGTGCAGAGGGAGGACTGCCTACCTTCGGACTCATTATTTTAGGATGGTTATTAAAGAGGTGCGTGTACAGTATGTGCACATGTGAGCACACAGTCCTGGTCATGTGGATTGTTGAAATGCTTGCTGAAACTGACCACAAGTTGGCTCTTTTCTGAGTTTTGTGGCCTTGTGTGTGTATGAAGCTTCTAAAGGATGTTTGATCAACCTCCCTGCAGCATTCTGCTTCTCTGCTCTGTCACAGTCTCTGCCCTGTCACAGTCTCTGCCCTGTCACAGTCTCTGCCCTGTCACAGTCTCTGCCCAGTCACAGTCTCTGCCCAGTCACAGTCTCTGCCCTGTCACAGTCTCTGCCCAGTCACAGTCTCTGCCCAGTCACAGTCTCTGCCCAGTCACAGTCTCTGCCCTGTCACAGTCTCTGCCCAGTCACAGTCTCTGCCCAGTCACAGTCTCTGCCCTGTCACAGTCTCTGCCCTGTCACAGTCTCTGCCCTGTCACTGTCTCTGCCCTGTCACAGTCTCTGCCCTGTCACAGTCTCTGCCCTGTCACAGTCTCTGCCCATAGGAAACTTTAATGTGTGCCAAAAGAGTTTGCTGTGTTATAACTATGTTGTCTGAGCATTGAGGTAATGATACGGTGGCAGCCTTTGTGTTTGTTGAATCTGGCCTGTCTACTCCTCTACAAACATCCCTCCCTCTTTCATATCACAGATTCTGTGCTGTGCAGTTGCAGCATCTGTCTTGCTCTAGAGCTGCAACTGGCCTCCATCCTGGCTCTACTGCATGGCTCTGCTGTTACATAGTAGGGCTCTGTCTGGTCTGTGTTCTGTCATTGGATGGAATCAGTGTCCTTTCTACTTGTTACAGACGGACAGCCAAGAACTCCCAGGCACACTTCTTGTTATCTTATATTTTGAATAATGTTTATTTAAAATGTGTTTAATCTGATTTCAAATATTGACTGTTTTGTCAACCTTGGAGAGGAATAACTTCCTGTGTCTATAAAGCAGATTGTATTGCTCTGAGACCGACGGCGTCACTAAGATAGGAGCCAGTAGAGCTACGTAGTGTGCAGGCTTTAGATCCTCTATCACAACTCTATCACAACGACTCACCCAAAGGAATCAGGTTTGTTATGTGCTGAGTGTGTCTGAGAGATTCTACAGCAGACTGAAGGAGTGGTGGTATTCTGTAGAGAGGGGAGAGAGAGAGAGAGGGGTGTGTTCAGATGTTTATTGTTTTAGGGTTGCAGAGTATACATGTTTCAAAGGAACATAGTGGTTGTTCCCCTTGTGTTTTTTGACAGTTATACGCTCATACGGGGATATGGTATACTAACGTCATCATGCTTACATGGTGTGGATTTGATTAAAACAGTAAACTTTTAGTTTTAACAGTGAATCATTGCTAGCCTGGTGTCAGATCTCGGTCTGATGTAACCATGGAATTAGGAATTAGAACTGTAACCATCTGTCATATTCATGCCACCTCCAGGAGTGACTAAAACAGAGACAGACTTCGTCATTGTTGGTAGGACACTAACCACGTTGGTGTGGTTCTAGGCTTTTATAGGCCAAATGAAGGGTGTGCATAATATGAGGTTGTATATCTTATGGTGGTGTATATTTAGGAGAGGAGATACATGTAAAGCTGAAGGTGGCTCTGTCTGGACGCTGGCTGAATACTTGAAGGTTATTTATGCAACTTTTAATATGTCGCAGGTATTTATCCACAATTATATGAGATGTGACAGGTATGTATGTACAGTGTCTTTACCTGTTTGGGCTTGAGACAAAAGTTTTTTTGTATTTGGAAACTTTGAATAAAACACTGACTACACACAATGGCTACTACACATGTTATACACTGCTCAAAAAAATAAAGGGAACACTTAAACAACACAATGTAACTCCAAGTCAATCACACTTCTGTGAAATCAAACTGTCCACTTAGGAAACAACACTAATTGACAATAAATTTCACATGCTGTTGTGCAAATGGAATAGACAACAGGTGGAAATTATAGGCAATTAGCAAGACACCCCCAATAAAGGAGTCGTTCTGCAGGTGGGGACCACAGACCACTTCTCAGTTCCTATGCTTCCTGGCTGATGTTTTGGTCACTTTTGAATGCTGGCGGTGCTTTCACTCTAGTGGTAGCATGAGACGGAGTCTACAACCCACACAAGTGGCTCAGGTAGTGCAGCTCATCCAGCATGGCACATCAATGCGAGCTGTGGCAAGAAGGTTTGCTGTGTTTGTCAGCGTAGTGTCCAGAGCATGGAAGCGCTACCAGGAGACAGGCCAGTACATCAGGAGACGTGGAGGAGGCCGTAGGAGGGCAACAACCCAGCAGCAGGACCGCTACCTCCGCCTTTGTGCAAGGAGGAGCAGGAGGAGCACTGCCAGAGCCCTGCAAAATGACCTCCAGCAGGCCACAAATGTGCATGTGTCTGCTCAAACGGTCAGAAACAGACTCCATGAGGGTGGTATGAAGGCCCGACGTCCACACCGTGCAGGACGTTTGGCATTTGCCAGAGAACACCAAGATTGGCAAATTCACCACTGGCGCCCTGTGCTCTTCACAGATGAAAGCAGGTTCACACTGAGCACATGTGACAGACGTGACAGAGTCTGGAGACGCCGTGGAGAACGTTCTGCTGCCTGCAACATCCTCCAGCATGACCGGTTTGGCGGTGGGTCAGTCATGGTGTGGGGTGGCATTTCTTTGGGGGGCCGCACAGCCCTCCATGTGCTCGCCAGAGGTAGCCTGACTGCCATTAGGTACCGAGATGAGATCCTCAGACCCCTTGTGAGACCATATGCTGGTGCGGTTGGCCCTGGGTTCCTCCTAATGCAAGACAATGCTAGACCTCATGTGGCTGGAGTGTGTCAGCAGTTCCTGCAAGAGGAAGGCATTGATGCTATGGACTGGCCCGCCCGTTCCCCAGACCTGAATACAATTGAGCACATCTGGGACATCATGTCTCGCTCCATCCACCAATGCCACGTTGCACCACAGACTGTCCAGGAGTTGGCGGATGCTTTAGTCTAGGTCTGGGAGGAGATCCCTCAGGAGACCATCCGCCACCTCATCAGGAGCATGCCCAGGCGTTGTAGGGAGGTCATACAGGCACGTGGAGGCCACACACACTACTGAGCCTCATTTTGACTTGTTTTAAGGACATTACATCAAAGTTGGATCAGCCTGTAGTGTGGTTTTCCACTTTCATTTTGAGTGTGACTCCAAATCCAGACCTCCATAGGTTGATAAATTGGATTTCCATTGATTATTTTTGTGTGATTTTGTTGTCAGCACATTCAACTATGTAAAGAAAAAAGTATTTAATAAGATTATTTCATTCATTCAGATCTAGGATGTGTTATTTTAGTGTTCCCTTTATTTTTTTGAGCAGTGTATTTAGTTCTGCCTGTCTGTACGTATTGCTGCCTGGTTGTGCTGTTCTGCAGTGCCTCTGTCTTTAACTCTCTCCTGCCACACCCCTGGAATGTGGTCAGACCGGACTGTGTGCCGGCGGTGCTCTCAGAAGGTCAAGGCAGACTGAGTCCCTTCCAGAGGTCAGCCAGCGAGGTGTCAAGTTACACTGGTGTGTATTTGTGTGTGTTCAGGTCATGGTCATTTCTCTGACAGATTCTACTAGTCACACGTGGCGACAGTGACCAAGGCAGTACAGAGTACAGCTCACCCTCTTGCTCCGCACTCTCCCCAACAACAACCCCCTATTGCTTTGTTGCTCTGGAGTAGTTTAATCTGTGTCCCTGTCTGCCTGACATGGAGTTATCTTCTAGTTTGTGTAGTTGGATCAGTAATCAGTGGTGCTTTTTTTGGCTACTTGGATAGCAAGAAGAGTCCATGTAATGTAACCAGTCTGGTTCATATTATGTTCACACTGCTCTCATTCTGCAGTCTAGTCAGTCAGTAACTCAGGCGTGTCCATTGTCAGCCACTAGATGGCGCTAGTAGTCAGAGAACCTTATTGGAAGATCCCTTACATAGAAATATGAGAAGATACCTTACACAGAAATATGAGAAGATACCTTACACAGAAATATGAGAAGATACCTTACACAGACATATGAGAAGATACCTTACACAGACATATGAGAAGATCCCTTACACAGACATATGAGAAGATCCCTTACACAGACATATGAGAAGATCCCTTACACAGACATATGAGAAGATCCCTTACACAGAAATATGAGAAGATCCCTTACACAGAAATATGACTGAGACGTCCCCATGCACACGTGTTTAATTTATTTGATTCAGTGACCTCTAGGCAGGATTGTTATTCTCCTAGGTTTTTCTGTCCTTAGTTACCAATCTATGTGTTTGGGTGTATAGACCTGTTTTGATAGTGGGAGTGTGTGTGTGTGTGTGTGTGTGTGTGTGTGTGTGTGTGTGTGTGTGTGTGTGTGTGTGTGTGTGTGCATTCCTGCATCGTGTGTGTCAGTGGGTATTGTGTTTATCATTCTCAGCATGTCCTACTGGCATAATGAGTGTATTTCTGAAGTCGAGTAAGGTTGTGTTTGGAAGGAGGGTACTTTATGGGCTATTTTCTTTATGCTGGTGTTATTGGACTGTGTTACCTGTTTATGCTGGTGTTATTGGACTGTGTTACATGTTTATGCTGGTGTTATTGGACTGTGTTACATGTTTATGCTGGTGTTATTGGACTGTGTTACCTGTTTATGCTGGTGTTATTGGAATGTGTTACGTGTTTATGCTGGTGTTATTGGACTGTGTTACGTGTTTATGCTGGTGTTATTGGACTGTGTTACGTGTTTATGCTGGTGTTATTGGACTGTGTTACATGTTTATGCTGGTGTTATTGGACTGTGTTACGTGTTTATGCTGGTGTTATTGGACTGTGTTACGTGTTTATGCTGGTGTTATTGGACTGTGTTACGTGTTTATGCTGGTGTTATTGGACTGTGTTACATGTTTATGCTGGTGTTATTGGACTGTGTTACATGTTTATGCTGGTGTTATTGGACTGTGTTACATGTTTATGCTGGTGTTATTGGACTGTGTTACATGTTTATGCTGGTGTTATTGGACTGTGTTACATGTTTATGCTGGTGTTATTGGACTGTGGTGTTACATGTTTATGCTGGTGTTATTGGACTGTGTGTTACATGTTTATGCTGGTGTTATTGGACTGTGTTACGTGTTTATGCTGGTGTTATTGGACTGTGTTACGTGTTTATGCTGGTGTTATTGGACTGTGGTGTTACGTGTTTATGCTGGTGTTATTGGACTGTGGTGTTACGTGTTTATGCTGGTGTTATTGGACTGTGGTGTTACGTGTTTATGCTGGTGTTATTGGACTGTGGTGTTACGTGTTTATGCTGGTGTTATTGGACTGTGGTGTTACGTGTTTATGCTGGTGTTATTGGACTGTGGTGTTACGTGTTTATGCTGGTGTTATTGGACTGTGGTGTTACGTGTTTATGCTGGTGTTATTGGACTGTGTTACGTGTTTATGCTGGTGTTATTGGACTGTGTTACGTGTTTATGCTGGTGTTATTGGACTGTGTTATGTGTTTATGCTGGTGTTATTGGACTGTGTTACGTGTTTATGCTGGTGTTATTGGACTGTGTTACGTGTTTATGCTGGTGTTATTGGACTGTGTTACCTGTTTATGCTGGTGTTATTGGACTGTGTTACCTGTTTATGCTGGTGTTATTGGACTGTGTTACCTGTTTATGCTGGTGTTATTGGACTGTGTTACGTGTTTATGCTGGTGTTATTGGACTGTGTTACATGTTTATGCTGGTGTTATTGGACTGTGTTACGTGTTTATGCTGGTGTTATTGGACTGTGTTGTTACGTGTTTATGCTGGTGTTATTGGACTGTGTTACCTATTTATGCTGGTGTTATTGGACTGTGTTGCTTCGAGGCAAGGAACACTGAACCATGCATGAGAGCACCAGCTGTTCCGGATAACTATGTGATTTCACTCTCTATAGCCGAGGTGATTTAAGACTTTTCAACCTACCCTGACCCGGTCTGTACCAACTTGTTTCAAGCAGACCACCATAGTCCCTGTACCCAAGAACGCCAAAGCCGAAATGACTATCACTCCGCAGCACTCACATCTATAGCCATGAAATGCTTTGAAAGCCTGGTCACCCAGGACCCACTGCAGTTTCCATACCGCCCCAACAGATCCACAGATGAGGCAATTTCTATTGCACTCCAAAATGCCCTCACCCACCTGGAAAAAAGTAATACCTATGTAAGAATGCTGTTCATTAAATGCACCTCAGCATTCAACAACATAGTTGTCACGTCCTGACCCTATAGTAGAGTAGGTCAGGGCGTGACAGGGTGTTTTGTGTTTTTCTATGTTTTGTATTTCTATGTTTATGTTCTAGGTTTCTATTTCTATGTTGGGTTTTTTGGGATGATCTCCAATTAGAGGCAGCTGGTCCTCATTGTCTCTAATTGGAGATCATATTTAGGTAGGGTTTTTGCCACCTGTGTTGGTGGGGAGTTATTTTCTGTTTAGTCTCTGTACCTGACAGAACTGTATTCTGATCGTTTACCGTTTGTTATTTTGGCTTTAGTGTTTTTGAGTTAATAAATATCATAATGAGCACTCAACACGCTGCGCTTTGGTCCCCTCTATACGACGCCCGTTACAGAACTGCCCACCACAATTGGATCAAGCAGCGTGCTCGGGAGGAGATGGATACCTGGTCTCTGAAGGAGAAGCTATAGAGGGTAAACTGGACTTGGGGCCAAGTAATAGACAGATATAGAAGCCTGCCAGGGAGGCACGAGAGGCTACAGAAAACCAAAGTACATTTTTGGGGGGGGCACATGGAGCAGTCGGCGGAGCCGAGGAGCAAACCAGAGCCAATCCGGGAGAAGAGGGAAAATTTGGAGAAGGGAGAAATGGGAGAGTTATTGAGTTGGTGGAGGACGCACAAGTTTTTCCCAAAGGAACGTGTCGTCAGTTTGGTGCCACCTGAGTCAGCTCCCCGTTCTCGTCCTGAGAAGTATGTGGAAGTTCCGGAACAAGTAATACCGGCTATACACACCAGGTCTCCAGTACGTCTCAACAGCCCGGTACGTCCTGTGCCTCCTCTCCGCACTCGCCCTGAGGTGCGTGTCATCAGCCCGGTGCCACCTGTGCCAGTCCCACGCATCAGACCTCCGGTACGCCTCCACAGCCCAGTACGTCCTGATCCTGCTCCTCGCACTCTCCCTCCAGTGCGCTTCCACAGCCCAGTATGTCCTGTGCCTCCTCTCCGCACTCGCCCTGAGGTGCGTGTCATCAGCCCAGTGCCACCTGTACTCGTCCCACGCATCAGACCTCCACAGCCTAGTACGTCCTGTGCCTGCTCCTTGCACTCGCCCTCCAGCGACGCTCCCCAGTCCGGAGCCTCCAGCGACGCTCCCCAGTTCGGAGCCTCCAGCGACGCTCCCCAGTCCGGAGCCTCCAGCGACAGCCTGTAGTCCGGAGCCGTCAGCGGCGGCCTGTAGCCCGGAGCCTCCAGTGGCGGCCTGCAGCCCGGAGCCTCCAGCGGCGGCCTGCAGCCCGGAGCCTCCGATGACGATCCACGGTCCGGTGGTACAGAAGCAGAGGGATCTGCGGGCGGAGCGGGGGTTACACCCCGAACCGGAGCCACCTCCGCTGCTGGAGGATCTGCGGGATGGTAAGGTTCTGGGTACTGCACTAGAGCCGCCATAGACAATTGTCACCCTCCCTTCCCTCCCTTTTGTTTTGTGGTTTCTTTTGTTGTTTTATGTTGCATTTGGAGTCTGCACCTTTGGGGGGGGGGGTACTGTCACGTCCTGATAATTTTCTATAGTAGAGTAGGTCAGGACGTGACAGGGGGTGGTTTGTGTTTGTTCTAGGTTTCTATTTCTATGTTGGGTTTTTTGGGTTGATCTCCAATTGGAGGCAGCTGGTCCTCGTTGTCTCTGATTGGAGATCATATTTAAGTAGGGGTTTTTCTTCGTGGGTTTTTGTGGGTTATTATATTTTGAGTAGTGTTTGTTTCTCTCTGCATCACGGTTTGTTGTTTTGTCAAATTCAGTTATTTATGTTTTGCAAAGTTTCACGGATTAAATAAAATGTTACACTACAACCACGCTGCACTTTGGTCTGTTCCTTTCGACAGCCGTGACAATAGTCCCCTGCAAGCACATCACCAAGCGCAGGACCCTGGGACTGAACACCTCCCTCTGAAAGTGGATCCTGGACTTACTGACGGGCCGCCCATAGGCGGCAAAAACACATCCGCCACGCTGACTGTCAACACGGGGGCCCATCCTGTACTCCCTGTTCACTCACAACTACATGTCCATGCACGACTCCAACACCATCATCAAGTTTGCTGACAAGGCATTGGTGGTAGGACTGATCACAGAGGATGATGAGGCAGCCTATAGGGAGGAGGTCAGAGACCTGGCCGTGTGGTGGCAGGACACCAACCGCTCAATGTCAGCAAGACAAAGGAGCTGATCGTGGACTACAGGAAACAGAAGGCCGATCTCAACCCATCCACATCGACGTGGCTGTATTGGAGCTGGTCCAGAGCTTCAAGTTCCTCGGTGTCCACATCACTTAGGAATTATCATGGCCCACACACACCCACACAGTTATGAAGAGGGCACTACAGCACCTTTTCCCCCTCAGAAGGCTGAAAAGATTTGGCACGGGCCCTCAGATCCTCACTGCATCACCGCTTGGTATGGCAACTGCAAGGCACCCGACCGCAAGGCGCTACAGAGGATAGTGTGTACGGCCTAGTACATCACTGGGGCTGAGCTCCCTGTCATCCGGGACCTCTATACTAGGCGGTGACAGAGGAAGGCCCAAAACATTGTCAATGACTCCAACCACCCAAACCATAGACTGTTCTCTCTGCTACCCCACAGCAAGAAGAACCAGTACACCAAGTCTAGAACCAACAGGACCCTGAAAAGCTTCTACTACCAAGCCGTAAGACTGCTAAACAAGGCTGCTAAATAGTTAGTAAAACGGACACCCGGACTATCTGCATTGACCCTTTTTTTGCACTAACTCTCTTGCACTGACTCTATGAACACACACTGGACTCTACCCACACATATTTACACTGACAACCCAACACACACACACACACACACACTTTCTTTTGCACTAACTCTCCTGTACTGACACTATGCACACAGACTGGACTCTAACCACACATCCATACACACACATATAACACGCGCACACATGCATACTGACGTCACTCACACACAGAGAGACTTTCACACTCCTGTTGCGTAGTCACGTTACCCCTATTTCTATGTACATACAGTTGAAGTCGGAAGTTTACATACACCTTAGCCAAATGCATTTAAACTCAGTTTTTCACAATTCCTGACATTTAATCATAGTAAAAAATTCCCTGTCTTAGGTCAGTTAGAATCACCACTTTATTTTAAGAATGTGAAATGTCAGAATAATAATAGAGGGAATGATTTATTTCAGCTTTTAATTCTTTCATCACATTCCCAGTGGGTCAGAAGTTTACATACCCTCAATTAGTATTTGGTAGCATTGCCTTTAAATTGTTTAACTTGGGTCAAACATTTCGGGTAGCCTTCCACAAGCTTCCCACAATAAGTTGGGTGAATTTGTGGCCCATTCCTCCTGACAGAGCTGGTGTAACCGAGTCAGGTTTGTAGGCCTCCTTGCTCGCACATGCTTTTTCAGTTCTGCCCACAATTTTTCTATGGGTTTGAGGTCAGGGTCAACTTTGGAAGTATGCTTGGGGTCATGTTCCATTGGGAAGACCCATTTGCGACCAAGCTTTAACTTCCTGACTGATGTCTTGAGATGTTGCTTCAATATATCCACATCATTTTCCTCCCCCATGATGCCATCTATTTTGTGCACCAGTCCCTCCTGCAGCAAAGCACCCCCACAACATGATGTTGCCACCCCCGTGCGTCACTGTTGGGATGGTATTCTTCGGCTTGCAAGCCTCCCCCTTTTTCCTCCAAACATAATGATGGTCATTATGGCCAAACAGTTTTATTTTTGTTTTATCAGACCAGAGGACATTTCTCCAAAAAGTACGATCTTTGTCCCCATGTGCAGTTGCAAACTGTAGTCTGGCTTTTTTATGGTGGTTTTGGAGCAGTGGCTTCTTCCTTACTGAGCGGCCTTTCAGGTTATGTTGATATAGGACTTGTTTTACTGTGGCTATAGATACTTTTGTACCTGTTTCCTCCAGCATCTTCACAAGGTCCTTTACTGTTGTTCTGGGATTGATTTGCACATTTCGCACCAAAGTACATTAATCTCAAGGAGACAGAACGCATCTCCTTCCTGAGCAGTATGACGGCTGCGTGGTCCCATGGTGTTTATACTTGCGTACTATTGTTTGTACAGATGAATGTGGTAACTTCAGGCGTTTGGAAATTGCTCCCAAGGATGACCCAGACTTGTGAAGGTCTACAATTTGTAGCTGATTTCTTTTGATTATCTCATGATGTCAAGCAGAGAAGCACTGAGTTTGAAGGTAGGCCTTGAAATACATCCACAGGTACACCTACAATTGACTAAAATGATGTCAATTAGCCTATCAGAATCTTCTAAAGCCATGATATAATTTTCAGGAGTTTTCCAAGCTGTTTAAAGGCACAGTCAATTTAGTGTATGTAAACTTCTGACCCACTGGAATTGTGATACAGTGAATTATAAGTGAAATAATCTGTAAACAATTGTTGGATACATTTCTTGTCATGAACAAAGTAGATGTCCTAACCGACTTACCAAAACGATAGTTTGTTAACAAGAAATTTGTGGAGTGGTTGAAAAACGAGTTTTAATGACTCCAACCTATAGTGGGGGAAAAAAGTATTTGATCCCCTGCTGTTTTTGTACGTTTGCCCACTTACAAAGAAATTATCAGTCTATAATTTTAATAGTAGGTTTATTTGAACAGTGAGAGACAGAATAACAACAAAAAAATCCAGAAAAACGCATGTCAAAAATTGTATAAAATAATTTACATTTTAATGAGGGAAATAAGTATTTAACCCCTCTGCAAAACATGACAATCACAAAGGTCAGACGTTTCTTGTAGTTGGCCACCAGGTTTGCACACATCTCAGGAGGGATTTTGTCCCACTCCTCTTTGCAGATCTTCTCCAAGTCATTAAGGTTTCAAGGCTGACGTTTGGCAACTCGAACCTTCAGCTCCCTCCACAGATTTTCTATGGGATTAAGGTCTGGAGACTGGCTAGCCCACTCCAGGACCTTAATGTGCTTCTTCTTGAGCCACTCCTTTGTTGCCTTGGCCGTGTGTTTTGGGTCATTGTCATGCTGGAATATCCATCCACGACCCATTTTCAATGCCCTGGCTGAGGGAAGGAGGTTCTCACCCAAGATTTGACGGTACATGGCCCCGTCCATCGTCCCTTTGATGCGGTGAAGTTGTCCTGTCCCCTTAGCAGAAAAACCCCCCCAAAGCATAATGTTTCCACCTCCATGTTTGACGGTGGAGATGGTGTTCTTGGGGTCATAGGCAGCATTCCTCCTCCTCCAAACACGTTGAGTTGATGTCAAAGAGCTCCATTTTGGTCTCATCTGACCATAACACTTCTGTCACCCAGTTGTCCTCTGAATCATTCAGATGTTCATTGGCAAACTTCAGACGGGCATGTATATGTATTCTTGAGCAGGGGGACCTTGCGGGCGCTGCAGGATTTCAGTCCTTCACGGCGTAGTGTGTTACCAATTGTTTTCTTGGTGACTATGGTCCCAGCTGCCTTGAGATCATTGACAAGATTCTCCCGTGTAGTTCTGGGCTGATTTCTCACCATTCTCATGATCATTGCAACTCCACGAGGGGAGATCTTGCATGGAGCCCCAGGCCGAGGGATATTGACAGTTCTTTTGTGTTTCTTCCATTTGCGAATAATCGCACCAAATGTTGTCACCTTCTCACCAAGCTGCTTGATGATGGTCTTGTAGCCCATTCCAGCCTTGTGTAGGTCTACAATCTTGTCCCTGACATCCTTGGAGAGCTCTTTGGTCTTGGCCATGGTGGAGAGTTTGGAATCTGATTGATTGATTGCTTCTGTGGACAGGTGTCTTTTTTACAGGTAACAAGCTGCGTTTAAGAGCACTCCCTTTAAGAGTGTGCTCCTAATCTCAGCTCGTTACCTGTATAAAAGACACCTGGGAGCCAGAAATCTTTCTGATTGAGAGGGGGTCAAATACTTATTTCCCTCATTAAAATGCAAATCAATTCATAAGATTTCTGGATTGCGTTTTTCTGGATATTTTTGTTGTTATTCTGTCTCTCACTGTTCAAATAAACCTTCCATTAAAATGATAGACTGATCCTTTCTTTGTCAGTGGGCAAACGTACAAAATCAGCAGGGGATCAAATACTTTTTTCCCCCACTGTAAGTGTATGTAAACTTCCGACTTCAACTGTATCTACTCCTGCACATCGACTCTGTTCTGGTAATCCCTGTATAGAGCCATGTTTTTCATTTATTCCTCGTGTCACTATTTCTATAAAAAAGTTATTTAACTGCATTGTTAGAAAAGGAACCGTAAGTAAGCACTTCACTGTTAGTCTACACCTGTTGCTTATGATGTGACAAATACAATTTGATTTGTTGTTGTGATGTTTATTTATTGAGTTGATAGTAATTAACACCCATTCAGAGCTTCAGTCATCACACGAGTCTGGCATAAAGTCACCTTGTCCCCAGGTAAATAACAATGGCATCAACAGTAGATCAGAGACATAGAGAGGCGGCTGGTGGACAAGAATGGGCCCAGTAGTAGAAGGCTGTGTTGACCCCTCTGTTACCGCTCCAGAACTTCCCTGCTGGGATCCAATGTGATTCTGGATTGTGGCCCTGCAGTGTGAGTGTGTGAGAAGGACTGAGTCACAGAAACAGATGCTCCACTCTGGAACGCTCACGCATCACCACTTCCTGTCAGGAGTGGGTGTTGCTACGGGAACACTTGAAGGAGAACGCTCCACCATCACTCACTAACGCACCACTGGTAGGTTATTTACTGATCACAGATCATAGTTTACCTTAAGGTTTGTGTCTACACAGCCCAGACTCCACGCTCTGACACCTCTTCGCGCTTAACTAATAGTAAACATCATCTTGTTTCCATGTGCGTGAGTCTTTCTCTCATGAGACCTGCGTTATCTCCCTGTGGAACAGCGATGGTGACGGGGTGGAGGAGGCTCTTCCTGTTATGTCACATCCTTGTCCCCTGGCTCACCCCTCAGCACACACACACTGCTCGTCACTTGTGTTCGTAATGTCTTTACAGGAATTCCTCTGGCCATGTCGCAGTTACATGAGGACATCTTGCAGGTGCAGTTTTGCCCTGTTAGCTACGTGTTGTGTTTTTGTTCTGAAAAACGAATCTCTTGTGAAACATATACAAAACAAACATGTCGACTCTATTGTCAATGTTAAAAGACCTTCATTTCCTCACAAAACAGTATTTTGTGTCTTGCTGAACAGCGTGTTGATGGTGTTACATTAGATTTTTAAAGTTGAATAGGAATTTGTAACACACACACAAACTGGCAAACCAAAACACACACATGCACACACACCACACAGTTAAAGGAATAAGGGCCGTTCTGGTGATATGTATTGCATGGGCGGAGAGATCAGAGGTCAGTTGATGGTCATGAGAAGCTGTGATGACACACACACACACACACTGACCTGCACACATTTGTGTTTTGTGACAGTAACGACATCCTATCACTTCATCTCTTCTGTCTCTCTGGTGGGTGTGTTTGGGTCTGTTGTTGTGGAATGCGTTACCAGGTTACGAGAGCAGAGTGGACCCAGGCGTAAACAATAAAAGTTGTCTGATGCTTAGATGCACTTTATGAGCTCTGAAACCTAAACTGCACTCTGCCTCTGTCTCCACACACACACTAGGCCCGTTTATACCTACATGGTTCTAACTTGCGTCTTTTGTCCTGATCTTGTCCACATTCTGATTATGCCCACATTTTTAGACAAATCAAAAGGCATGTTGTGATCTGATCGTGATCATCATCCTGCCCACCTCCGGAGGTAGTCAGACACACATTGTGTCTGGATATCTTACAAGTGTAGACGGATCTGGACAAAGAAACCATTTAAATCAGGTGCTGCCATTAACTGAATACATCAGTATGTGTCTTACAATAAATAAATATTATTTTGAAAGAATAGCTGTGAAATAATTTGCAGAGAGATAATTCGCTTTCATTCTCCCAGTACCTTTAAGAAAACTCTTTAGTTCTTCTCTCCCCGAGACGAGTCATCATCATTCTCCCAGTACCTTTAAGAAAACTCTTTAGTTCTTCTCTCCCCGAGACGAGTCATCATCATTCTCCCAGTACCTTTAAGAAAACTCTTTAGTTCTTCTCTCCCCGAGACGAGTCATCATCATTCTCCCAGTACCTTTAAGAAAACTCTTTAGTTCTTCTCTCCCCGAGACGAGTCATCATCATTCTCCCAGTACCTTTAAGAAAACTCTTTAGTTCTTCTCTCCCCGAGACGAGTCATCATCATTCTCCCAGTACCTTTAAGAAAACTCTTTAGTTCTTCTCTCCCCGAGACGAGTCATCATCATTCTCCCAGTACCTTTAAGAAAACTCTTTAGTTCTTCTCTCCCCGAGACGAGTCATCATCATTCTCCCAGTACCTTTAAGAAAACTCTTTAGTTCTTCTCTCCCTGAGACGAGTCAACATCATTCAGTTCAGTAGCATTGAGGACAGAATGACAGGTAGACACAAAAACAGGCAGAGAGAGAACTGGAATACCACCTATACAGAGTTTTCCTCATCAGAAGCCTTTTCAGAGGTATAAAAAGCTGCTGCTGTACGATCAACGTGACAGACTGTTCTCTGCAGTTATGACCAGAGAAGTTTTAACGGTTATTACAGTTACCTCATCACTCACCTGTCAGAAACATACACAAGCACGCACCTACATTCCTCTCTCAGCCCAAAGCACACACACATGCACATAATATTACATTCCTCTCTCAGCCCAAAGCACACACACACACACACACACACACATGCACATAATATTACATTCCTCTCTCAGCCCAAAGCACACCATTTTACTGAAAATCAGTAGGTCCAGATAGCCTTTATTCAGACAGACATTTTCCCCACTCCTCTCTCCATTACTGTGTTGCACACACCAAGGTTATAATAGTAAACGAAAACTGAAATGAAAATTAAATGAAAACAAAAATTGGAAAAACAATTGAGTAAACTAAAACTATACTGGAACTATTATCTTTGGCTGCAAAACAAACTAAAATAGAATTAAAACCATCATGAATTATGTTCAGTTGTTTTTTTCCTTCAAAATTTTGGACAAAAATCTAATGGGGTTTTCGAACTTCTGAATCTGGAGGGTAAATGCTGCCAGTAGATGGCGATGTTTCAAATAGGCCTAGCTGATGCATCACTGCATCGCCAACTAACGGAAGAAATCCCAGGGCGAGCACGAAGCATGAGCGTGAACAATGGCAGCAGCAAACACAACACCAGCAGTGGTTGGTTGCAAAAGACAAAACCCTGTATGAGATTATTTTGAGTACATTGCTGGAAAGGACAAAAGCAAATGTAAGCTAATAATCATTTATTGGATTTATATAGCACTTTTCTACCAACTGAGGTACTCCAAGCACTTTACATTGTAGGGGGAAACTCACCTCCAATGTGTAGCACCCACCTGGGTGATGCACGGCAACCATTTTTGTGCCAGAACACTCAGCTAAGTGATATTGGTGTGGCATGGATTGCAAGGTGGGGGTTTGTTACTACGCCGATAAATGGAAATATCCATCAGGACTTTTGCCACCTAGGAAATGTGTGTGACAGGACCATCTCAAATAGTACGTGAGTACCCTGCTATAGTCCTACAACACATACATGGCCCCTAGCATAAGGACACTTGAGGCTACTTTCTGTCCCTAACACAAAAACTACAACTGAAACTGAAACTACAACTGAATAATATAAAAACAAAATATGTTTTTTATCCTACTGAAACAGAATAAAAACTAGTAAATCAAGTCTGAAACCGAATGGAAACTCAACTGAATTTCAAATAAAAATCGAAAAAGTAATAGAAATAAAATTGAATAGAAAATCACAAAACTATAATAACCTTGGTACACACTCAGACATTCACCAGGCACTCATTTACACTGGGCTTGTCAAACAGTTAACACCAAGGGTTAAACTGAGGGATGTTTAGGTGTTGGAACTGTCTCCAACAGGTTGTTTTTCCATGGTCATTTCTACTCTTTACTGTATGCCGTCTTTCTCCCATTCTAAAGTGGTGGAACCGTCCTAATTTAACCCTCGGCTAGCTAGCATCTTCACTAATATCAGGCCTCATCAAAAAACATCATGGAGTATCAGTATAAAGACAGTATCAACCACAAATAACAGTCAGAGGCAAACAGTGAACTAAAGTCTCTGAGCAACAGTCTACACAATTACAGCAAGCAGCTTGAAATGGAGTGTTTGAACCATCACACAGTGCACAGCCAGTCAAGACACACTAGCTGAGAATGGACAGTCTACATGCTAAATACAGACAAAATTCACTGACAGGGGAAATAACTTATTGAGCTGCATGATTATGACAAGACCAGGTAGTATTTATAACATATGCATACAACCAATCAAAGTAGATCTGTTCTTCAGAAATATAACAATTAAACAATCACATGCTATCTCATGTGTTTCTAGAGAATGGCGTCCGTTTCTCCCAGCACGGATTTCTTCTGGTTGTCCTTTTTTATACGATGGAAAGCGATAATCAGGACCAGGGCTAGGGAGGAAGTGACATCACCCATCAATAACAGTCCAAAAATAATATTGGAAACCCAGAACTAAAATCCTGCGTAATTGCGTTAGATACTCGATTAGTCCAAAATAACAACAACTATCAACAACAATACAACGTTTTATGCTACAGTTAGGTCTTAGTTCCTCGATTGTACCATTCCGCCCTCTTCCCTTAAAGTGCATAGCAACAACACCAGTGATCAACAGCGCATGCTACCCACCGATGAATCCGACAGTTCCAGCCAGGATTCCGATGGTGGTGGGCATTCCTAACACCCCTGCATGAACGCCTGGCTCGGTGAAACAGTATCCCAGCTCTGTACAGTTACACACTCGCACTGTAGGGAGAACACACACATCAGAGACAAATACACATTGGTAAAAGACACCCGCTCACAGCTACACGTTCTGGTGTGTGATATCACACACAGCTGGCTGTAACCACTCACCCTCAAACTTCTGTGTGATGCCCATGCCAGCGTTGTCTTTGATGTTGATGGGGATTAGGAAGGTTTTGTCCTCGCTGGGAGATTTCTTCAGGGTCAGTTTAGCAGACGTACCTACAGGAAACCAAGGGAAGAGACACAATCCCACATCAGCATGGGAGCACATTAATAGACAGGATCTCTAGGAGATGTAGTCTTGTCTAACAAATGTGTACCGTCCACAGCGCTTAGGTCCCAGTTGGGGGACTTCTTGCCCTGGGCCAGGCTGAATGTGAAAGGTGCTCCGAAGGGGTCTGCGTCTGCGTCCAGGGCCGTCAGGACTATAGGCTGGGGCTTCTTCACACAGATGAAGGCCTGGTTCTCTGTCAGCTTGGGGACATTGTCATTCACATCCAGCAGCCTCACAGACACCTCACGCTCTGAGGACAGCTCTGGATTGGCTGGGGGTGGAGAGATATTATTCATTATGGATATTCTCTAATCTGGACTCAAACTGGCAGTGTGTGGGTCAAAAAAGTATCCGAAATAAACATGTGTGTTCTTCACCTTTCTCGAAGGCGACAACAGTAAAGTGGAAGGCCTCCACCGCCTCTCTGTCCAGCACAGCTTTATTCTTTATCTTTATCTCTCCAGTAGCAGGATCAATCTCCAACCAACCCTTAGTGTCTCCCTCCATCTTGAACCTACAATACACACACAGTTAGAGCACAAAACCTACACTATCAGAGCTATAACACACACACAACATCAGTCCCTCTCATAATGTGATTACAGTATCTCTTTGCCCTCTGGGTCCTTGGCGTCTATTTTGAGCAGCGTAGCTCCCTCCTTGGTGTCCTCTGGCACCGTGACATCCAGAATGTCCATGTCAAACACTGGAGCCTCATCAACGTCACTGATCGCCACGCAGACCACAGCGGACGACTCAGCGCTGTACTCGAGACCGCTCACCAGCGGCTCTGGGTTACGAGCATCAATCTGTAGCTTATAGGAGGAAGCAGTCTCATAGTTCAGAGGCTGGAGAAAGAGGGGGAAGGAGGGAGAGAGGGGAGGGAGGAAGAGAGAGGGGGAGGAAGGGAGATCGAGGGGGAGGAAGGGAGAGAGAGGGGGAGGAAGGGAGAGAGAGGGGAAGGAAGGGAGAGAGAGGGGAGGGGGAGGAAGGGAGAGTGGGGAGAGGAAGGGAGGGTGGAGGAAGGGAAAGAGAGGGGGAGGGAGAGGGGAAGGGGGAGGGAGGCAGATGGGGAGGAAGGGAGAGAGAGATCTGTGAGCATTCTTGAGCAAAATGGAAGTGTTTGTGTGGGTTTGTTTCAGGCTGCTGGTGGACGTTTCCTTTAATAATCAATACAACCATAGATCTAGGATCAGCTTGCCATCTTTATCATCACCTATCGAAATCTGACCTTCCGTAGGTGTCTTCCAGTATGAAGTTACCTTAGCAACAACAAGCCTGCCCTCCCCATTGTCATCTGTCTCCATGGCGAAAACTCCGTCTTCGTTGCCAGCGGTTATGTGGAACTCGATGCGGGAGCTTCCTGTTCCAGGGTCGTCAGCGTCTGTGGCTTTCACTGTCAGGAGGGTGTGGCCTAGAGCTGTGTCTTCAGACAGGTTGTGACTACCATACTACAGAGAGACAGAGAGAGAGACACAGAGAGAGAGGGAGAGATAGAGAGGGGAGAGAGACAGAGGGAGAGAGACAGAGAAAGAGAGACAAAGAGAGAGGGAGAGAGCGGGAGAGAGAGACAGAGAGAGAGGGAGAGAGAGAGGGAGACAGAGAGAGACGGGAGAGAGAGAGAGACCGAGAGAGAGAGAGAGAGAGGGAGAGAGAGAGAGAGGGAGGGAGAGGGAGACAAAGAGAGACAGAGAGACAGAGAGAGGAGCGAGAGCAGAGCGAGAGGGAGAGAGACAGTATTAAAGGTCACAGGTCAACAACCCATACCAACTAAAGCATCTATGAAACTCAGGTGTCTCAGGTATAGTCTCAGGTATATCTCAGGTATATCTCAGGTGTGTCTCAGGTATATCTCAGGTATATCTCAGGTATATCTCAGGTATATCTCAGGTGTGTCTCAGGTATATCTCAGGTATATCTCAGGTGTGTCTCAGGTATATCTCAGGTATATCTCAGGTATATCTCAGGTATATCTCAGGTGTGTCTCAGGTATATCTCAGGTATATCTCAGGTATATCTCAGGTATGTCTCAGGTATGTCTCACGTCATTCATCTCGAAGATGGGCAGCTCATTGTTGATGTCGATAACCTTGATGAGGACCTTACATTCTGTGCTGAAACCTGACGGAGACACACAATAGTATGTGAGGGCCCATTGAAGCAAACACGTGTCTGTGCTGTTCAAACTTTTAGACAAAGGTCAAGTGTGTGTGTGCATGTACCTGGGTCGTTTACTCTGACAGTGAGGTGGTACTCTGTTGCGTCTCTGCGTTGGAGCATCTGCTTGGCCTGGATGCGGCCGCTGATGCCATCGATGGTAAAGACGGAGGAAGGGGTTTGGGACACCAGCGAATAGGAGAGCAGTGCGTTGGGTGTGTTGTCATCATCAGCATCATGCACCATCAGATGTCCGACCGGGCTGCCTGGAACCCAGAGGAACCAATCACACAGGTTATATGAGTTCCTATTAGAATGCTTCAGCTGTGAACACACATACCTTTAATATAACAACACAGTCCTAACACCAGTCACAACACAGTCCTAACACCAGTCAACACAGTCCTAACACCAGTCTCAATACAGTCCTAACATCAGTCAACACAGTCCTAACACCAGTCTCAACACAGTCCTAACACCAGTCAACACAGTCCTAACACCAGCCAACACAGTCCTAACACCAGTCTCAACACAGTCCTAACACCATTCTCAACACAGTCCTAACACCAGTCACAACACAGTCCTAACACCAGTCAACACAGTCCTAACACCAGTCTCAACACAGTCCTAACACCAGTCTCAACACAGTCCTAACATCAGTCTCAACACAGTCCTAACACCAGTCTCAACACAGTCCTAACACCAGTCTCAACACAGTCCTAACATCAGTCTCAACACAGTCCTAACACCAGTCTCAACACAGTCCTAACACCAGTCAACACAGTCCTAACACCAGTCTCAACACAGTCCTAACACCAGTCAACACTGTCCTAACACCAGTCTCAACACGGTCCTAACACCAGTCTCAACACAATCCTAACACCAGTCTCAACACAGTCCTAACACCAGTCAACACAGTCCTAACATCAGTCACAACACAGTCCTAACACCAGTCAACACAGTCCTAACATCAGTCCCAACACAGTCCTAACACCAGTCAACACAGTCCTAACACCAGTCACAACACGTCCTAACACCAGTCAACACAGTCCTAACACCAGTCTCAACACAGTCCTAACACCAGTCAACACAGTCCTAACATCAGTCAACACAGTCCTAACATCAGTCCCAACACAGTCCTAACACCAGTCTCAACACAGTCCTAACACCATTCTCAACACAGTCCTAACACCAGTCACAACACAGTCCTAACACCAGTCAACACAGTCCT